>NW_020172141.1:4440653-4519833 GCF_003031525.2 Neophocaena asiaeorientalis asiaeorientalis | reverse complement strand
TTCCCCACCGCCCTGCCCCGCAGCGGCCCCGCACGCGCGCGTCGGCCGCTCCGCGCCGACTGCCGGCCCTCCGCGACGTCAGCGCATCTTCTTTCGCCGCAGAGCTCGGCGCGGCAGGCGCGCTCCCTCCGCCGGGAAAATGAGTGCCCAGCTGCTGATGGAAGCTGGAGAGAGCGCGCGAGTCTGCGCGCCGCGGGCTGGACCCGCTAGGAGGCGGGCTTCGGGGAAGCGGGTCGCCAACACCGGCGGCGGGAGAGACAGGGGCATCCCTGTGCAGAGTGGACCCCGGGCCTGCGGTGAGGGCAAGGGAGCATCTCCCAGAGCCCGGCCTTTCCCGTGCCCTCCAAAGCCAGGGGTCACGCTGCCAAGTCCCAACCCTTCTGCGTTTACTGCTCAGGGTCCCTCACGACGTCGTGCAGGACAGGGATCCTGCACTTCTTGGGGTAGCTTGGCTTCTGTGAGAAGCTGATGACAGCTCAGGACTGTCCTCCCCGAGAATTGCCAATGCTCGCAGACTCAGTTTTGCATTCTTTCAAGGCTCTAGTGAGACCGCTTGATTCCCGCCTCCGGTGTCCTGCCGGTGTGACCTCAGACTTACCTTAAATCACATCAGGGAGTTTTCTTTTCCACCCGATTATTAACTTTCAAGCGACAAGGAACTTATTTGTCACCTTTCCCTCAGAGGTGTCTTACGAAATCATTTTATAAACCACGTGCTTGAGAATGTCGCAGGTCCTATCATGCACTGTAGGTTCACTGGTTTAACGTATTTGCTCTCAGGTTATCCCTCACCTCCAGAGCTACATTTCCCACCCCAGGCCCATCCCTGCACAATGACCTCTGAAGGCAGGGACCCTGAGAACCTCCAACCTTGAGGCAGTCAGCGGAGAAAATCTCCGGAGAGGAACTGGCCCCTTCCTGAAACCCTTAAAATATGGGGTCTTGGTTTATGCTCCCAACTGTGCCCACCTACCTAATTCCCTCCCTACTTCAAAATCTGGCCCAGGTGCGTGTTAGGCCCTGTGAAAGTCTGCAGCCTTCAAAAATTAAGAGCAAATGAAGCAAGTTTGCACATACACACAAAAATTCATGTGGAGATGATTCCTTACCTCTTTGAAAGATTCTCTATCTTCCTTTCTCTTTAAACATGAGTATTTAAGTAGGATATAAGATTCAATGTGCCAAAATTCACTGAAAAGTAGTTCTCTGGGATAAATATCTTACAGGCTGTAGGACCCTGGACCAGCCACTTCATGTCCCCTGCCTAGGTTTCCTCATCTGTAAAGTGAAGATACAACATCAACATATACCTTCACTGGGTTAAGAGGACTGAAGGACTGAAATGTAGAAAGAGCTTGGAAGATTGCCTGGTTCTACAAAGCACTGTTTCAGTGTGTGTTGGGTAAGTAAAGTGAGATCAAAGCTGGCCATAGGCAACCCTTCCCCGACCCCGACCCAGTGCTGGGGTCTCCCCCTTCCCTCCTCTGTCCAGTCCCCAGGTGGTGCTTAGGTGAACAGAATGCAAGCTTTGCAGTTCTGGGGATGGACCGTTACACCGTGTAAGAGCTGTTTATCTAACTGTCGCCTGGAGAATTCACTTCCTATAAACTTTCTGTGAAGAATCAATGGGTATAAAATTTTTGGACAGCAGGGAAGCAATGGGGAGGACTAACACACCTGGACCAAGGCTGGCAGCCTTTCCCGTGCAGTACCTGACAACAGCCAACATTCCATGGAGCAGAGGGCGAGCTGCCCAGGCTGTCCTGAGGTGCCCAAGCTGCTAGTTTCAGGATCTGTCGCTGAGGTGCCTCGTGGGCCTCAGCGCCCTCTGTGAGCAGTGCTTCGACCTTCCTGCTGGTCACCTCACCGTCCAGGTGAGGACAGGTGTATCCTCTGTCAGCTGAGCCAGTGCATGAGACATCATTCATAACTCAGCCCTGTTCACGTGGTTGCATCTACTAGGAATTGAAGTTAATTGAAGCTAATAATCAATATACAATTTTGAGCTGTTTATATTTAATATCATTAAAATTATATCCCCACAGTAGGACCTTATGGAGATGTTTTAAAGAAGCCACTAGAAGCCCTTAATTCAGACCTGCATCCCATCCCGTACACACAGGCTAAACAGGGGCCCCAGGAACACACCATTGCTTTAAAAAATAAAGTATGGGCTCACTACCGAGGAGAAGTGGGGGGGGGGCATGTGGGGTGGGAGAGCTTTGCTAAGGAGATGTTTAGTTAGTGTTTAGTTAGGACTATGTCGATAAGCACATAACCAACATCAAATGTGATAAAGCAAAAAAATAAAAGAGGAATGTAGATAAAGATACAAGGGTAGCTCTCGGGTTCCCAGCAGAGCCTGGGACTGGAGGAGGAGTCTGCTTCTTTGTTCCTTCCCCTCAGGGCTCCGTGGACAGGGCAGAAGAGCAGAGAGCCAGTAGCCAGTGGTCTCAACCCCAAACTCTTCAGAAAGGGATTCTGATCAGCCCCGCTTAGGAGAGGTGCACTGAGCAATCATCTCAAGCCAGGGACTGGAGTTGAGGGGGGCAGGTCGAATTGTCCAAGGCTGTGGGTGCTGCAGGGAGGGTGGAGAAGCAGGGGCTGGGTGGGTAACTCAGGAAGGGTGACCGGGGGGCAAACTTAGGTTTTAATCAGGAATGCAGGCAAGGGAGATTTTTACTTAACTTCTGAAAGCATGCAAAGTTGCCAATCTGATTCACTTTCATTGTTCTTTGTTCTAGTAACTGTGTGTGTGTGTGTGTGTGTGTGTGTGTGTAAACATGCCTGTTGACAAACTATTGAAATGTTTCAGTTAGTAAATTGTGTAATAGTAACCACAGTGAGAGGTGAAATCACTTACTAATAAAAATTCTAACATCAACTGAGTTGATCAGCCAAATGCCACGGGATGCTGTGATGGTAAACGGACCTCCTGTGACAAGTAAATGTGACAAGTGTTCACGGCCCCATCTCCCAGGCAGGCAGGCATTCCGAGATCAGGAGAATCACCAGTTAATTATTCTCTTCAAATCGCATCATTGCTGTTTGCTTCTATTTTCGTTCTATTGTCTCTACCTTGATCATACTGCTGATGCTTTGAAATTCTTGGGACTGTTAGTGTGCAGAGCTTTGTTGTTTAGTGTACGATTTTAGAGTAAAATATGGCAATAAGCACATAAAGTGAAGAGACAACAAAGTTTGGATACATTTCTTAAAGCTTTTAGAAAACATAACCACAAATCTTCTGAATCATAAACACAAATCTTCTGGAATGATATGAAAAATAGACTTCAGCCAGGAATTTTCTTTTTTTTTTAATAAATTTATTTTTTTTTTGGCTGCATTGAGTCTCCATTGCTGCGCGTGGGCTTTCTCTAGTTGCGGTGAGCGGGGGGGCGCTACTCTTCGTTGCGGTGCGCGGGCTCCTCATTGCGGTGGCTTCTCTTGTTGCGGAGCATGGACTCTAGGTGCGCGGGCTTCAGTAGTTGTGGCTCGCGGGCTCTAGAGCACAGGCTCAGTAGTTGTGGCGCGTGGGCTCAGTTGCTCCACGGCATATGGGATATTCCCAGACCAGGGCTCGAACCTGTTCTCTGCACTGGCAGGCGGATTCATAACCACTGCACCACCAGGGAAGTCCCAGCCTGAATCTTCTGATACTATGATAACATGGCAACAGCAAGTTTCTTTTCTTTTCTTTTCTTTTTTTTTTTTTTGGCCTCACCACACAGCCTGGGATCTTGGTTCCCCAACCAGGGATCGAACCCGGGCCCCAGGCAGTGAACGTATGGAGTTCTAACCGCTGGACTGCCAGGGAATTCCCAGGAGCATGTTTCTATATTGTGCAAAAATCAATATAAAATGTTCATTTCTAAAATGAAAAACAATTTGATTATTTCAACCAAAAATTTGAGCAGCTTATATTTGCTATTGCTATAACTGTTAGACCCAAACAGTGCTCAAAACTTGAATTATTAAGTTAAAACGCTAAGCATATATTTCACAGGAATGGCTATACTGTTCTGTTAACGCTAATGGTTGGAATAAAGAATATTTTCAAACATCACGAGGATAAATTTCAGAAAATATCATGAGTCCATTGTCCAAATAAATCATCTGAAACATTAAAACCCCTAAAGGAAATACTTGATGGATGTGACAATAAAGGAAATGAAGAAGTTTTAACTTTGAAACAATATTATTCAGAAACTTTTATTTTTGGCCATGCCACGCGGCTTGCAGGATCTTAGTTCCCCAAACCAAGAATCGAACCCAGGCCCTTGGCAGTGAAAGTACGGAGTCCTAACCACTGGACCACCAAGGAATTCCCTCAAAATCTTCTTAAACAGGGCTTCCCTGGTGACGCAGTGGTTGAGAGTCCGCCTGACGATGCAGGGGACTCGGGTTCGTGCCGCGGTCCGGGAAGATCCCACATGCCGCGGAACGGCTGGGCCCGTGAGCCATGGCCGCTGAGCCTGCGCGTCCGGAGCCTGTTGCTCCGCAACGGGAGAGGCCGCAACAGTGAGAGGCCCGCGTACCGCAAAAAAAAAAAAAAAACAACTTCTTAAACAGCATCTACTTCATGGTTTAAAAAGAATAACACATCTTCAACCATGATGGATTTACTACAACTTTAGACAAGAATAAGATCAACATCAATGTGTAATTGCAGCCTAGGTTTTTGCTCCCTCTTGTAAATCACATACCTACTGAAATGAGAAAACAGCTGTCCCAGCTGGGTTCTGCAGAAACAGATGCTGACCTGGAGTTGGAATGGAGAGGCTCATTAGGGATTGACACCAGTGACAGGAAGGACAGGGACAGGAAGGACATCAGGGACAGGAAGGACATCAGTGACTGGCACAGGGAGGACCCGGATGCAGGCTTGACCATGCCTGGGCCACCCCAGCAGAGAGCTCTGGAGTTGGGCCCAAAAAGCCCAGCTCACCCATCACCTGCCAGGGCTGCCCTGGAGGGCGTGACCCCAGGTGGCCAGGCTGCTCTCAGGCTGAGGTCCTGGAGGAGCAGACAACTGGGGACTGACAGTCTTTCCCCAGCTGGACAGCACGTCCTTCCTCCCAGGGGAGTCTGGGTGGCGCATCTCCTAGGCGACCACAGACTACAACTTTGGAAAACGTATGAGTCAGGCTGTAAAGTTTCTATCATTATCGACGACAAGTCTATTGTTTCACAGACAAGTATTTTTGCTTTGCTTTGTTTTTAAAGAGAAATACAGTTTATCTTGGAAATGTTCGGAGCACCGCTGTGCTCTGTTCGTCTGTCTGTCTGTCTGCCCACACGTCTCAGGCTACGGGCATGGGCCCAGGAACGGGCCCCCGGCTGAACTCCCAGATGGCTGATTCCAGGGCTGCTCACAGGTCCAGACACAGATTAAACAATAAGATACTATTTATTAAGGTTTAAGCCTCATCCCTGAACTTGGATGGGATGAAGATTTGCAGAGAGGTTGGAGGAGACAGAAAACAAACCCGGGTCCCGCAAGCTCACCACGTAGCCAAGGTTTTAGACTTCCTGAGGGAACCCGGGGCTGGAGGCCAAGCTGCGGGAAGCGCGTGTTCCTGGGAGGTTCTGAGTTCTGGGCAGGGTGAGAGCTGCCCTGTGTGTGTGCGTTTATGGGAGCAGGGCTGGAAGGTGGGCGGGCTCCACTGTTACCTTGGTTCGCGTCTTCAACTACAGTAAGTCCCCTACACACGAACTTTCAAAGTTGCAGCTTTCAAAGATGCGAACGTGCATTCGTGTGTCCAATCACGTTCGTTCACGTCTGGTGTACGTTGTCACGCGCGTGCATCCTTTGCAAGTGGTTGTGCTTCTGTGTACTGTGCAGTACTATATAGAGTACAGCACTAGTAAATAATAGAAGTCTTCATTTCTTTGGCACTAGTGCAGACCTTAGAATAAAATATTTCTTTAAAAATTATATTTAAAGCCATAGAATAATTTCACTCTGAAGAATTTTTTTTAACATCTTTACTGGAGTATAATTGCTTTACGATGCTGTGTCAGTTTCTGCTGTATAACAACGGGAATCAGCTATATGCATACATATATCCCCATATCCCCTCTCTCTTGTGTCTGCCTCCCACCCTCCCCATCCCACCCCTCTAGGAGGTCACAAAGCACCGAGCTGATCTCCCTATGCTATGTGGCTGCTTCCCACTAGCTACCTATTTTACATCTGGTAGTGTATATATGTCCATGCCCCTCTCTCACTTCGTCCCAGTTTACCCTTCCCCCTCCCCTTGTCCTCAAGTCCATTCCCTATGTCTGCGTCTTTATTCCTGTCCTGCCTCTGGGTTCATCAGACCCATTTTCACTCTGAAGAATTTTGAATAGGGATGTACTTTAGATATTATAGATATTGATTGATAGATAAAAATCAGACATCATCTTTTTAATCCAATTACTTCACTGTGACCACATTTGTTAAAACTGAGATCAATATTATGTGTGGCCTTTATGATTTCTTTGGATCCCTAGAACCTATATTTATTTCAGCAGACATAATATACTGGTGCAAAAAGTATTATAAACCTGTTACAGTACAGTACCATATAGCCGATTGTGTTAGTCAGGTACCTAGGCTAACTTTGTTGGACTTACGAACAAATTGGACTTAACAAACGTGCTCTCGGAACAGAACCCCTTCGAATGTAGGGGACCTACTGCGTCCCCCTTCTGTCTGCATGCTCATCTCACCCTTCCCAACCCAGCCCGAGTTTGGTTCCCTGGCGCTGAGAACTGGTTCTCTGCTGGTCCCCTCCCCTCACGATCCACCTGCCCACTGTCGCCAGCCAGGGTTAGCTCCCCTCCGGCCCCGCCCACACCCCATGCCTCGCCCATCACACTGACTGCACCCAAAAGGGCTGCACTGGGAAACCAGGCCTCATCACTCAGTAACTTAAGGCCCAAGGGGGTGATGTGAGTGGGGTCCCACCACCCCAAGACCAGGCCCTTCCTCCCCTGGAGGAGGCTGGACAGGGGATGGGGAAAGGGTTGGGGGAGGGGTGGTAACCAGTCCAGAGGCCCACAATCCTCCAGAAAACTCCTACAAAGGAGTCTCAGACAACCAGCAAACAAGGGCCCCAACCATTTCCAGCCCCACCATTTTTCTCTCTGCACAATGAGCCGGCCATCCTCCATCATCTCCTCTTCCTTAATAGTCTGGGAGTGGGGACCCGAGGGTTCAGGCCAGGGGCAGACTCCACCTGTAGCTGTGACTCCATCTCCGCTGGGGGTCCACATCACCCTCATCCTGGTCAGTCTCTCTGGCGGGCCTACGCTCTGAGGCTCTGACCCTGCACTTCCTTTGGGAGATGGGGAGCCCACTTCCCTCCGAGCAGCCCCATCACCCTCTGGAGGTGGTGGGACTGGTCTGCAGAGGCTGGCTCGCCATCCTCCCCAACCACACCACACTCCTTGGTCGTGAGCTCCCGAGGGAGTTTTCTGTCTCATCGAGCTCCAAGTCAGTTGCTGGGTCCACGACGTTGGTGGGTGAAGGTCCAAACAGTGAGCTTTTTATTCGCCGAGGTGCTCACCGTGGAAGAAGCACTCCTCCACGGCACGCCCCCACCACGTGGCCTTCCCCTGGCTCTGCGGGCCCCCAAGGCATTCTCCACCCGGATCTGCAAGGCCCGCCAGGCTTCCAGCGCCGTGCAGTCACTAGTTCCCAGAGTGCTCACGAATTTTCCCCATCTGGCTGTAGGCCCCACAAACAAGTAACACGGTTGTCCCTCCGTATCCATGGCGGATTGGTTCCAGGACCCATCCGCAGACGCTCAAGTCATTACATAAAATGGGTAGTTCAGCGGGCACTCCGTATCCACGGATTTCGCATCCACGGATTCCACGTTCTCGGATTCAACCAACTGTGCACTCGCGGATATAGAGGGTTGACTGTACTGTACTTAAACTGCAAAACTGAACACTCGGAAGATCGTTTAGTGGGCCTTGCGGGTTATGTGGAGCTAGTAGAACAACATCTAAAATCATACATTAAATGTGATGGTCAGTGCTCAAGAAAAATGGTTTCAATCATAAATATTTATGTGAAATTTTTCATGGATTTTGTACAGACAGTGCTCAGTGTTATGCTACGGAGAAAGTCTGGCATTTCAGCCAAATAGCCAAATACAGAAACAAATTTGTTGCATCTCTGGAAGATGCAACAAATTTGCAAGTCAGTTAACTTGCTTTAAGTCTTTCCTTCATAGATTTTATATTTACTAGCACATGTCAAATAAACAGTAGGGAGAATGAAATAAAATATCTGAGAGCTGGGATTGAAATAATGGAACTTGGATGAAGACTTAAAACTTGATAGGCAGCCTGTTATCCTAGGATGACAAAGCAGTTTAAAAATTCTATCAATCCTGCTCTGTAGAGTTTAATAAAAATCGTAAAATGGGAGTGGCTAGATAAATAATAAATAAATGAAACATTTTAAGAGTTTGGATTTAATAAATGATATTATACATTATCTATTATGTGTTATAATAGAAAAGGCAATATCTTTACAAGATATTGTTGAAGCTTGTAGAGCATTTCACTGGTCCTCAAAGTGTGGTATCCTGAAATCTTCTGAGACACTTTCAGAGGTTCTGGTGAGTTCACGACTCTTTTCATAAAAACACAGAGATATGATTTGCCTTTTTTATTGTGTCAATATTGGCATTGATGATGCCGAATCATTCTCACTAAATTTGTTTTTGAAAATACAGTTATTTTTCATAATAATACATTATTTATGTTCATTTATAATGGGCTTATTGTTGTGTTTTTAAATAAACTAAGAATCAACATTTTTAACTTTTAGTTTTAATTTTTAATACAGTAAACATGTCAGGGGGCTCGTCTCTTGAGACAAAAGTTTGAGAACTGCTGGATTGATTGAGCCAATGATAAAAAGTGACTGAACACATAAAACTAAGTAAGGGGGGCTTCCCTGGTGGTGCAGTCAGTGGTTAAGAATCCGCCTGCCGATGCAGGGGGCACGGGTTCGAGCCCTGGTCCGGGAAGATCCCGCATGCCGCAGAGCAACTGAGCCCATGCACCACAGCTACTGAGCCTGCGCTCTAGAGACCACAAGACACAACTACTGAGGCCCGCGTGCCTAGAGCCCGTGCTTCACAACAAGAGAAGACACCGCAATGAGAAGCCCGTGCACCGCAACAAAGAGTAGCCCCCACTTGCCGCAGCTAGAGAAAGCCCGCGCGCAGCAACAAAGATCCAACACAGCCAAAAATAAATAAAATAAATAAATAAATTTATTTAAAAAGAAAACTAAGTACGGGAAACTCTGAAAACTGAGTGGAAGAAAGAGAAATAAAGAGATGTGGCATACTATCAGAAGTGAAACAAAGTATCAATTCCAAGAGAGAATTTTAGATTGTTTAATTCTATGATAATGAACTTATTATCTAATGACAAAAGTGAAAATTAGAGTAAACTTTTAAGTCTTTCCATTTATTGAATGGAAACTCACGCACATGATGTTTTAGCCTCGTGGATTGAAGATGAACAAAAACTAACAAAATTATGCCAGCTAATTAGACACACTAATGACTTATTTTATATATACCTGAAGATAAAGATGTTGACTATATTTTAAAATCTCTGAGATTATTACAAGGATTAAGAAAGATTCAGAGCCAAGAACAGCATAGTTAATATCAAGAGACATTCGCTACTTATTAAGAATACTGAAATTATTCTGAAATTAAGAATGCTGAAACACCTTATGACTTCAAATTTCATGGAGAAGACTCAAGAAGAGTTTGCCATAGTTCCCTACTGTTAAATCATGTTTCAGACCGATCCCTCATCTAACTAGTGACAGCCACATCAGAGAAATAATCACCCAACAATTTCAAAATATTAAATTATTCAGGAATTATCAAAATAATTAAATAAGTAATGCATGCTGCATCTTACATGCGTTGGTAAGAGGCTTTAATGTTATATGTTGTTTAGTTTACTTAGAGAATAAAAAAGAAGGATTAAAATTATTTATTTGTATATTAACATACAGTATTGTTTGTATTAAATATTATTAAATGTTCTAAACATCACTTTGAATACAAGAAAGATTTGGTCCCTGTCCTCAGCAGCCCCTCAAAGATGAAAATTGTTTCGATAATCAATTGTTCTCTTGGAAAACGAGTGACTTCAGACAAGACCCCTTTTTTGTTTGCTTGTTTTTGTCAATTGTTGAGGCTTCTGTGGGTCAGGAGTTCCGGTGGGGCGCATCAGGAAAGGCTCAGGTGGGGCCGGAGGATCCGGCACAGACCAACTGGAATGAATGTCTGGTGCCTCTCCCGGGTCACGGCTTGACCAGCTGGGGTGAGCTGGATTCACTTAGAGACCCTCTCGCGCCTCATCTAGTCACTGACCCCAAGAGAGTAATCCTATCTCGGTTGTGGATTGAGTTCTGTCTGGTTTCTGTCTGGCTTCCTTCCTTGGCATTACGGGCATGAGAGAATCATTCAGTTCGTTGTCTGCGGTCATCCGCTCCTTCTGGCTGCTACTCAAGGTCCTACAATGTGAAGAAACCTCGAGTTACCTCTTCGTTCTGCTCTTGATAAGCACCCAGGCCGTGTCCGGTGACCACGTGCATACGTTTCTGTTTGGTTCACACCCAGCAGTGGAGTCGCTGGGCCGCAGGGCACATCTCAGCACTGACAGTAATAAAGTGGACTCCAGGGCGGTTGGACAAGTCGCACTCACCAGCTGAGTATGAGTTTGTTGCTTTGCATTCTCACCAGTACTTGGTGGTGTCCGTCTTTTTACCCATTTGGTGAGTGTAATAGGAGGGTCTTAACCTCCTCCTGGCAGGTCATAAGCTGCATTCTACAGCCCAGGGACATCCTCTGGGGCTGGTGTCACTGGAGGAGGACCAGTTGCCTCACCTCTGAAGCCACGAGGAGCAGCCCTCAGGGACCACAGCTTCCTGGCAATTGGTTGGACAGATGGTGATTTGAAAATCGGTGGAAGTTAATTTGGGGACGTGGGTAGTGGTTTTGTTCTCTGGGTTCCCTCAGAGGCTGCGGCAGCCCCAGATCCTGAGTCAGGAGACCTGGATCCTGACGCATTCCTGCTTTGTTTATTTTATATTTTATTTTATTCTATTCTGTTTTATTTTATTGGCTGCGCCGTGGGGCATGCGGGATCTTAGTTCCCTGACCAGGGATCAAACCCATGCCCTCTGCATTGGGATTGTGGAGTCTTAACCACTGGACCCCCAGGGAGGTCCCTGTTTCTCATCATTACCCACCACAAACCAGCTCCAGAGGAAGGGTTCCCCGCGTGCAGGTCTAGCTACGGTGACTAAGCTGGGGCGGCTGGTGCAGGGAGTGGGCAGGGGATGACGGAGGCGGAGCCGGGAGAGTGAAGGGGGCACACGGCAGGTCTTCATTCAACAAGCGTTTGTTTAGCACCCGGACGGGAGAGAGGTTTGGGAGCTGTCGGGGAACACGCAGGAGGTAAAGCAGGGAGAGGGGCTGAGGCCAGACGGGAGAGGAGGGTGGATTTGGTACAGCTACACAGGCCACGACAGGGTGTTGGTGGGTATTAGGGAACCTCCCCTGATTTTCTTGTTTCTAATATTATCTTCAAACTTCCTTTTTAAAAAAAAATACATTTATTTATTTATTTTTGGCTGCGTTGAGTCTTTGTTGCTGCGTGTGGGTTTTCTCTAGTTGCGGCAAGCAGGGTCTTCTCTTTGTTGTGGAGCACGGGCTCTAGGTGCGTGGGCTTCAATAGTTGTGGCATGAGGGCTCAGTAGTTGTGGTGCACAGGCTTCGTGGCTCCATGGCATGTGGGATCTTCCCAGACCAGGGCTCGAACCTGTGTCCCCTGCATTGGAAGGTGGATTCTTAACCACTGTGCCACCAGGGAAGCCCCCTCTAATATTACCTTTACTTGTAACAAAAGCTACAGCATATTAGTGTAGACAAACTTGAAAATACAAGGGACATCCAGTCTTGGCAGAGGTACTCATAGTCTCTTGCTCGATCTGTTTACAATTTTAGAGAGTGAGAGGGATATTGGTAGTGTGTCTATTTTAAACTATGTTGAAGTTTAGTTGTGTGTTCACGTATGTAGATTTCAGAAAAGTATAAATGGTGCTATGCTATTGGGGCCCCCGCTTTCCTCCCCTCTTTCTTGTTTGTTTCCCTTTTATCTGCGTTCACCTCTCCCTTCCTCTCCTCCCATGAGACCCATGTCAGCAACCTATTACAGATTTTCCCCATGCAATGACTGTCATATACAAATATATATAGACCGTTGCTTATAAACACGTATGTGGAAAACATCCTTCCTGTATGTCAGTTTGACAAACGTGGGATCATATGATACACTTTCCTGAATTTTGCTATTCTCAGGTATTGACTGATGGAATTCCTCTAAGTTAACTGGAGCAAAGCTGGTTAACCCTTTTTAATGGTTACATAACATTCCATGGTGTGGACGCACCAGAATATATTCACTCATTCTCTGTTGTTGGACATTCACTGCTCCCTGGTGTGTGTGTGTGTGTGTGTGTGTGTGTGTGTGTTGGCCACTATGAACACTGCTATATTACATTAATCCTTTATGTATTGGTGCTTTTATTTCTTGGAATACATTCCCAGGAGTGGCATTGCTTGGTCTAAGTATATGGATTTTTAAATGTAATGGATTTTTCCAGATTGCTTTCCTAAAGTGCTGTCACAGTTCCATTTCTACCTCTTTAATTTTCCCCGTCTATGGGCAATAAAAAGATGTTTTATTCTTCTTTAATATGTTTTCCCCTGGAAACTAAGGAGGAGGCACATTTTTTTCATATATCTGTAGGCCATTGGATTTGCTCTTTTGTGATTTGTCTCTTTTAATGGAATGTGTCAGAGTTCTTTATGGAATTATATAATACACACACTTTTGTCATTTGCCTTGAGACTATTGTTTTTCCAAATCCATAATTTACCCTTTGCTTTGTTTACAGTATCCCTCATTTCACATTTTTAATTTGCAAACATGTATTTCTTTCCCCCCCTCCCCCATCTTTGGGTTTCCTGTGCTAGTTGGTAAGTTCTATTTTTTTTTTTTTTGCATTTAATTTTTTAAATCCATCTGAAAGTTAGCTTTTCCTAAGGTATAAAAATAAAACTCTACTTTTAAAAATTGCTCTTCCGGGCTTCCCTGGTGGCGCAGTGGTTGGGAGTCCGTCTGCCGATGCAGGAGATGCAGGTTCGTGTCCCGGTCCGGGAAGATCCCACGAGCCGTGGAGCGGCTGGGCCTGTGAGCCACGGCCGCTGAGCCTGCGCGTCCGGAGCCTGTGTTCCGCAACAGGAGAGGCCACAACAGTGAGAGGCCTGCGTACTGCAAAAAAAAAAAAAAAAAAATTGCTCTTTCATTTTCCCAGGATAATGGATTAAGTGAAGCACCTCTGTTTTGCGACGTCTCTGGCATTCCTTTTATTCCCGTCTGCTACGTTGGGCCCAGGGACTTCTGTGGTGGAAGCAGGTCTAGTAGACGTTTTACTGGAGGACTGGCCCTGAGAGTTGGGAGTTCAAAGTCAGCACAGTGGCTCACGGCAGAGATCATGCAAGATGTAGAGAAAAAATGTGACTCCGGGTCAGTGAGGCGGTAAAGTTGAGCATCTCTTAAGAAGGCCTGTGCCAGTCTGTGAGGACAAACAGAAGTGGAGGTGACAGTCTGAGACAGCACCACCAGGCCAGGAACCAGGGAGGTGGCCGAGACTGACCCCAAGACTGTGCAGGATCTCACCTCTAGTGGTGCAGACACTCCTGCAACAGATGCAAGGTAAATGGCAGACCGAGTCCAACCAGATCATTGGAAGAATTGAGGACATGAGCAGTCGCATGGATGACCCAGAGAAAAACATCACAGACCTCGTGATACAAGCTGGGGGGGAAGAGCTGGATGGTGAAGACAAGACCCCTGCTGCACAGAAGAGCTGAGTGGTGCTCATTTACACTGGAATCTGGAGCACCCTTTCTACGAGCCAAGAGAAGCCAGATGGCTTTTTGCAGCTAACTACTATGCGTGGACATGTTTTATATTCTAAAGTGTGCATTTTTCTCAGCACATGTTATATAGTTAGTTCATAGAGTGATTTCCCTCCCCTGCCGCCCCATGTTTCCTGAACACGGTAACTTCACATCTTGGACCTTGGTCAGTTGTGCTGTTAAACACGAAAACTTTGGCAGTTCCTGAAAAAGAAAGAAAGAGAAAGAGAGAGAGAGGAAGGAAGGAAGGAAGGGAGGGAGGGAGGGAGGGAGGGAGAGAGAGAGGTGGGGGGAGAGAGAGAGAGAAAGAAAGAAAGAAAGAAAGAAAGAAAGAAAGAAAGAAAGAAAGAAAGAAAGAAAGAAAGGGAGAAAGAAAAGAAAGAAAGAAAGAAAGAAAAAAGAGAAAGGAAGGAAGGAAGGAAGAAAAGAAAGCCTATGCCAACCAAAGAGGGGCTGGGAACCTAGGAAGAGTAAAAAAGTGGAGTCAAGGTGACAGAGGGTTAGGATTTTCAGTTGCCTTGATGGGTGAGGGCCTCCAACACTGTTACCCAAGGTCAGAGAGTAACCCTGGCTTTGGTCCAGCTCACTCAGTACCTCTGGGGCTTTGGCTCTCTGGTGGCTTTGCAGGATCTCCTGATACAAGCATTCTCATCCACTGTACACTTCACTTCTTCATTCATCCAACAAGTGTTTATGAGAAGACGACATGGAAAAAGTGCCTACCCTTGAGGAGCTTATTCTCTAGCGGGGGAAACAGACCATAAATAGGATAAATAAAATAGCTAGGAGGTTAGCTAGTGACAGGGACCAAGGAGGGAACTAAATCTGGGAGGGAGGGAGGAAGTATGGGGGGAGGGGCCCAATTTAAGAAAAGGTGACCCGGAATGACTTCACTGAGGTGACATCGAAGCCAAGACCTGAAGGAAGTGAGGCTGTGATCCATGTAGAGTGGAGGAATTCCAGGTACAAAAGCCCTGAGGGAGGGGTGTGCCCGTATCCCAGCATGGCTGCGGCTGAGTGGACCCGGGACAGTGATTGGAGATGATGTCACAGGGAAAACTGGCCGGAGGCTGTAGGGTCCCACAGGTTCCTGGGGCAGATGAGAAGCCTTTGTAAGGTTTTTAAGGAAAGAACAACATCATAGCAGCAAAACTGAGCAGAAGTTGTTCCCACCCCTAGAAGAAACGATGATTGTATGATGCAACCGTGGTGTTAGCCAACTAGCCAGCGCCACGGTGGCAATCATGTTGCAATATAAGTGCATCAAATCACCGTGTCGTGCCCCTGGCACTTACACAATGCTAAACGTCAACTCTATCTCCGTTAAAGAATTGGGCAGAAAGCAGAGATTCCCCACATACCCCTGCCCCTACGCACGCACAGCTTCCCCTAGCATCAACACCCCACCACAGGGTACATCTGTTACCACTGATGAAGCTGTGTGGACACGTCGTCACCACCCAGAGCCCAGAGTTGACATGAGGCTCACCCCTGCTGTGGTGCATTCTGTGGCGTTGGAAAAACATCAGAGTTGAGAGAAGTTTCCCTCTCTTCCTACTTGGCTGAGCGTTTTTTTTAAATTGAAGTCTAGTTGATGTACAATATTATATAAGTTACAGGTGTACCACGGTGATTCACAACTTTTAAATGTTATCCTCCATTTGTAGCTATTATAAAATATTGGCTATATTCCGTGTGCTGTACAATATGTCCTCGTAGCTTATTTTGCTGAGAGTTTTTATCGTGAAGGCATGTTGGATTGTGTCAAATGCTCTTTTCGGTTTACTTTTTTTAAAAAATTAATTAATTAATTAATTAAATTTTGGCTGCGTTGAGTCTTCGTTGCTGTGTGCAGTCTTTCTCTAGTTGCGGCGAGCAGGGGCTGTTCCTCATTGTGGTGCGTGGGCTTCTCATTGCGGTTGCCTCTCTTGTTGCAGAGCACAGGCTCTAGGTGTGCGGGCTTCAGTAGTTGTGGCACGCGGGCTCAGTAGTTGCGGCTCGCGGGCTCAGGAGTTGTGGGACACGGGCTTAGTTGCTCCACGGCATGTGGGATCTTCCCGGACCAGGGCTTGAACCTGTGTCCCCTGCATTGGCAGGTGGATTCTTAACCACTACGCCACCAGGGAAGTCCTTGGTTTACTTTTTGACGGTTGAACCTTTCCTCAGAAATCAGTAGGAGGGCTTCTGACCTGTATTTGTGTGTTACAGCCTGTGGGAGCTTGATTAACGTGAACTGTCCCTGAATCTGACACCCTGGCCCTCGGGGCTCATGAGATCAGGTGTGGTGAGTCCCCTGGGGGATGACAGCAGGGCCGCTTGCTCCCCCATCCACTTCCTGCCAACACCCCCCATGCTGGGCTGACCTCGCCTGTGTCTTGGGCTTTGCATCTAGTTCCGCTGACCTCTGCTTTTCTGCTCCGAGACCCCGTGCACAGTCTTGGTCCTTGTTGCCTGTGGTTCTGCTTCTTGCTTCCTTTGAGAGAGGCTCCCAGCCTCCTCGAGCTTCCTTCCCGAGAGGCTGGCCCGCCAGCTGTGCCGCTGACCTCAGACGGGGGCTCCCAGAGGCAGAGGAGGTGGCCTGGCGCCCTGCGCTCAGGACAGAACGCTCACTTCCTCCTGTGCTGGCTGAAGACCTCGGATCAGCAGTTCTCCCCACATCTGGTGATTACAGCACGACTGTAAACAAAGCCTCTCGCCTCTAAGGAGCAGCCCCTGCACACAAGCCCAGGGCCTGCACACAAAGCCGCTGATTTGCACCCTGAGGGCAGCCTTAGTTGGGAGATGATTAGGGCGGGTCTGTCTTTGTAATTAAACCAAAGAAAACTAGCTCTCCAGCCTCTTCATCGTACATCATCCAGACCTTCCAACTGCACTACCAAATGTTTCCCGTGCCAGCGAACCCTCTCTGCCACCACCTGTTTCTGAAGAATCACGATCTCCGTTTCTACAGAAGGCACAGAGGCCCAGAGAGGTGAGGGAAAGGCCGAAGACCCCCCAGCAAGGATATAGCACCATGTGGAATCAAACCTACTTTCATTCAAACAAGCACAGTGCAAATAAGGTCTGGCCTCCTGGGTGTGGCTTCTTCCACCGGCCTGAGGTTGGACCAGTGGGGCAGTTCTCAAGTTTTCTCATCTCGGAATCCTTCATACCCTATGGGTGGGTCTCACACACTGAACCAATCTTTCACCTACTTGTTGTTTTGTGCATCATGCGTCGGTCATTTGGAAAATATTGGTTCATTGGGTTACGCTGCTTTTCCAAATATGACACATTTCACCATACAATATTTTAAAAAATCACACATATATTAGATCTCATCAGAAACGTCTTTCAGGAAGGGAAGCTATCAAGGCCGCCGTGGTGAATATCAGTTTTCCACCATTCTAGTTTTTGCTTGAAAACTCAAATTTCATCCCAGGCAATAATATAATAAATACCAGCAGTGTTTTCTTCTCAAAGTGATAGGCTCGCTTCCTTCATTTTCACGAAAATGTCTTCGCAAAACCCAAGCCTGAATAACCGGCTTGTCGAGGGTGCTCTCACGGGGGTCCACGGCGGGTGGCCAGAGCTTCCCGGGAGACAACCATCACCCCTCGCTGTGCAGAAGGGCTTCCTGTGTCCTTCCCATGTTGTCCCATGTAACATTAAAAACAGGCATTTGAGGGTCGAGATTTAATAAAATTAATAATTGTTACTGCTTCATCAAGACACTCTTAAGGGAAACTGGCTCTTTTTTTTTTAAATGGCAAGTGCCTGGCGGGGAAGAGTACGGTGACCACTGGCACAGTGTGTCCAGATTCCTGCTAGGGGGTCACCATTGCTTTTGCATCATCAATGCAAATATTCACATAGTGAAAAAGACAATTCACGTCTTAGTGTTACTAGGAAAATAGTTTTGACCTTGCAGACCTTCTGAAAGGGTCTCAGGGCACTTGGGCAACCTGTGAGCTGCTGGACCTGGGTTGAGATATCGACCTCAACGTCAGCCTCTTGCCGCCAGCAGGTAGGGACCCCTTCAGCCCCTAAGGCATGGGAGGCCTTGGCTGCGATTCCGGGCAGATGAGCCCAGGAAGACCACGAGCTGTGACTGGTTCATTTAAAGCGAATTTTCTCTTTTCTTCCCCAGCATCTCCTGGGCAACGCTCCCTGGTTGGGACCCTTCCCTGGGAAAAGCTCGCGCACATTGGGTGGGGCAGACAGGGCCAGGACCCAGCCGCGATGAGGCCGAGTTGGATGCTGTGTGAGGATGTGCTTGGGGGACTCAGGGGGACCGGACATCAGGGAGGGTCTTGGAGGAGGGGGAGGAGTGAGTCTTCGAAGGGGAAGGGCTTCCTGAGGCAGAGTGTAGGGGGGAAGTCTGCAGAACCCCACAGGGGAAGAGTGTGGGGAGGCGGAGCTAAGGGTCTAGGGTTCCAAGGTCTTGGAGGCTGGGTCAGCCAGGGCGTTCAGTGCTAAATAAGGAATTTGGATTTTATTCAGCAGACCACAGGGAGGTAATGAATGATATAAGTGATTCCATATTTAAGGCAAGCCCCAATTTTCCTAAAGAAAAGAAAAAAAAAAAAAAAAAAAAGGAGGGTATCGTGCTTCCCTGGTGGTGCAGTGGTTGGGAGTCCGCCTGCAGATGCAGGGGACACAGGTTCGTGCCCCGGTCCGGGAAGATCCCACATGCCGCGGAGCGGCTGGGCCCGTGAGCCATGGCCGCTGAGCCTGCGCATCCGGAGCCTGTGCTCCGCAACAGGAGAGGCCACAACAGTGAGAGGCCTGCGTACCGCAAAAAAAAAAAAAAAAAAAAGTAAGGTATCAATCTGAGTTTAAAGTTTTTGGAATGTTGACAAAATAGTCAGATGTCTAGTTATAATATCTAATTTATTTAGTTACACATGCATATTTAAAATAACATTATATACAAGAATACATCAGTACAAAATATTGCTTTTTTTCCCCATCTCCCATTTCAAGTAACAATGTTATTCACACTATATGTGCATCTGGGACACCAAAGTCTTCATCACGATAGAGCTACGGTTTCTCGAAGTGTTTCTCCTTGTATCTAAGTTGTCTGCGATGCATGAGACACGTGTCCCACACTGGTACTGGGAAGACTAACCCAAGTCCCACATCAGCACGGTCCTCCCCAACCCCCGCTTGTCATCCTTATAACAAAACTACTCACTTATTGCTTTTGAACTTGCTCTCTGACGCTGGTTTACAAAGCCCAACTCTAGTAACAGTGAGGGGAAAACCCCTGGGATCACTCGCAAGCTTCTTCTCACTCCTCTTTCAACCCATTCCAATAGGAGGCATCTGTAACCCTGCAAAACTTGCATGGCTTGAGGTTGCCGGGGGCTGAAATGTGAGGGGAAACCAGAGGTAGAGCAGTTAGTTGCAGGAGATGACAGTCTGGCCACGGGTGTGACTGGAGAGCCCCAGGCGGGGTTGCCATCATGGACAGTGCAGTTTGCTGGGGTAGGGGTGAGAAAGGGATGAAAGCTCCGAAGAGCCAGAGTGGGCCGGGCAGGATCCCGCAGGGGCTTCCCGGGACTGACCCACCCCCGTGTCCCCCACCTCTTGTCTGATGAAAAGCTTTAGCCTCCTAGGCCTTCCCCGAGGTCCAAAGAGCAGATTTAATCAGAGAAGTGAGAAAATGCAAAACCAAAAGGAAACAGTCAAACAGAACAAAATAATAATAGTTTAGCCATAGAACAAAGCCAAAAGACCTTTAGTTCCTCAAGGGCTATAGGTAACATCCTGAGCCGTATCCTTGAGCTGTTTTGCAGATACTGAAACCCCCACCAGGTGGAAGAAGTTAGCTGCATGCTGACCACCAGCACGCAGGCCCCAGACAGGTTGGAACCGGAAGGCCGATGACTGAGATTCTTGAGCCACCACCCCGTTACCACGCCTCCAGCCAACCAGACTCGTGCACAAGCTTATCACACACCCCTTGACCTTTTCCCTCACCCCGTCTTTAAAACCCTTCCCTGAAAGCCCTGTGTCTTTAGAGGAAGAGCTGCCCATTCTTTGCTTGGGGTTCTACAGTAAATGCTGCACTTTCCTTCACCCTGTGTCAGTGGCTTGGCCATGCTGTGCGCGGGCGAGTGGACCCGAGCTGGGTAAGAAGATAAGAGGACAGCCTCCTCAGGCAGTAACGGAGGATGTGGAGTGCAGACATGGCAGGGCTGGGCCAGCAGTGGGCAGTCATGGGCGATGCTGATGTGGAGTCCTGGTCCATTTCGGGGAGGGGAGGGGAGGGTACGGTCTTGAGGGAACAAACAGTGGGCATGTTCCAGGGCAAGACTGCGATCAGGAGTCCATGAACCTCGGGTCCACCTAGGCTGCCCCCAGCAGGTCACTCACCCCAGCAGTGCGTCAGGGTTTGTTTCCTAGGCAGCAAGGAGGGTGGGCAGTGTCTGCTCTGGGGACACGCCCACAGCTGGCCCCCAGGAAGCGTGTGCTGAAGGGAGAAGACAGAGGAAGGGGAACAAGGCACCCGAGCCCTGCGGGAGGGACCTGAAAAGAGGCAGCAATGGAGAGGGGGCAGGAGAGGCCTGGTCAGGGCCTCAGGGGCAGGTGGCATCGAGGACCTGGGGGACAAGCTGGAAGGAAGTGGACCAGGCAGGATTTGTGCAAAAGCTTCCACCGGGACCCTGGTGTGACCCACCAGCCCGGACTCAGCCCTGAAGGGAGGACACATGCACTGTCCCCAGCAAATGCACTGGGGCTGAGGCTGGTCTGGGCCTCTTCCAAGCCGCACCCCCGGGGGAGACACCTGCCTGGACGGCCTCAGACCTGCCCAGGCAATGAGACAGCGGGTTGGTGTCTGGGTCCCCTCGGCTTTGACAAATACCTGAATACTGATAAAGGATTTATCTTGAGTGAATGAGTAATAGATCTCAAATTACACTTCTGTGGTCCAATAAAAGGGAATGAAAACATGTGTTTCCCAATTTACAGGAGAGGTTCTAAGGCCGTGATTCTCCAAAGTGTGGTCTTGCGAGCAGCAGCAGCTGGGGATTTGCTGAAATCCACATTCTCAGGCTCCACCCTGGACCTACCAACCCAGAAACTGTGGGCAGGGGGGAGGGGTGGAGGCCCAGCAATCCATTTTAACATGTTCTGCGGGGGATCCTGATGCACACCCAAGTGTTAAGAACCGCTGCTTTAAGCTAATGGAATGTTTTTAATGGCTGCCTGGACTTGATTCCCCTGGAGAATTCCTTTGCCTCCAGAGCCTCAGTCTCCTCATTTACAACGAGGGAAAAGTACACACTTAGAAGATTGTCACACGGGTTACCTGAGAGAGAGGCCGGCACACGGCAAGTACACAAGTGCTGGTTATTCTCGTGAAAGGAGAACTCGGGAGGGGCTGATCACCTCTTGGCATCAGCTCAGTAGGGAGCTGGGTTTTCCAAGCTTGGGGTTTTTATATCACCTGCGTGTAATAACTCTACATTGGTCCCCTTGTTTCTAGCTTCTAAGGCTCCACATTTCCCGGAGCTCTACAGAGAGCCCCACGGGGCTGTGGCTACTCCTAGGCCCACCCGAATCAGAGAGCAGCCTGAAGGGCCCGGGGTCAAGGTGCCCACCCCTCGCTGTCAGCCAGGTGACGGCGAGGAAATGGAGCCGCACAGCCACCGGCCCTCTGGGGACACGTGGAAGGGCGCGGGCAAGAGGTCACGAAACCTGGTGACCTCTGCCAGGAAGGGCTTTGGGAGGGTGTTAAATCACTGGCTCGAATGGCTGTCTTGGGGCTTCCCTGGTGGCGCAGTGGTTGAGAATCCGCCTGCCGATGCAGGGGACACGGGTTCGTGCCCCGGTCCGGGAAGATCCCACGTGCCACAGAGCGGCTGGGCCCGTGAGCCATGGCCGCTGAGCCTGCGCGTCCGGAGCCTGTGCTCCGCAACGGGAGAGGCCACAGCAGTGAGAGGCCCGCGTACTGCAAAAAAAAAAATTAAAAAAATAAAAATAAAAACAAAGGGCTGTCTTGAGTGAAAAATACCAGCACCCACTTCAGATGAAGCTCCAACCTCTACCTCCTCGGTAGAATGGAAGCTCCAGGGGGCCCAGAGGTTTTTTTTTTACCCCTTCCTGCGTCCCTGCACCATCAACACTTTGTAGGTGAACACCTGCTAACCCGGCAGCTCTCTCATTAGAAAGAACAAAGGGCCCTTTGCCAAGATGGGGAGCTCTGCTTGGTCTGGAGGCCCAGCTCGGGCCGTTCCATGAGGTGCCCGCAGGAGGGGTTCTTACCGGGATGGAGGTGGAGGCCGGCGTGGGATCATTTCGGGCTAAGCCTGGCGGCTATTCAAGATCGGGGAGTCAGGCGTCCGAGGAAACGCCACTGTCACAACCCTCACTTGCTCCTTGGCAAATGGCAGCTGCCTTTGGCTGAATGGAAGCCACTCTATCCGGGCACCTGCCCGCCCACCGCCGACGGGGTCCAGCCACCCCTGCCTGGGCTCACGAGTGCTCCCTCGGGGGCAGCTGAGGAGCAGCCCCGTGGGGGCCCCATCGTGCCCGGGCAGTGCGCCAGCCAGAGCAGGCAGCGTGGAGGGACCAGACGAGGAAACACCCGTTGGCATGAACCACGAAGTGGGAAGAGCTCCAACTCCGACTGACAGGCAGCAGACGGGCTTTCCTCCGTGGTCACGAACGCCCTCCAGGCTTTTGCTGGCCCTTTCCACCCAGCCCCCCGAGTCCGCGTAGGACCCCACTTCCTACTCTTGAGCCCAAGCAGAGGCCTCCGCGGCGCCCCAGGGCTCATCTGCAGAGGCCCCGCACAGCAGCTGCCCTGGTGGGTCTTTGAAGCTGTGACCTTGAAGGTCCTGCTGGAACTTACTCCTGCTTCCGGCCCCAGCCAAAGGCCAGACGCCCTGCCTAGTACGTAGAAATGGTCAGCACTTACAAAGTTTGTGATAATCACTGCCCTCCCTCATTTGAAGTTTTTACCACTCATTAACAGAAATGCCCTTCTATTTCTGGGTTTTACTGTAGGTGCTGAAAGTGGGAATGGTGTTTATCCTTCAGAAGGAAGTTGGGAAGCGTGCAAAGGCCCTGGTCCAGAAGGTGACCATCCGACAAAAGGTCAAAGACCTGCCCTTTTCCCAGGCCTGAGTAACTGCCCCCTGGAAAAATGAGGGAGTGTCTTTTAGTTCCGTGAGTTTAGGATTCCATTTTGAGAGAATACACAAAATGACCAAGGAAGGTTTACTGGAGAAAAATTCTCCAGAATTCACCAGTATTTTGCAAACATGCTGAGCACACGCGATCATTAGTGATTACATCAATCTGGTAGTACTGTAGTCAAGGTCCTTTTGGTTGTGCAAAGGAAAAACTCCCTTGAGACTGACTTTTAAAAAGCCGAAGTGCATCCTAAGGATACCCGAGGAACTGATGGAGTCCACGGCAAGGATGCAGGACTAGAGCCAGAAACCGTCACCGCCTCCAGGCCACAAGGCAGCTGCTCTCACCCACTTGCTCTCGTGTCTGTCGTTTCTGCTTGTACAGATCTCTGCTCGTCCACGTGGCACCGGCTCAGGGGTCCTGACTTGCAAGTGCCCCATACGTGCTATCACCCCAGACAGGGACTGGGATGCCTCCTGCCCTTTGCAAAATTCTTTGGATAAAGAATGTTCTTGGGCCTGTTTGGATCGGGAGAAGATCAACCCTGGTCTGATCAACTGGTGTGCGGGGGAGGGGAGGGACGAGGTCCTTGTGTACAAAAGGCCCCACAGCACGGTACAGAGAGAGGCGCCCGCCGCTTCAGCAGTGCTTAGCTATCAGTACTTAAAACAAAGACGTCTGTACTTTTCTATTCAGAGCGACCTTCCCCTCCAAATGCTTACTGAACTAGCCAAAGCTTCAGAAACGTAAATGACTGGCATTTTACAAACTTGTACTGAAGCTGAAACCCAAGCAGAAAAGGTTACAAAAAGTTGCTCCCTGTTTTACTGCCCTTCACTGGGCTAGGTTGGTACTTGTTTTTTTAATTTTCATCACATCTTACATGAGTGATGAAGACACGCCCAGTTACAAAAGGTACCCCTTTTCACTGACATTTTTTTTTTTTTTAACAATATGCATTGATGTCAACATCGTGATAAAGCCGGATGTTCAGCTGATTCACTGCACCTATAAAAACCCTGCCAGGGAATCCTATTTTGTGGGCACACCACACAGAGCCTGGCACTCGAGGTCAGATGATTCCAATCCTAATCTGAAGATAAGCGCAAGGAGCTCCGTGACAGCATATGTCTCGTCTGGCTACCAGTTTCAGGCCACACTTTGCTTCTGTGTCCTACAGTGGGCGGGGCAGAAAAAGTAACTCAGTCTCAAACTTGCTATTCTTTTCCTTTTAAGAACCTTACAACTACCAACATCTCTGGCTCCGAAGCACACAATGCACACAAAGACATGACTGGACAGTATCTTAACTGAAAGCACTAGCTTAAATAGCCTAGAGTCTTACGGAAAATGTTATTTCAAACCATGCAGAGGCAGCAAGAGTCACCCAAAACCACAGTTTATTCTATGACCTTTATATTGCTTTTCTGTTATTTAAAGGTTGAAGCAAAGTGAAGTGGATGGAAATATTCTGTTAAAAGAACAAAGTGAGTCAATCACAGCATATGCATCTAATAACACCTCAGGTCTATGCCATACGCTCCAAACACAAGGCTGAGTCCAGGAGTGGCTCATGTTCTGGGTTCTTGTAAAGCAAATGGAAATATTGGGAAGAATCAACACATCTCAACAGAGGAGCCATAAATGCCCTGAAAGCAGAAAGTTGACACAATTTTAAATATAATTCATATATATATATTTTAAAATCAAACACAATTAAATAGAATATGGTTTAAGTACATGAATACTTCACTTTAGAAGAATAACAGAGGTGGTACATAGTACCAAAAACTCATACACAGCCTTTCTGCTTCTTCTGTCGATGAAACAGTGCATGTCTATACAACCAAATATTGCAGTGGAATAAATTCTCTGTTCATTCAAGACTTTCTCAAGGACAGAGGTGATAATTATATATTCATATGTGTATATATGTATTTTTTGCAAAGTCTGAGCAAAAGCAGTAACACCTAAGAGAATGTTCTTTCCCTCCAACAGTCCGTGTGGCGAGGCAGCACTGGCACCGCCTGCATGGAGTGTGCTGGCCGACAGGCGGCCCCGCCCATGGCAGCGAGGTCCAGACCCTGAAGCTGACCAAGTGGAAGTGCAGGGAGGGGCCTCTCGTTACCCCACAGACAGAAGAAAAAGGCCACAACCTGCACATTTCCCAGCTCAGAGCAAAGAAGAGGAGAGAGTCAGAACTGAGTGCCTCTCTGTCCCCACACCTGCCCGCCCACCTTCTTTAAAAACTCTACAATCTGGGAATAAACATTTTGTTCAAGGAACCACAGGGGAAAACTGGAGTGATGGCTGTTGCACATCCCTTTCCACAAGTACTCTGAGGGGAGGTGACGTCACCGGAGCCCAGAATCTCGGAGGAGCAAGTCCTACCACTTGCAGTGCAGAGGCTCGCCCTTCCGGCAGCGGGGGAGCTGGTTTTAAGAGTACTGCGTCTCAGGAGCAATTAAAACGTGAAAACCACACACTGTCACCAAAGGTGAGGACAACGTCACCAAGACTTGACTCACGGCCCGTTAGCTTCCTTCCAAATTAACGCCTCTGTGCAGACCCCGCTCCCCGGAAGAAAAGCCACCTGCTGGCACCACACTGTCTGGCTCCTGAGGGGCCGACTCACCTGCCTGTTCAGGAGACCAAGTGAGGCCCCTCTGGTACCCGCTGTCTGATGCTGTTGGGGTGGGTCGCCGCCAAGGGAGGTGCATCAAATACCGGCTCTACGCCTCTGCGTCTCCCATGGCGTGTGGCCCCTGCCTATCCCAGTGGAGTAACACTCTTCCACACGTGGGTTATTGCCATTGGAAAGCTAGTAATTCTCTAGTAATGTAAACACCACCACTCTGTCTCTAGACCTTCACTGTGCGATCATCACGTGCAGGCGTGTCTACGCGACACCCTGCCGACGGTGGAAGTCTAGGATTGTCTGCCATTCTGTCTTGGGAACAACAGTGAGAAGAAATACAGTGCTCTGTTTTCACTGGCTGTGGGGAAGAATCCAACCAAAGGAAAAAAGTGCTCCTATTTTCCAAAAGCAGATTTCCTTTATCTCAGGTCTTGAGTCATAGCTGATGAAAGAAAGGAAAAGAAAAAGGTAAGGTACATTTCTACAACCAGCGACACATTACCACCACAGATTAAGGAAGAAGGGCACCAACACTTACACTTGGTGAGCGCCTACTACATACCAGCGCTCATGACAGCCAGGACCTGACTACAATCACGGGAGGTAAAAAGCCCTAATTATCTTCATTTACAGCTGAGTGAATGGAAGCCTAAGGCGGTCAAGCAACCCACCTGAAGGTTATATAATGAGGACTGGCACCCAGACTTGCTTTTATCTTTCCGTTTTGGCAACAGATATTAGAACGAAACACCTACTTCTTGACAGATAATTCTGCTTCTAGGAATTCACTCTAAAGCATACTCATAAGAGAGGGCAAAGACTTACATACACATTCATCAAAGTATTGTTTGTAACAGGGAATGATCCCAAATGACCTAAGTGACCGTCCACAGGGGATTCATTAGATGAAGACAGAGCCATAATATGGAATGCGCCAAAGCCTTTAGAAAGAAAACAGAGAGCTTTGTTCTTCTGGCCTCCTAAGACCAAGCTTCTGAGGCTGAGTCCTCTTTTTCACTGCACTGGGGAGGAAACAAACATCACAGAAGACATGGTCCCTGCTATTTGTGAGATGGGACATAAACACATGAAACAATTCAGTAATGCTGTGAGGTCATTTACATTAAATGCCCAAGTGCTTTCTATAGACAAATGTAGAGTAGGTGATTCAAAGCAGAGAGGTATCCACAGCGGTTAAAGAGGGGTTGGGTACTCCTTTGTGGGTGCAGGACTTCTCACATTCACACATTCATGGAATGAGAATTACAGGGGATCTTAGATTTTCTTGTCCAGCTTCTCTGATCTACTGATAAGGAAATGAAGGGACCGGAGAAAATTAGCTTGCAGAAGGTCACACATACTGAAAATGGACGGAACGAGGCCTGCCGGCCTACTGCTTTTCCATACCAATACACTGCTGATTCCTAAAGGACAGGCAGGACAATCATCTTGGCCAGCCAAAGAGAAGGTCTAGCAAGGTTAAAAGCAAAATTATCTGTGTATCTTAGAAATGAAAAGCATACGGTAATAAAATCTGAACACACAACTCCAATGAAAAGCCTTAAGTTTAAACATCTGCTTTCCAAAACGGTTTCTAAAGAACATTTCATAGTTAAACATTTGATCATCAACATGACAATGGGGAATCACAAAAATAACTACCTTGCACTTCTTTATACACCTTTACCATGTTATTTGCTATTCTGGGTTTGACTGAGCCAGTGAATATAGGCAAAAATTATCACCCTTACATAGAAAAGAGGATGGAGTCTGCAAAAGTAAACAGAGTTTTGGTATGAATCAGCTCAGTGAGAAGTTCAAAATTAAACCAAGCTCTGGTAATAACAGAGTAAGAAGCTGGCTACAAAGTTAGCAAGGAAAGGTGATGCTGGACCCAAATCTAAGTTCACGCCTCCATCTGAACATAGGTAACTAACATAGTGTTCCTAACTCCTGATCAAGTAGACAGAAGAGTTTAACACCTTCACAAAGAGTCTGAGCAGAGGTTCTCCTATCACATGAAGTCTTTGTGAGTCAACTCAAGTTACAGAAAGCAAAGGTGGTGGAGGAACTGGGAGTCTTTGCCTGAAGAGATAACTGGGGGTGCTAAGTGGCTGCCTCCAATTTGCTGGGTTATTTGTGTGGCTCTTGTGGGCACAGCTGGTGAAGCCACAGAAAAACAGAGTATTCAGTTGGGGGCAAGTCAGAATTTCCTAATGATCACTGTTGTGGATCTCCAGGTAAAGATGGCAGATTGATCACATCCATTCAATTCACTCCTTCCTAAAGTAGTACTTAAAAAAATAACCCAGAGAGTCCGCCTGCTGATGCAGGGGACACGGGTTCGTGCCCTGGTCCGGGAGGATCCCACATGCCACGGAGCGGCTGGACCCGTGAGCCATGGCCGCTGGACCTGCGAGCCATGGCCGCTGGACCTGCGCGTCTGGAGCCTGGGCTCCGCAACGGGAGAGGCCACAGCAGTGAGAGGCCCGCGTACCGCAAAAAAAAACAAACAAAAAACCAAACAAAAAAACCAAAGTCACATGAAAGGGAAAAGTGAGAGAAGAGGCAACAACAAAATGGAAGAGTGTAAATGACTTAGTAGATCCAAAAAAAAAAGTAATCGATATTCACCTTTATCTTTATTACTTCCTTCTTTCTGCTTTCTTTGGGTTTCATTTACTCATTTTCTAGTTTCTTAAGATAGAAGACTGTGACTTTTCCTCTTTTCTAATATAAATACTTAATGCTATAAATTTACCTGTAAGAACTGCTTTAGCAGTATCCCACAAATATAGTTGTCCCTTAGTAATGGTGGGGGATTGGTTCCAGGACCCCTGCAGATACCGAAATCCGAGAATGCTCAAGTGCCTTACATAAAATGGCACAGTGTTTGCATATAACCTACACACATCATCCTGTGTATCTGAAATCACCTCTAGCTTACTTATAATACCTAATTCAATGCAAACGCTATGTAAATAGTTGCCAGGCCATGGCAAATTCAAGTTCTGCTTTTTGGAACTTTATGGAAATTTTTTTTTTTAATATATTTTTGATTCGTGGCTGGTTGAATCCATGGATGTGAAACCTTCAGATGTGGAGCCCACGAATAGGGAGGGCAGATTCTACTATGTTGTGTTTTCAGTCCAAAATATTTTCTAATATTCCTTTTGATTTCTTCTTTGACTAATGGGTTACTCAGAAGTATGTTAATTTCAAAATATTTGGGGATTTTCCACATATCTTTCTTTCTCTTTTATTTTTTTCTGGCTGTGCCACACAACTTGTGAGATCCTAGCTCCCCAACCAGGGACTGAACCCAGGCCCTCAGCAGTGAAAGCCCAGAATCCTAACCACAGGACAGCCAGGGAATTCCCTCCATATATCTTTCTGTTACTGATTTCTTGTTTAATTCCTTTATGGTCAGAGAAGAAACTGTATGCTTTCAATCCTTTAAAATTCATTGAAAGCTTACAGTTTGTCCTCCCTACACTTTGGAAACTGCTTCCAGGAAGTGAACTAGGGATCATCTCAATGTTACCTTCCTTTCAAGGATCAAAGTCCTCTACTGCGTGTTGTCTAATATCTGGAAATAGCTGTTTCATTTAGTTTGTCAGTTTTCTAGTTGTTTATAATGAGAGGGCAATTCCTATAGCAGTTAACCCTTCAACGGCAGAAGCAGAAGCTCCCTTATGCCCTTTTAAATTTGTGTGTCTCTGGGATCTAATTCTCTCCAGTTTTACACACGCTAGATCAGAACACAAGTCATCCTTACCTTTGTGGACTTCTCCAACGGCTGATCACACTGTGCCTGCTGCATAACATCACTGACTATCATTTTAGCAATCTTCCAAGCTAGCTCTTCCTGGGCCTATAAAAGGAATTAAACTGTTGATAATGGTTATTCACTAGCAGAATAAGCAAACATTCTTCATGTTCTAAACACACCTGTATATGCATATCATTTCTACTTATTTGGGAAGAAGCACGTCCCCATGTATGAAAGGACCCGGGCCACCCTCTGGTTGTGATATATTAACATGCTCTTCACTGTCTATCCGACATCATGACTATTTTCATGTTAGGTGGTCAGAACATCTTTCTTTTTCCACTCTCATCTTTCAGTGTACTTAACTATTCAAAAAGCAAGCCTCTCTTCTGAAAGTGTAACAGACAGTGAGGAAGGAAACACTGAGCTTTTGTTTCTGCACTGTTACTGGTGCCTCTGCTGATTAATGGAACCTTGACTGCTTGGATATTTTTCACTGGCCAGAGTCTCTGGACTGAGGACACCTCCACTGCCTCTACTAGGCAACTGTGAGATGCCAGGGAGGGCCCACACCTTCTTGTTACCTCCTAGATAAGGAAGCAGGATGTACCATGCTGCTTAAGCAAGGGAACTAAGGAAAGAGAAACCTCGAAACCTTGCTTAGAGTAAGTGTCCCTTATAAACAGGAATCTGCTGACACTAAAAGCAGAATTTACCTCATCAGTATTTCCTTGCACCCATTTCTTCATAGCTTGAGAGAACATGGATCCTAGTAAACAAAGCCAAAGTTGAATGTAGACCTCATGCATAATTTTACATTAAAAAATGCTCTTATATAAACATCTATTTCCCAGCTTTTAAAAGATATTCTTTTTTTAAAGATGTATCTTTTTTAAAAGATACTATTTTGGGGGTACAACCTCACCCCCAAATTAAGGAATATTACCATGAATAAAAACTGATTACATTGGCTCCATAGCAGGGTGTTTAACTTGCAAATATTATGGTTTGAAAAACTTTGAAAAGCTGTTTTAGAGCTCTAGATGTTTCTTCTATTCTCCTCACTTGATGAAAGGAACTATCATGTAGTGTTACATCTGCAGTAAACATTCAAAGATCAAATGAAACCATGGCGAGGCTCTGGTCTTGAGATAAGAATCTAGCAGTGCGTCAGGAGATGTCATGTACATCAATCTTTTGCATCAGCTCCTACAAAAGGGCTTCCAGCGCAGATTGTGCTGCTACATGCTGGATCTCTGGCCTGTGTAAATTTGCTGGGTAAGATCAGAGTTTTAAACAGCCATGCTCTGTCCAGGCCATAATACACCTCAACTTCCCAGGAGAGACACAAGTCTATCTACATCTGTACTCTAGATGCTGAGGAGTCACCAAGGACGTAGGCTAGCCTCTATTTCCAGGTATAAAATACACAGCTTATCCTTTCATTAATACATAGGCTCACATCCTAACTTTGCCTTAAACTAAGTGGTTGGCAGATTATTTCTTAGGCAAGATCCTGATTAGTTCAATGACTGGGATACGCTATAGTAAACTGTAGCATTCATGAAAAAAAACAAAACCTGGATCCTTTCCCCTTAATATATTTTTATTTTATTTATTTTTTAAAACAATGGCTTTCTTTTTTTTAAAAATTATTATTACAAATTTATTATCTATTTATTTTTGGCTGTGTTGGGTCTTCGTTGCTGTGCACGGGCTTTCTCTAGTTGCATCGAGCTGGGGCTACTCTTAATTGCGGCATGTGGGCTTCTCATTGTGGTAGCTTCTCTTGCTGCGGAGCACGGGCTGTAGGCGTGCGGGCTTCAGTAGTTGCAGCATGTGGGCTCAGCAGTTGTGGCTCGCAGGCTCTAGAGCGCAGGCTCAGCAGCTGTGGCACACGGGCTCAGGTGCTCCGCGGCATGTGGGATCTTCCCGGACCAGGGCTCGAACCCGTGTCCCCTGCCTTGGCAGGTGGATTCTTAACCACTGAGCCACCAGGGAAACCCAATGTTTTGTATTATTAGCTAAAAGTCTGAACACTGATCTAGTTAAATTTTATAGCCAAGCAGAGCCAGCAGGGCCACAACATTACATACTCTGCCTATAGTCTCACCCCTGCCGCAATGCTCTGTCCTCGGGCTCCCCTGCAGTCACCCTGTTGGCAGCGTACTTGTGAACACTTCCTCCTCTTCTAATGCCCTCTAATGTCTTTGACTCCTGTGCATCCCTGCCCCCTTTAACAAGGAGCTTCATCAGGATTCCATTCCGTTCAGCACTTTCTCTCTGGGGCATCTCATCCCCTCCTGTGGCTTTAACTTCCTTCAAAATGCAAATAACTCAAAAACTTGTCATTGGGTGTCAAACCGATACTTACAAATTGTCCTAAGGCACCTCAAACAGAACATGTTCCGAGTTGAGCTCTTCTATCTCCCACGTACTCTTTTTCTTGTAGCCTCTATCTCAGAAATTAATTTAATCCTCTATTAAAAATTAACATCATAATGCTTCGTCTAGAGAACCGATATTAGAAAACTCATCTGCTTTCCTCATCTGCTCTCCGTATGAAATCTGTCACCAAATTCACCTTGGATGTAGTCTCCTGAATTCCTCCTTGGAACTCTTATAAATCTGACCTTCTAGTTCCTGCTACCACTACCTATCCTCGGGTCCTCTTTTTCTTCTATCTACATTACTAGCAAATTATACTACCTGACTACTACCTGAATCTCTGATACCAGTCTCTCCCCAAGTCCAATTCATTCGCAGACTACAGCCAGAAACAAGCATCTCACTGCACTCTGCTTAGAAATCTCTGGTGCTCAACAGACAGTACCGCAGGCTTCTTAGCATGACATGCGCGGGCTTTCACAGCGTACACGCGGCTCTATCTCCCACCACTGCACCGGTGCATGGGGAGACTGCCACTGCAGGGACTACCTTCTCACAACATCCTCTACCATTCCTTCTTGTTACACTTTCTCCTAGATGATGTGAAGGTAACCTTTAAAATTACCTTGCTTGCCCTGAAAGCAAAGTTCTCACATTCTCAGAAGCTTCTGAGATACACCCGCCCCAAAACATAGCCCTTTCTTCTGTGCTCTACTATCAGAGCTTTAAAATCCAAAATGAAACTACAGGTTGGTAAATGACAAACATTCTTTGCAGCTGCCCTCAGCAAGGAGATGAAGGGGGACGAAGCAGAGCTGAACTGCAAACAAACGTGGTATTCTGAACCAAAGCTCAAGGCTGTGCTCTATCTGCTCTGTGATCCGTAACGAGTTACCATTTCCCTGATCCTCAACTTCTTCACCTGTAGAACAAGGAGGCGGTACCCACAAATGCATCATCTACGATTCGAATGAGCCAGGGCTTAGTCCCCCGTCCTGCTCAGGTGTCTACTCAAAATGCTACTTCCTCAGTTAGACCTTTCCTGACAACCACTTCTAAGACAGCACTACCCACCACTCTTCCAGTCCCTCACTTTGCTTATATGTCTGTGTATAAACACAGACAGACACACACACACACCGTATTTATCTGTTTACTGCCCCTCCACTATAACGTTAGTTCCATGAGGGCAGGAATCTTATTTTCTTCCCAGTATTTAGAGCAGTAGATGCATACAGTAGGCACTCAAATGTTAGAATGAATGAACAAATGAATAATATGAAGAGACTGAATGAATAGAATAAGCAGAGACAGTGATTTGCGGAAGTTTTTTGTACATCTTACCTTCATCTTTACTCATATATCTTTAATATATCTTAATTCATATAATACAAAAACAAACTGCAAACACCCAACACTTATTCTCTGGAGCAGCAGCACCTCATGAGCTGTCAAAGGAATAAGACCAGCTTCAGAAAAAAAACCCAAACAGCTCAGAGACTCTATTATTACTGGAGACCCCATTACCGTCTCTGACAGAAGCTACCTGATGACAGTGGAGGCCTTCCTGACCGATACCTCCAGAGGTTGTCCAGCACTTTCTCTACACCTAGGCTACCACTGATCTCTTCCTAGTATTCAACTTCTACCCAATAAAAGACACTACTGGACTGTAAGTTTCTTAACAACAGGCTCTGTATCTTCTAACTGCCCCGTGAGTCTGAGTGCACGGAGGCACTCAATAATTATTTACAGAATGAGCTGTGCAGACTTCCTTCGGTCTTTACACTTTCCCAACTGTGTACCTCAGACTTCTCTGGCTAAATAGGAAATAAAATCAATTTTTTGGATAAACTAATAAAGACAAATAGGTTAACAGGCCCTTTCTTTGTTTAAATTATTTCAACAATTGTTGCACTTTTTGTTTACTCTGTTAATTTATATCTGACCCCAAAGTACATTATTCATAACATAAAAGTGGTATAGGGCTTCCCTGGTGGTGCAGTGGTTAAGAATCTGCCAATGTGGGAGACACGGGTTCGAGCCCTGGCCCGGGAAGATCCCACATGCCACGGAGCAACTAAGCCCATGAGCCACAACTGCTGAACCTGCGCTCTAGAGCCCATGAGCCACTACTACTGAAGCCCACATGCCATAACTACTGAAGCCTGTGCGCCTAGAGCCCGTGCTCCACAACAAGAGAAGCCACCACAATGAGAAGTCCACGCACCACAACAAAGAGTAGCCCCCGCTAGCTGCAACTAGAGAAAGCCCGCGTGGCAACCAAGACCCAACACAGCCAAAAATAAACAAACAAACAAAATCTAAAGTTAGTAACTATTAAAAAAAAATGTGGTGCAAATCATTACCTAAACAATTCGTGTATTAAAAAATAAGATAAACAGAATAGAAATGCAGTTCGATTCAATAGGAAGACTGCCAATAGCTCTTAATTTTAAACACACTTATCAAAATGGAACATTTTCTTCTAACAAAAGTTAGGATCTTTTACTCAAGATAATACTGTCAATCCAATCACACTGAAAATATTCTAGATATTATCGAATGGACCCACAGTGGTTTCCTAAATCTTCCTGTGTAAACCAACTGTTTGGAAGCTGAGCTCAGTCACAAAGAGTATGTCTGTGTTTAACTCTTGGAATTAACCAAGCACTCTTTTGCTGATTAAACAAAGGATTTCAATTTCAACCTATTAATATTTTCCACATATATTTCATAATAACTTTCAGCAATTTAGAGGAGATTTAGTAAAATAAAGGGTATCAAGATAAGCCTCAAGTCCAACCTGTATTGGGTATTTTGCCTTTAAATCAAAGGTGAAGAGTATCTTTTCATGTAGATGCACCTTCTGTAACGGTAAAGCAAGTTCAGTAACTTCTGATTCAGAGAGAGACAGTACTGAGACCTGATTACACGAAGCCCTTGCACTCGCTCGTGACTATAAACACAAGGTCAAGAGATGGCAGTTATTTGGCAAAATAGTTTAACTCTTCAACGATCCTTTACTTACAGTCAGTAACTAATGTGAGTAAAGGCTTGATACAATGTATAAAAACACCACAAACCTTTCGATTTCTTTACATCAGGTTCAGGCTCAGATTCTCGGATGAACTGCCCCAAGTCACTAACTCTTCCAAATGTCATCTTCCTAAATAAGTATGAAAAGAACATACTTTCTAAAAATCAATTTAAAATTAAAAAAAAATTTTTTAAGCATCTTTTCTAGATCTAGAAAGCTAGAAATACAATTTATATCTACCCCATGTTATTCTAAGTGGGGCTAATTTCAAAAAGAACTGTCCCCACAGAAAGCAATCTTTAATTCAATGCAATTCCATTCAAAATCCTCAAAAAGTTTATGAAACATGAGTTAACAGATAATTCACAGTTCTAAAATTCATACAGAAAAGGCACAAGCATAGCCAAGATAATTTCGTAAAAGAAACAAAAAGGTAAGACTTGTCCTAACAAGATAAAAATATAATTATATACATTATAAAGCTATAGTAATAGAAAGCAAAGTTAAAAGGCAAAAAATACAGTGAGAGGTCTTATTTTTAATAGATGCAGTAACTGAGAATTAATAACCATAAACATACAGAATTCCAACAAACCACCAAGAAATTACCCAACAGAAAAATGTGAAAAAGAGATGATAGTCAATTCACAGAAGAAAAACCTGAACAACCAACAAACATGACAAGAGAAGCTCAATCTCATAAGCAACAAACCCAGATTGGTAAAACATTTAAAGTCTGATATTATTTATTGTTGACAAGGATGTGGGGAAAATTAGTAACTTTATTAATGATTGGTAAGAATGTAAAATGTACAGATCCTTTTAAAGGTAAACTGTAAACTGGTTAAGGGCTATGAAAATTTTAAATCTGCTTCTTGGTACAAGGAAATATAAAAGGAAGTCTTTGCTATACTGTGTATCACAGTAAAATTGCAAGCCATTTAAATAATCCATTAATACCAAAATAGCCAAATAGTAACATACCACATTATGGAAGATTTTGCCACAGTTATGAGCTATAATTAATATTATTTATGGAATACTACAACATAGTTAAAAATGAGGTAAATATGTACAGACTAACACAGAAAAATCTCCAAACTCACTATGAGTGAAAGCACAAGATACAGCATAGAGTATAACACCAGTTACATAAAAATAAGCAAACAAAAATATACACAATAACATAACAGTGACTATCCTGAGAAGGAAGGTGGGGAAATAAGCATTGGTGTGTAATCAAAGGGCACATTAGCCTTATCTGTAAATTTAATTTTTATAAGAAGAGATTAATATATTTGTAATTAAAAGTTAAAAGAAGAAAAAAGAATCCTATGATGCCTATATATTACTTCATTTCCGGCAAAGTGCATCTTATTTTAGAGACAGCCTTCCTAATAAGTCATCAATGAATATATGGGTGCCAATATATCAACTGATACAAATTTGTTTGCCTTTAGAAAAATTTCAGGAAGATGCTAAAACCATAAAACTAAAACAAACACTGAAAACTATCTCTAAAGATGGAGAAAAATAATTATTTCTCTATTTATGACCCATTTTATAATTTTAAAAATATGTATATTACACACTATATATATATTTTACAAATTTAAATTTTATAAATTAAAATATATTTATTTTACGCACACAAAAAACTATAGAAGTAAAACATCTTGCAATTGATAGACTTTCTTAAGTCAGGTTTGAAATAAATGAACCAACCATTCCTTAAGAATAAATATCATCTTTGGGAATGAACTCATTTAGGCTTACTGTCCGCCATTTCCTAAAATAAGAAATAAAGATTACTACAACACCGATACAGCCGAAGACAATGTGGTCAACATAACCTTCTATTTACTTCAAAGTATTTTTCAGACTTCTTGGTCTCCCAAATATCAATTTACTTTCTGGTAAAAGCAATTAAACATGTTGAAATCCCTTTTTTATGGTACTGCCAGGACTGGGGTGCGGTAATCATGCCTTTACACAGGTTTCTGTGTTTTCAAGCCATCTTTAGGGAAGAAGAAGTGATTTTACGATTTGATCTGTGGTAAGGATCAAGAAGTGCTGTAACACAGGAATCACTGTCTTTCTGTTACAGGAAAAAATAAACAACCAAGTTAATTCTTAAATACAAAGGAGTAATTTTATTCCATTTTTCCAAGTATAGTTGGTTCTCCGTATCTGCAGGTTCCACATCCACAGACTCAACCAACTGCCGACTGAAAACTTTAGGGAAAAAAAGCCAGAAAGTTCCAAAAAGCAAAACTTGAATTTGCTGTGCATTCCAACTATTTACATAGCATTTACATTGTATTTACAACTATCTACATAGCACTGACATTTTATTAGGTATTATAAGTAATCCAGAGATGATTTATACAGGCTTAAAATACTAGGCCACTTCCTATAAGGAACCTGAGTATCCTCAGATTTTGGTATCCGAGGGGGTCCTGGAATCAATCCCCTGCAGTTACTGAGGGATAACAGTAATAGTTATACAGTCCATGATGAATGATATTGGCATCTTTGTAGTTTAGTTTTGGTTTTAAGACAGACTTTGAAATAGCTAACATATGAATCCAATGAAATGTGGAAGAGATAGCCTAAAACACATTATGTAAACGTGACACTCATCAGAGTCGTATATGGTGGTAGAATAATGATGTCAATGATATTTACCGAGTGTTCACTGACATCCGGCAATGTTTTAAATGCTTTTCATGTATTATCTCATTTAATCCCACCAGCCCAAGGAAGCAGGAATATTATCCTCATTTTACAGATGAAAAACCTGAGACACAAAGAGGTTAGGTAGCTTGCCATAAGCGGCTGAGCCAAGACTGAAACCCAGGAAGTCACTCCTGAGCCTTCACCCTTAACCATGCTCTAGTGCATTGCAGGTATATTCAAGAGAGTAGAAAACAATTTTTAAATTAAAAAATAAAAAAGATGCTCACCCTGCATACGTCCGTTGATACAAAGATTCTGGATCCAGACTTGCAGCATCCACAATTATCGCTTCATCAAAATTTTTCAGAATTTTAACACTGGCTTTTTTCACACTAGACTACAACAGAAATTGTGAAATTAGTAGTATGTTATTCAGGAGTCAAATCAGTCCTGGGTTTGGAATAACAGATTCGTACAAAATCTTCAGTGTTTGAAACACATGCACTTTTCACTCAACCCTGTCACTAATGAGATGTTTAACAGCAATGATTCTGAAATGTCATCTTGAACGTAACTACAGGAGGGAAGCACAATACTAAAGCGTACGACACATGCGTCTACGTGGCAAATGTATTTTCCTTAATGACTGAAGTTCCAACAAACGTGCTTATGTTCCCAAACGTGCAAAACTCCCATTCTTCCAAGCATATGTATCTTGCCTAATAAATGTAAAGCCCAACTTTTACAGGATAAACATGAATGCTTTTGATTCTCAGTGTGGCCGTGTGACAGAAGAGAAGATAAAGGAAACTTTCTAAAATGACCAGCATTCTATCTCCTACTCCTCATGCCCACAAAAATAAAAAGCAAGTCATAATTGGTACTTCTGTGAAATACGGAGGCATGGGTTGACCCAGAAATTCCACTTCTAAAAATTCAATTATAGACAGACTCACACTTAGGCAAAATGACTTATACACAGGAATACTTATTGCAGCATTATTTCAAGTAACAAAAGACAGGAATACATTTAACATCCATGACTAAAGCATAGGTTAAATTAAAAAAATAATTGAACAGACACTTATAGAACACTCTACAGTAGGGGTAAAAAGGGCTCTCTTTACATGCTGAGAAGGGCACATAATTAAAAAGAGAGGCACCAGAATAAAAGAACAGAGAAATACTTCCATGAGGCCACTGAGGTAAGATACCAAAATGAGATATCACTAGTAAAGAAAACTACAGACCACTATCTCTTAGGAGTACAGATGCAAAATCCTCAACAAAATACTAGCAACATATAAAAATAATTATATACCACAACTAAGTGGAATTTATCCCAAGAATGCAAGGTTGGTTTAACATCTGATAATTAATTAATGTAATATATCATAACAACAGAGTAAATCCCCAAAACCCACATAATCCCTTCAATTGATACAGAAAGAGCATTTGATAAAATCCAACAGCCTTTCATGATAAAAAACATTCAACAAATTAGGAATAGTAGGGAACTTCCTCAGCTTGATAAAGAGCATTTATAAAAATCCCACACATCACAATAAATGATGAAAAACTGAAAGCTTTCTCTGAGAAATCAGGAAAAAGACAAACATGCTCACTTTCACCACTTCTATACTGCAAGTTCTAGCCAGAGCAGTTTAGCCAAGAAAAGGAAATAAAAGGCATCTAAAGTTGATAAGAAAGAAAACTATTACTATTCGCAGATGACATGATCTTACATATAGAAAATCCTAAAGAATCCACAAGAAAACTATTAGAGCTAACAAATGAATTCAGTAAAGTTGAAGGTACAAGATAAACACACGAAAAGCAGTTACATTTCTATACACTTAGTGAACAATCAGAAAATGAAATTAAGAAAACAATTTCTATTTATAATAGCATTGAAAATAATAAAATACTCGGGGATAAACTGACTCCAGGAAGTGTAAGAATTGTACATTTCAAACTACAAAACACTGCTGAAAGAAATTAAAGATGGCCTAAATAAGTGGAATGATAGTCCATGTTCATGGACTGTAAGACTTAATATTGTTAAGATGGCAATACTCCCTAAAGGAATCTACAGATTCAGTGTAATCCTGACCAAACCGTTAAAGCTGATCCTAAAATTCACATGGAACTACAAGGGACCCAAATAGCCAAAACAATCTTGCAAATGAAAAAAAAGAAAAACAAAGTCAGAGGACACACAGCTCCCGATTTCAAAACAGAGCCTGCAAACCATAGTAATCAAAACAATGTAGCAGGGCTTCCCTGGTGGCGCAGTGGTTGAGAGTCCGCCTGCCGATGCAGGGGACAGGGGTTCGTGCCCCGGTCCGGGAAGATCCCACATGCCGTGGAGCGGCTGGGCCCGTGAGCCATGGCCGCTGAGCCTGCGCGTCAGGAGCCTGTGCTCCGCAGCGGGAGAGGCCACAACAGCGAGAGGCCCGTGTACCGCCAAAAAAAAAAAAAACAAAAAAAACCCAATGTAGTCTAAGTAAAGACACACAGGTGATGGAGTAGAGCTGAGAGTCCAAAAGTAAACCCATCTATCTAAGGTCAAATGATTTTCAACAAGGGTGCCAAGATCATTCAACGGTGAAAGAGTAGTTTCTTCAATAAATAGTGCTGAGACAACCAGATATCCACATGCAAAAGAATAAAGTTGAATCCCACTTCACATAATACATAAAACTAACTCAAAATGGACCAAAGGCCCAAAACTCTTAGAAGAAAACAGGTGGGGGGCTTCCCTGGTGGTGTAGTGGTTGAGAGTCCGCCTGCCGGTGCAGGGGATATGGGTTCATGCCCCGGTCCGGGAAGATCCCACATGCCGCGGAGCGCCTGGGCCCGTGTGCCATGGCCGCTGAGCCTGCGCGTCTGGAGCCTGTGCTCCGCAATGGGAGAGGCCACAACAGTGAGAAGCCCGCGTATGGCAAAAAAACCCAAAACAAACAAACAAAAACAGGTGGGTATGGGGAGTAACTACTTAATGGACACGAGGCTTCCCTGTGGGATGATGAAACACTGTGGTGATGACTACACAATACTGTGAATATACTAACGTCACAGAATTGTGTACTTTATAATGCTTAAATTTATGTTAAATGAATTTTACCTCAATTAAAAAAAATTGTATTTCTAAACACGATGAACAAGTTGAATGTGAGATTCGGAAAACAATTACATCTGTAATAGCATCAAAAAGAATAAAACATTTAGAAATAAATTTAAGAAAGAAATACTGAATTATACTTGAAAACTACAAAGTATTGTTAAGATGGCAATCCTCACCAAATTGATCTGTGGAGTCAAAGTACTCCCTCCCTATCAGAATCCTGACTAGCTTTGTCCTAGAAATTGACAAGCTGACCCTAAAATTCACATGGAATTGCAAGGGACCTCACACAGTCAAAACAATCTTGAAAAAGAACTAAGTTGGAGGACCCTCACTTCCTGATTTCAAAACTTATTACAAAGCAACAGTTACCAAGACTGAGTTAAACAGGTATCATTCAACCCAGCAATCCTACTCCTAGGAATATACCCAAGAGGAATGAAAACCCATATCCACACAAAAATTATACAGTAGCATTGCTCGTAACGGCCAAAAGGTGGAAACAACCCAAATGTCGACGAGCTGATGGATGAACAAAGTGTGGTGTCTGCACAGTGGAATATCATTTGGCCATAAGGATGAACAAAATTCTAATACATGCTAAAAACACAGACGAACCTTGAAAACATGCTAAGCGAAAGAAGCTAGTCATAAGGATCACATATCGTATGGTTCCACTTATATGAAATGTCTGGAACAGGCAATCTATAGAGACGTAAAGTTAAAGTAGATTAGCAGTAGCCTAGGGCTGGGGGACAGAGGATTAGGAGGGTGATAGTGAAAGGATACAGGGTTTCTTTCTTGGGTGAAAAAATGTTCTAAAATTGATTGTGGTGAGAGTTTAGCAACTCTATAAACATACTAAAAAACCACTGAATTATACAGTGTAAATGGATAAATTGTATGGTATGTGAATTATATCTCAATAAGGCTCTACAAAAAAAAAAGAGAGAGAGAAAAGAGGAGGATAGTGACCGGAGCGGGGTGGGGGAGGGGGGGCGCGAGTTTCTGACCTGCTGGTAACGCGGCCTGTGCCTTGATCTGGATGCTGGTTACATGGGTTAGGTCTGTTACCGAAATCCTTTGAGCTGTATGCAGTTATGAAATGTAGAGTTCTCTGTATATGTTATTATACTTCAACCAAAAATGTAAAACTACATTTTATGGTTAGCACCTAGACCTTTTAAGTACCTAAATAAAAACAAAGCATTCCAGCTTATATCAAAAAACGAAATGGCAACTACACTCAGCAGGCCACCTCCTATGCAACCTCAATAAGAGGAAAAGGTACTGAGGACGGACAGCCTTGTTGACGGCAAGAAAACTGCACTGTCTTAAAACTTAAGAAAATTTATCCAAGGCCCAGGGTCAAAAGTTATTTGCCAATAGTGATGAGAAAATAATTATATTATTAAACTTACGGTGGAAAAAAACTAGACAGAGAATATATTCATGGCTCTGCCACTTACTGTGTGACTTCAATAAAATCAATTAACTTTTTACTACCTCCTTACTCTGTTCTTGGGCATAACCCACTTTGTGTGATTTTGCAGACAGTCAGAGAAGGCCTGATATATGAAAGCACTCCAAAAAAACAAAAAAGGTTAAGGAAATGTACAATGGCATTATAGTTCAAAATGAAACCAAAAGCTCTTCAGTGAAATATTAATAAATCTAGGAGTTCACTCAATTATTCTCTAAAAAAGCATTCCAAATTTAGTTACTAAAATTTCCCAAATAATTATACAAACAACTTTTCGGAGGCTATAAATATGTCATGTGATTTGATTATTTAAAGCAAGAGCTGAGTTTCCCTTGTGGAGCAGTGGTTAAGAATCTGCCTGCCAATGCAGGGGACACGGGTTCAAGCCCTGATCTGGGAAGATCCCACATGCCAGAGAGCAACTAGGTCCGTGCGCCACAACTACTGAGCCTGCGCTCTAGAGCCCAAGAGCCACAACTACTGAAGCCCGGGAACCTAGAGCCCCTGCTCTGCAACAAGAGAAGTCACCACAATGAGTAGCCCCCGCTCACTGCAACTAGAGAAAGCCCGCGCACAGCAACAAAGACCCAACACAGCCATACATACATACATACATAATAAGTAAATAAATAAATGTTTAAAAAAATAAAGCAAGAGCTGCAGTGTCAAGCAGAATAATAGTCTGACATCTTTACAATATGACACACTGTTAATCATCACAAAGACTTTGGTTAGCATATATAGTAAGTAGGCTAATTTTATCTCTCCTTTGTTTTTTCTACCACCTAAAAGCTACAAATGGGATCTGATGCTAAGATCTGAGCGAAACAATCCTGGCGCAGAGGCACAGGGGTCACTACCTGCACAGCAGAGCTGTCGGCCGACCCGGGGTGGGAGTCCTCAGTGGGGCCGGCAGAGCCCAGAGCCGTCAGCAAGACACCTCCTCCCGGGAACTCGTCTCCACGAACCGAATGGATGAGATCATTCAAATATTTATAATAAAGGTTGCTGGACAAAAAGCCAGGCAAAAATACCTGAAGAGAGGATACAATTTATTTTAAAGTTGAAATCAAATACACTAAAACTTTATTTTACAACAAAATTTTACTTTCAATGCTACCAGCTAGCACACGATTTTACTCCTCTTACACTCCAAGTATTATCCCTTTGTACACAGTTTACATTGTAACTAAAACTACAATGTGTACAATTTATAGATTTTTTCCCTCAGAAAACTTGCCATGAAACTACTGAATGGACTTGATTATCTAGACTTCTTAGATACCAGGGAGGGATCTAATTTGAAGCTACATTTTTCTTGTTATAAATATTGAAGTCTTTGTGTATATACTGATTTTCACTTTTGATCTGATTTCCTTAAGATAAATTACCAGGAGTGTGATTACTAAGTTAAATGATATGAACATTTTAGCTTTGATAAATGTGGAGGATGCATCACTAGCATCATCAAGGCATCTGTCTTGACATGGGCTTCCCAACACTGGGTTCTGTCTTTTCAAATAGTTGTTAAATAAATGTCTAATGGTACATGGATACTGTTATTTCCATTTAAAAATTATTAATGATGTTAAGTTCCCATCTTTATTATTGGCATTTCCTATTACCAACTTTTCCTTCACAGCATTTAGCACAACTGTAAATATTTATGTCTGTGTTTAATATGTGCTCTCCTTATAGACAGAGCTCCAGGAGGGCAGAAGCTATGTTTCTTTTTTTGTTTACCCCATAACAACAATACCTAGCAGAGAAATACTCAAAGTATTAGGGAACGAAGCATATGTATCTTTTTACCATGTACCTACTTGATAGTACTCTTAAAAATTAAAATTAGTATAAGTTCCCTAGATACACAGTTAGTAAGAAATAATTTTACATTTTGTTTTTCTCTGTATTTTAACTTTATTACCCAGAAAGTTTATATTCTTTATATGATATATATCTTGAACTTTTCCTTTAAGATCAGAAAATTTTAATTTTAATCATGAAAAAATTATCGACCTTGGACAATAGCCGATAGTCTATCCAGTTTACTACCAGCCTTTCAACGATTTTATTTTATTTTTTTTTGCGGTACACGGGCCTCTCACTGTTGTGGCCTCTCCCGTTGCGGAGCACAGGCTCCGGACGCGCAGGCTCAGCGGCCATGGCTCACGGGCACAGCCGCTCCGCGGCACGTGGGATCTTCTTGGACCAGGGCACAAACCCTCGTCCCCTGCATCGGCAGGCGGACTCTCAACCACTGTGCCACCAGGGAAGCCCCGATTTGATTTTTATATGTAACTCCTCCATATTCCTGAAGTTCAGTTTTTCTGTGTGGTATCATGTGGCAGTGCTTACCTAATCCCTTTCCACCTAGATGCACATGACACATATGAGCAAAATAACCTCGTGGGCTTATCCTGGGCTCTTGCAATTCCCAGTAAAATCTGCTTTAGTTCATCAGAAGAACAACTGATTCACAAATTCCAACACTTTATTAGCAGCCATTAGGGATACTCTGTAAGTGATCATGATGCAGAAAACTAGTGCTCCAACCCTGCTGGGGAGCTCTGGTGAAATATTTGGATCATCCCTAAGCTAACTTTGCTCAATACTAATTATCTAAAAGATGTTATAATAACAGTAATAATAGCAGTTAACATTTTTTAATGCTTACGTTACTAATAAGCACTCTCCACGTCGTACCTCAAAATAACTCTAAGTATCTGTATTAGCCCCATTTCACAGAGGAGGAACATGGCATTAAAGGACTTCAGTAGCTGCCTGAAGTCACTCAGCCTGTGAAGGTTAAGATTAATACATACCAAGTCAGACTCAAAGCCCCCGCTCTCATCACTGCTGCACTGCTTCAACTTTCCACTGTTCTGTTCTGTTTGCTTTTCCCCATGTTCTATTTTCTGGGTTCCACCAGTTAAAAATTTCTTGTAGTTTAATGCTTTTCAAGTTTTGGTTACCTTCTCCATGGTTGTCCAGGCCTGACGTAACGGAGTGGTGAAACAGTTAGGGAGTGGCCCACCTTCCCTGCAGATGTTGGATTCAATTTCCAGTCGTACAACATCATCGAATCCAAGAGGATGTGTGGCCTGGAGGGAGAAGTACCTATGGCAGAAAGACAGCCAAAGTAAACCCCAACTTCACAGCAATCATAAGCAATTTCTGGCACCTACACCAGAGAACCTTCTATGAGGCTCCTGCAGACCTAGGACTATAGAGCTGGGTTGATGACAGCCCTGCTGCAACCTGTATTCCCACCGCCAAAGAGATATCTGAGCCAACGTGCCCCTCCCTATCTGCCTGCCACCATCTTTGGTTCTTGTTTAAGATTTTCCAGGTCAGGTTACAACTGAGGCAAAGAAACCAATTGCACACGTTTAATGGGCACCTAGTCTCTGTTCAGTGCTTGGGAGAAAGAAACAAATTTAAAACAGGGTAAGGCATGGGCATGTCCCCTGGAAAGAGAACAGAAAGGATCCCTGCACAGGGTACAAAGGAGAACATACCAGCATAACTATGTGGCATACATAACATACATGTAGGAATTCAAAACAAAATAGCATTGAGGGTGAAGTGGATGAATTTGATGTATTTAGGTAGAATAACAGGATTTGCTAATGATTTGGTGTAGAAAGGAAAAGGAGTAATCAATGATAACTCAAAGATTTCTAACTTCATAGGATATAATGCAACTGGTGTTTTGGTAAACTGGTTATAAACTGAATACAAAAAAAGCATTAAAAGCAGAAAAACATATATGTTGTCTTTTGAGCATTCTGCGGCTTCTGACTCCTGTCCATGATACAAATACAGACAGGCTGATGAGGCATGATATTAAAAAGTAAAGATAGAAAAACAAATAAGCAGGAGCTGTTAAAATGACAGTGCCGGGAGGATGTCACACAGTAATCTTCATTTAAAAATGGCTCCCAATTTGAAAATGGGATCCAGTGGGAAAACAGGGTCTCTGCTCTGCATGGCACTGAGCTCCAGGCAGGACCTTACCACTGCCACTCTTCTATTCCAGCAGGAGAAAACTCTTCTTTTATCTTGCTATCAGTATTTTCTTAACAAAAAGTGAGTCTCCCATCATGCAACAACTAAGTTGGCAAATATTCCTCCACGATTTGAATTTTGGGGCAGCCCAGACCTTTTTTTTGGGGCTGTGTTGCACGGCTGTGGGATCTTAGTTCCCCAACCAGGGATTGAACCCAGGCCCCGGCAGTGAAAGTGCGCAGTCCTAACCACTGGACAACCAGGGAATTCCCTCAAATTTCTAAAGGTAAATGCTTGCTACATTAACATCCATATAACAATGTTTCTTATATAATATATTCCCACAAATATATTGCACAAAAATAAACACTGGACAAACATTAGAATTGCATTCAAGTTCTGCCACTAATTTGCCCTGTGACTTGGAGAAAGTCACTACCCCTGAAAGCCTTAGTTTTCTCATCTGCAAAATGCGAAAATCAAACCAGCTCCCTAATCTGGCTATTCATCAGAATCAGATTCCTGGGTCACACCTCAAAACTGCTGAATCAGAATCTCTTAGAGAAGAGGACTGGAAACCTATTTTTGACAAGCTCCCAGGTGACTCTCATGCCGACAGGAGCACGGACCAGCCCGGTGATGTTCAGGAACCACTGACCTAGATGCTCTCAGCTCTCTCCCAACCCTAATATCCCATGGATTTTTCTCTGCCTCTCAAGTTATCTTCTTAGCAAGTGCTCACAGATACAAATAACACATTGCTTTATAGAACAAGAAAAGTTAGATGAAAGGGGGGGACAGACATAGTTTTCAATTCTGTTCACTAAGATTGTGCTGCCCTCTCATTTTCAGTGAAAACTAATGAATAACTACTCTTCACCAAGCAGTTAATCTGGCTGAGCAGACTTGCACCAGAAAACATGGTATACCCCACACAGACATTTAAGACCCTTTGCAATAGATTCCAGCTAGTTTCATCTTCTCCTGTTCCCTTGACCAAGTGTCAATCACGCAGTTTCTATGGCGCTGCTCGTACCGATGACTGCCAAGAGTGTCCTTCCCCGCTAGCAGAATTCAATCCATTCTTCAGTCGCCAATCAAATCTCCCTTCTGTGAAGCCCTCAGTGGCCTTCACCACCATCGTCTTGCTTGCCACACACAAGCCTCCCCCTGCCCCGCCAGCAACTTATTCTAAGAACCCCCTACTCTGAACACACCAATGAAAAGCAGCTCTCATGTGGCTCCCTGTGAGCTCCCTGGCGGCAGAGACCAAGGTGACTTCTGAAATACGCTTCAAGTACTCAATATTCGCAGAAAGATGGATATGTCTATCACTAAGACTCACTTGTCATATAAAATCATGGCGTCGTTCTGTGCCTCCTGCCCATCATACTGGCCCTTTTTGGCAGCAAGCTGAGACTGGAAGTTGTCTGCTGCCAACCAGAACTGTAGGATATTCACTGCGTCCTCTTTCTCCATGTACTGGGAAGGAAAAACACAAGAGGAAAATCAGGCTATACACAGATTTCTCTTACTATCTCTCGTCTATATCTAAGCCCCAACTATTAAAATATAGGACATAAAGGAAAAAAAAAACCCACAAAAGAAACCCCCCCACCCCAAAACAGATCCACTTGTTCAGTTAATGCCAGTCTGCAACTTACAGTTATTTGAGATTGAATAATTTTTAAATATTCTTTTAGGGGGAGAAAAACAAAAAATAAACCTAACAGCAACAACAAAAAGCAACCACTACACAGCTGAATGCAAACTTCAGTGACTGGAGTAACAATTAGAGATGGGTTAGTGGCTCCTCGCTGGCAAACATACAAAAGGTAAACCAACCAAACCAAATCTTTTATACCTGATCATTTCCACCACTCCACGCGGCCATACTAACCTGAACAAATGCTGACTTAAACTTAAGGCAAAGAGAGGGAGTGAAAACACAAATCAGCTGAATAACTGTATCCTTGTCAAGAGGCAGGAGGCAAGTGTGAGTCTAAGTTACTGCTTTGTGAGACCGGGAATCCTCTTATCTCGACTTAATAGTCATTTGCTTTGCAACAAAAGAATTTCATTTGCTGAAGCCTAACAAATCCCATCACTCTACACTGTCTGCCTCACAGAGATGAATATATACTCATTGCTTGTTGCAAATGCTTCAGTCCGATCAAGGGCAATCCTATCAAGTGGCTAAAGTAAAATGAAGACAGTAGGAAAATATTTACTTTTCCTTCTCTCTTCTAAAGTCTGCTCTGCAAACACTTATGCACTGGAATCAAGTATCAAATTTCGTGGTTTTAAAACAGCTCTAAATAACTAAAAATCTGCATTCTCTTATAAGCAGTTTAATTAGGTTTTTCAAAATTAGAGTTACTTTACTTTGAATTTTCATGTTCTCTTTAGTCTGACTAATGCCATTCAAGTACTCTTGCCATTAGATACAACTTAAAACAGTAATCACAGTACTTAAATCCACCTGATCAGTTTGGAAATGGTTTGTGTCTTCTACGTTATTTCCTATAGACAGGGCCCAGCACGTACAGCTCAGAGGCTGGAATGCTCTAACAGAGTGTGAAAGGAAATGCAGACTTTACCTCAGAGAAATAAAAGAGGGCTGACTCACAGAAGAGAATGTCAGCCAGGTAAACAGTTCCACTGGTCAGCACTTCAATCTGGTATTTACAGAAATGGTGACTTCGCAGAAACTCACTAAAGTGCCTGCATGTGGACGAAAAGGTAAAGTTTGAGGGACCGACCAAGGAAAGGGCTCATCTGGGAAGAACACACTCTTTCCCCACTGTGCTACTGCATCTTAACGGCCTAGGTCAACGTGACCTCCCTTCCCATGGCGCCTTCCTGATTCCTCTCCCTGTAAGTAATCTCTCCCACCTCGTAATGACGTGCAGCTCTCCTCTGATAGCTAACTCACGCTACCTCATATTACAGTAAGCAAAGAACATGCCCTATTTCTCTTATTAGGCTGTAATTTCCTTCAAAGCAGGCACTACATCCAAACTGGGCATAGCACCCTTTTCATAAATGTTAAATGAAAGAATGAATATGGAGATTTTTTTTTGAGGGCATGCAGCAATAATTAATCTAAGAAAACTTTGGAGGCAGTTTCAACAAATCTATGTGGATTTAGTAATATGGCATCCATTAAGCTTAAAGCATGCACTAACAAATCAGGATATCCACCTGAAGACATGCATTGTTTAAATAGATAAACCAATTACTATATCACACTACAGTCACAATCACCCCTAAGGACTCTGGAATTAAAAATAAATTCTTTTAACTTAGGAAATGCTAACATTAAAAATAAAAATCTGTTTTATTTTTAATAGAACTCACATAATTTATATTTAAAAGAAACCATTACCCAAGATAGTCTTAGGAAATGTCTATAAGATCCTGTAAACATTCAAAATATTTAAATCCTCAAAGATAGTTTGGTTTTAGTTATTCCTGAGGCTGAACCCGAACTACCCAGAATGCACAACATGGAAATATGAAATCGACGTACTCGTGCTCCATTGCACTGAAGACTATGGTCTGTGCTGAGACAAAACAGTTGGGATCCACCTGCCCATCTTCTCCACAAATCTTTGCTGTAAAAGAAATGGTAAATAATTTCCCTCTAAATCCAAACTATACACATTTGTAAATCAAAGTAGGAAGTACCTGTAAAGGCGTAAAGTTGAGCAGGTTTTAAATGGAATTAAGAGAAAATACAGGTGAACAGCTGATTTTGAGGTAGGGAAGGTCTTTCTAAGCATAAATGCAAAAGCACAAATCAAGAGTCAACAATATAAAATTAACTTCTAAACCTTAAAACACTCCAAAACAAAACAAAAGGGTAAACTGGGGGAAAAAATTTGCAGCATATATGACAGTTTATGAATGACAGATTGTTTTCATTCATGTATCAAGAGCTCTTACAAACTAACAAGAAAGTCTTGAAAGAAAAATGGACACGAAGAAAAATTCACTAAAGAACAAATATAAAACGGCCAATATAAAAAGATATGCGTGCTCACTAGTAACCAAGTAAATATAATTATAGATTAGAAGGAGGCGGCACACCACCTTCTGTCTAGTAGCTTGGCACAAAATTGTTTTAACAATCCATAAGCTTAATTGTTTAATGATACATATGCTTGGGCAAGGGCATGGGAAAACTGACACTTGTGTTAGTGGGCATATAAATGGGTGTATCTTTTTATGGGGGGCAATCTGGCAGTTTATAGCATAAGCTTTAAAAATGAACATACCCTTGCAATCAGCAATTCTATCTCTAGGGTTGTAACCTAAGGAACTACGGATTTGTGAAAGAATTATCTGTTTATCAAAATGTTATTTGGTAGAAATTTTAAAACATAAAATGGGCTAAAATTAGGAACTGCCTAAATAAACTGCAACAAATCAATAAGCTGTTTACTAGCTAGCTCTTAAACATGACTGGAAAAACCCCACCACGATGGCTGGTTTCACTTCAAGTTCAGGACCTTAGTGGGACCTTCATGAAACCCAAGGATCGTGCTACAGTTACCTGGTCCATTACAGCACACCTCCTCTCTCTGTAGACGTCTTAGCGCCTCTTTCTCTACCCTCTTTGCTGATGACTTGGAAAACAAGCAATCAGAAAACAAATTCCATCCACTCCCACCACCTCTACCAACTTGCCGCATCACTGACTCTGCAATCTCTCCTGCTACTACAGATGAACTGTCCTCGCTCCTATCTGGAAAACTCTAGGAGTACCGGGTCCCATCCTCTCTTACCTCCTCAAGGCACCTCTTCTACAGCAACTGCCCCCTCTCCCTACTGTATCAACTTCCTCCTACTGCCGCATTCTCACCTGCTATGAACTGTTTGTATGTTATACATATATATGTGTTTGTATACTGTCATACACCTTACATGCTGTGACACGTCACCTTAAAAACAAAACCCCAAACCACTGTCCCTTGACTAACACCCCCTGCCAGCTCACCTTTGAGTAAAATGCCTCGAACAGTTGCCATACTTGCTGTCTCCGCTCCTCCTATATGCTTTTAAGACGCCTCCAGTTAAGTTTTGTCCCTAATGGTCCACTGTAATTAAGATGCCCACCACTGCCAAGTCCATCCCATTCCTGGTATTCACCTTACTTAACCTATCAGCGCAAATTGCCATCTTTGATCACTCCCTTCCTCCCAGAAGTTTTTCACTTCCTCCCAGAGTTTTTCACTTGGCTTCCAGAAAAAACTGCTCTCCTGATACACAGCTGATGCAGGAAGGCCTCCACTACTGGCTGTTTCTTCCAGATGTTAGACCCGCCACAGCACCCAGTCCTCAGACCTCGCGTCCTCACTCACCACATTCCTCCCAGGGATGTTACTCAGTTTCATGGCTCTAAACCCAACCATAGGCTGATCACTTCCAAACATACATCTCCAACCTGGACCTCTCTCACGAGCTCCTAACGTTAACATCCAACTGCCTACTTGGTGCTCAGCATTTGGATGTCTGAAACCCAAACTCCCGATGTTCTCCGTCAGCCATTACTCCTGCATCTTCTTCACCTTACAAATACTCCCCCAGGTACGCAGGTTTTAAAAAAATGAAGTCAGGGCTTCCCTGGTGGGGCAGTGGTTGAGAATCCCCCTGCCAATGCAGGGGACACAGGCTAGAGCCCTGGTCCGGGAAGATCCCAAATGCCACGGAGCAACTAAGCCTGTGCGCCACAACTACTGAGCCTGCGCTCTAGAGCCCATGCTCTACAAGAGAAGCCACCACAGTGAGAAGCCCACGCACCACAACCAAGAGTAGCCCCTGCTAGATGCAACTAGAGAGCTGGCGCGCAGCAACGAAGACCCAACGCAGCAATCAACCAACCAATCAATAAAAATAAAACTTCTAAAAAATATATTGTTAAAAAAAAATGAAGTCATGCTTGATTCCTTTTTTCCTCTCACACCACTCACTTCCAAACCATCAGCACATTCTGTCAACTGTACCTCCACAATATTTTAAAAATTCCACCACTTCAAGGATTTGTGGAAGATGGAACAAGCAGTGGAAGCACAGTTTTGAGGTCAATCTAATTCCCCACATAAAAACAAACAAATTAAATAGCAACACCCAAAACCCAGAGATAACATCTACAACAAAACCAGGCAGGTGGGATACACAATAAAAGCTTAAGTGGAGCCTTCTTCAAACTATAACTTACTTGAAGTACAGCTATATTAAAATATTCCAGCTTGAAGAGGAGACAAATAATTAGGGCAGGATTCAAAAGAATGAGGCCCAAAGAGGAAAAGTGAGTGGTCTAAAGACATACACACTGGAATGGAAACTTCTTGATCATTAAATGTTATCAACTTGATCCTTCAGATTTTTCCCCTCATGGGATTACATCGTTAATTTGATAAAGTTTAAAGAAAGGAAAATTAGAACTGCAGTGACACTTCATTTTAAAATGTCTGACTCAAAACTCTCTCCTTTTCTCACCTACCCCAGACAGTTTAGTTATCAATTGGTGCAAACACCCAGTGGAATTACTAGCCAACCAATTCCTCAAATAGCCAAATGCTAATCTGTTCGGACACCTAACAATTATTATTAGGCACAATTGGTCTAGGAAAGTATAAAAGATGGTAGCAACAAATTTTCAGATAGAAATAGAGGAACTACATAGAAAAACCAAAATCCCATGACAACATCTACAACAAAACTGGGTGAAAACTCCAAAATACAAGCAGACGGGGACAGCCACCAACAGCCACAAGACCCATGTGTCACAGGCGTCTGCGAGGGAGAAGAAAAAGGAAACAATGGGGGCAGCACCCGGCAGCCTGTGGCAGAGAGCAGGTGTGCCCTGGAAGTATGCGGCCAGTTCAAGAGGCTCAGCTGAGACCGGGAGGGGCTCTGCTGTCCCCAATGACGAGGAGAGACCGAAAGAGGCCCAGGCTGGGTCGACTCTGCTAGGAGCAGAATAATAGGCTTTCGTTCAGAAATCAAAAACACTTAATTTTTGTATTAAAAACTCAAAACTTAGTGCTAGGACTTGATGAGAGTATAATAAATATCTGTTCAATGAATAAATCAACCACTTGTATCTGTGATTACAGGTGTACCTGAAGTCCTTCTGATACAACATAGTCAAAACTTTCAAACATTTTTATTATGACCTACAGAAAAATATATTTATGTGACTCAGTATATATATGTACATATGATGGAAACAATGTTCTGAAGTGGTGTGTATTTGCCCTTATTACTGTGAAGCACTTTGATTTTTCCAGTCTAGTCTTTTTTGGCAGGGGGGTGAGGACCTATGAGGAGACTGGTCCTAATCCAGAGTTTGAAAAACACTGCCGAATAGCATACTAGTTACCATGTAGGGGTCTGGTTTCAAGTCCTAACTGCCGTGTCTGAGCTGTCACCTTGGGCAAATTACTTACCTTCTCTGTGCTTCCTCACTTATAAAATAATAACTGTATTTATGCTGCAAAGTTCTTTAGAAGATTGAATGAGTTTGTCAATGGGAAATGCTTAGAATATTGTCTGGAACACAGCAAGTACTCAGTAAATATGTGCTACTATTATTCAAGTCAAAAATCTCATAATTTGGGTCCAACAAGTAAGAGGGAAACTTTTGAAGTGAGCTACAATCAGATATAATAAAGTAGCCTGAAAACAGACAAGGAAGGTATATGTTGAATTACATGTTCATGAAAAATTCTCTTAATAATAACCAAATTTTTTTTTTTTTTTTGGTGCCATAGCTTCAAGCACTGCTTACCTACGATGTCATTTCTCATTGCTTCTGTAATTGGTATTGGTTTAGCAGCATCTGGAGATATATATTTGGTAAAAGTAGTTACTGCATCCTGTTCTATACCTGCAAGGTAAGAAGGGGACAACTTCAAAAATCAAAAAGCAACTTGGACCAGTAACGGACCATATTCATGAATAGCAAGGTTTGTTTGCCGTGCGCCCAGGCACACACACACAAACATATCTTTTATTACAAATAAATATCTTTGTAAATATACTTAGGACAAAACAGCCTCCACGGTAACGTTGCTTCTGCACTGCTTGGTTCTTGGAGCAGAGGAGATACATGTGACCCCGTGGCCCTCCTCACCTCAGCTCACAAGCTGATGAGTAACCGCAATCACTGTACACGTCCTCTTTCCATCTCTCCTCTCCAAAGTCCTGACCTGAAGGACTTACATAGCGGGAGCTCAACGATCATTTTTAAATCTACATTTTACATATTCTACCAAATTTCATATTCATAAACACATTCATTTGACCTTCAACAACCCTGGAACGTTAAAACAGTGAATATCAAATTTCCTAGTCTTGGGACTTTGAAATCTTAAAAATTACTGAGGACCCTAAAGAGCTTTTGTTTATGTGAGTTTTATCTATAGATAGTAAGGTATTAAAAATTAAAATGAGAAAAAATTATTGTTTAAATTAACAATATTAAATCTGTTAAAAGTTAACATAAATACTATTTTTTACAGAAAATAACTGTTTCCCAAACTGAAAAAAATTAATGAGAAGAGGGCATCAATTTACATTTTTGCATCTCTATTCCTCTTGATAACAAACTGTTAGATTCTCAAATCTGTTTTGGCATTCAATCTGTTGTGCTTCTTTGTTTTGGTTGAAATATACTGTGCTCTCATGATATGAGAAGAAATGTATGTATGTGTGTGTGTGTGTATATATAGTATGTGTGTATATATATAGTATGTATGTATGTGTGTGTATATATATAGTATGTAAATGTGTATATATAGTATGTATGTGTAGTATGTGTATATATATATAGTATGTATGTGTGTATATATATAGTATGTATGTATGTGTGTATATATCTAGTATGTATGTGTGTGTATATATAGTATGTGTGTGTGTATATATATAGTATGTGTGTATGTGTGTATATATATATAGTATGTAAATGTGTATATATAGTATGTACGTGTAGTATGTGTATATATAGTATGTATGTGTGTATATATCTAGTATGTATGTGTGTATATATCTAGTATGTATGTGTGTGTATATATAGTATGTGTGTGTGTATATATATAGTATGTGTGTATATGTGTGTGTATATATATAGTATGTGTGTGTATATATAGTATATGTGTGTGTATATATAGTATGTGTATACATATAGTATGTGTGTATATATATAGTATATATAGTATGTATGTGTATATATATAGTATGTGTGTATATATATATAGTAGGTATGTATGTGTATATGTATAGTATGTATATGTGTGTATATAGTATGTATGTGTGTGTCTGTGTATATATATATAGTGTGTGTATATATATAGTATGTATGTGCGTATATATAGTGTGTGTATATATATAGTATGTGTGTATGTGTAGTATGTGTGTATATATAGTATGTATGTATGTATATAGTATGTATGTGTGTGTATATATAGTATGTGTGTGTATATATAATGTATGTGTGTGTATGTACATATATGGTATGTGTGTGTATATATATATAGTATGTATGTGAGTATATATATATAGTATGTGTGTGTATATATATAGTATGTATGTGTGTATATATATAGTATGTGTGTGTGTATATATAATGTATGTGTGTATGTATATATAGTATGTGTGTGTATATATAGTATGTGTGTGTGAGTATATATAGTATGTGTGTGTATATAGTATGTATGTGTGTGTATATATAGTATGTATGTGTACATATAGTATATGTGTGTGTATATATAGTATGTGTGTGTATATATATATAGTATGTATGTGTGTATAGTATGTATGTGTGTATATATATAGTATGTGCGTATGTGTGTGTATATATATAGTATGTGTGTGTGTATATATAATGTATGTATGTGTGTATATATATATAGTTTGTGTGCATATATATAATGTATGTATGTATATATAGTATGTGTGTATATATAGTATGTGTGTGTGAGTATATATAGTATGTGTGTGTATATAGTATGTATGTGTGTGTATATATATAGTATGTGTGTGTACATATAGTATATGTGTGTGTATATATAGTATGTGTGTGTATATATATATAGTATGTATGTGTGTATAGTATGTATGTGTGTATATATATAGTATGTGTGTATATAGTATGTATGTGTGTATATAGTATGTATGTATGTGTGTATATATATAGTATGTATGTGTGTGTACATGTGTGTATATGTATGTATAGTCTTTGTCCTGGTTCCTGGCACAGAGCTCCTAAAACCCTTGCAATTTCCTGAGTGGCAGGGGCCAGAGGAGCATCTTTTGTTATTTATAATAAGCCTCTGATTTCAACCAGGGGAAAAGTTTATGGTAATGAGGTGACTCTTGCAGAGTGGGGCTGGTTGCCAAAGAAGCAAACCACGGAACTTCAGCCCCACTCCCCAACCTCTGGGGAGGGTGGAGGGGTTAGGGACCGTCAAGCTAATCACCAATGGCCTATGATTTACTCAACTGGGCCTACGTGACAGAACCATAAAACCCCTAAATGAAGTGGTTCAGAGAGCTTCTGGGTTGGCAAATGTATCCATGTCCTGGAAGGGTGATGCACCCCAACCCCAGAGACAGAAGCTCCTGCATTTGGGACCCTTCTGGACCTTGACTTATGTACCCCCTTCATGTGGCGGTTCATTTCTATCCTTTATGATATCCTTTATAATAGACTAATAAACATAAAGTGTTTCCCTGAGTTCTCTGAGCTGTTGTCACAAATTATTGAAAGAGGAAGGGGTAGTGGGAACCCCTGATTTATAGCTGGTTGGCCAGAAGTACAGGTGACAACTTGGGACCTGTGACTGGCATCTGAAGTGGGGGGACAGTCTTCTGGACTGAGCCCTTAACCTGGGGGCGTCGGCAATAACTCCGGGTAGTGTCAGAATGAATTAAACTATAGGGTACCCAGTTACTGTCCACAGAGAATTAGAGACTTGCTTAATGTGGGAAACCCACATATTTGGTGTCAGAAGTGTTATGAATAAAGAAATGGTTTTCTTTTATTTATATCAAGAATAGCTGGCCTCAGAGATGTGTAATTGGGAAAAGGAGTATTTTAATAGCTTTCTGAGATAACTGTGGATATATTCTTCTTTGATAATATACCAAAACTTGAAAAGTGGTAGTTTCTTAAAGGTTAATTAGAAGGTGGAATCTGAAACCATATAATGAACTTGTTGTATTCTGTTACATTAATATCTATTGGTCTATCTCCCATGTTTAAAGAGTCTTTTACTCATGATTGATTTTATAACATCATATATTTTCAAATATTGTAGAAAATACTGGTTTGCTGACTTATGAAGATCTTACAAATGTTGATGCATTGCATCATATGGTATAAAAAAAATCACATCATTAATAGCACAATGATCTTATCAGAACACTCTATAAAGCTGTTAGAGCACACGGTGGTGAATAGAAGTTTTCCAAATTCTAAGTTTCACTTGTAAAATTAAATTTTACCACTAGGCAACAAATACTCTCAGCTGTTTTCCACGAAATGACACCGCATTTTATGGGGCCAGAATTACACTGATGCCAAAACTAGACAAAAGCAGTATAAGAAGACTACAGACCAATATCCATCTAAACAGATGCAAAAATGCTCAACAAAATATTAGAAAATCAAGTCCAGCAACATATAAAAAGACTAATACACCATAACCAAATGAGGCTTACCCTGGGAATGCAAGCTTATTCAATATTAAAAAAAAAACAACAATGTAATCCATCATATTAACAGACCAGAAAAGGAAAACCACATTGTCATATCAAATGACGCAGGAAAAACATCTGACAAAATTCAACACCATTCATGATTCAAACAGCAACAACTCTCAGTAAACTATTAAGAGAAGGGAACTTCATCAACCTGATAAAGGGTATTTACAAAAACCCACAGCTAACCTCACACTTTATGGTGAAAGACTGAATACTTTCTAAGATCACGAACAAGACAAGAAACTCAAGCAATCTACACAAAAGCTCCTAGAAATAACAAGTGAGTAATAAGGCCACAGAATAGAAGGTCAACATATAAAAGTCAATCATATTGATATTTCTATGTACTAGCAATGAAAAACACTAGAAACAAAAAATTTTTAATCATACTATTCACAATAGCACCAAATAACAAAACACATTAAGGATCTGTATTCTGAAAACTATACAATGTGGAGGAAAGAAATCAAAGACCCAAGTAAATGAAGACACACATCATATCTGTGGGTTTTACGGCTCAATACAGTTAAGACATAAATTCTCCCCAAACTGACCTATAGGCAGAATGCAACTCCAATAAAAATCCCAGCACGGTTTCTTTAGAATAGAAAAAACAATTTTGAAAAAGAACAAACTTGGAGGACTCAAACTATCCAATCTTAAGACTCACTACAAAGCTATAGTAATCAAGACAGTGTGGTACAGGTAAAGGAACAGACATATACACCAATGGAACAGAACAGAGAGTCCAGAAATAGACCTACACAAATATGGCCACGGTACAAAGGCAATTCAATGGCATAAGAGTAGTCTTTAACTAATAATGTATGGAATGATCCACATGTGACAAGAAAAAAAAAAACACTTGACCTAAGGGCTTCCTTGGTGGCACAGTGGTTGAGAGTCTGCATGCCGATGCAGGGGACACAGGTTCGTGCCCCAGCCTGGGAAGATCCCACATATCGCGGAGCGGCTGGGCCCGTGAGCCATGGCCGCTGAGCCTGTGCGTCCGAAGCCTGTGCTCTGCAACGGGAGAGGCCACAACAGTGAGAATCCCGTGTGCCACAAAAAAAAAAAAAAACTTGACCTAACCACCACAGCTTGTATCTCACAGGAGAAAATCTTCATGACCTTTGATTAGGCAAAGAGCTCTTATGTATGACTCCAAAAGCACAATCCATAAAGGAAAAAAGTTGATAAATTGGACTTAATCAAAAAAGTCCTTTTGGCCTCTGAAAGATACTGTTAAAAGAATGAAAAGTCAAGGCTATAAACTGGGAGAAAACATTTGCAAGTCACATAGCCAATAAAAGTCTTATAACCAGAACATATAAAGAACCTCAAAATTCAACAATAAAATATTGGGAAAGACTGGAACAATTTACCAAAGATACAGATGGCAAACATGCACATGAAAAAACATTCAACATCCTCAGACATTAGGGAAATGCAAAGTAAAACCACAATGAGATACCACCACACATCTATCAGAATAGCTAAAAAACCCCGCAAATAAACAAAAAGCTGATTACATCAAGCGCTGGCAAGGAAATAAAGCAACTAGAACTCTCATATATTGCTGCTGGGAAAGCAAAATGGTGCAGCCACTCTACAAAACAGTCTGGCGGTTTCTCATATAATTAGACACACATTTAACACATAAATCCACTACTAGGTATTTCTCCAGAGAAATAAAAACTTTTGTCCACACAAAAACCTGTACACAAATGTTTAAAGCAGCTTTATTCATAATCAAAAGCTGGAAACAATCCAAACGTGGTTCAACAGGTGGATGGATAGAACATCCATCCAGTGGAACTTAGCTATAGAAAGCAATGACAGAAACAACATGGGTAAACTTCAAAGCCATTATGCTAAGTGAAAGAAGCCAGTCTCAAAGGCTACATACTATATAAATTCACTTATATGGCACTCCAGAAAAGGCAAAAAAAAAAAAAAAAAGAGACAAATAGATCAGTGGTTGTCAATTGGTGGGATAGAGGGTTTAACTACAAAGGTGACAGAACTGTTCTTCATCTTGATTGTGATGTGTGGAGTTAAAGAAACCTCAGCTAAAGTTGGAGTGGGGACAGGCCTATAGGGTGCGCTCTCACACCCCGTGAGGCATCCTCATTACCCCAAACAGGAAGAGACCAGCACCTATGTCTCAACGCGAAGGTGTTGTCTATTCTATCATCCAGCAGGAAGAAGAAAACTTTTCTCTGCCCCAGGGCAGCCTAGCCAATCAGACACTGTAGCAGCCCAACCAATGAGAAGGCTCCACACTTTGGACCCCCCAGCTTCCTCTGATGGTCTCCGATTACTACCGGCGCCCTAGCCTTTCCATATAAAAAAAGCAAGCTCCCCTTCTCTGGATTTGCCTATGGTCCACCACAATTCGCATATCTCAAACTGCAATTCTTCTGGCTATTTCCAAGTAAACTTGCTTCTGCTGGTAAAATGACTGGCTATTATATTATTAAAGTTAACAGATGACAGTTACAGGAATCTATGCATGTGTTAAAACTCAAATACACATCAAAAGGTGTCTAATTCACTGCATGCAAAATTTTTAAATAACAAAAAATGAAAAACTAGTACTCTTTTAATTACTCCACTGCTATTGAAATAAATTAACACCAAAACAGTTTCCAAAAACAATAAAGTGTATTACAATCAAAGAAACAGACTTTGGACTTTCATTTCCAGAAACAGGCCTCACTAGATGTTCAAAGAAACACTTCCTAATACTGAATTCTCCCAAAATGCTTTTGAAAACTACATCAGAGGTTGTGGCAAATAGTGAGAAACAGAAACAGGTACAAGCAAGCTCCTTATATGAAAGCTTTGGGACCACTAATATTTTAGCATTCGGAATTTGAGGTTTTTACAGAGGTAACGCACTGTGTTTATATATACCATTTAAAAAATTTTTTTAAGTCTTTATTGAATTTGTTACAATACTGCTTCCAAAGTTGTAACCACTGGACTCCCAGGGAAGTCCCTATATATACCATTTTAATACCCCAGCAGCATGTGAGACGATCGCACTCATGACTCTGCAATAAGCTCACATCCCTTCAGGTCAAGTTTTGTTCATTTAAAGAACAACTTGTGGGCTTCCCTGGTGGCGCAGTGGTTGAGAGTTCGCCTGCCGATGCAGGGGACACCAGTTCATGCCCTGGTCTGGGAAGATCCCACATGCCGTGGAGCGGCAGGGCCTGTAAGCCATGGCCGCTGAGCCTGCGCGTCTGGAGCCTGTGCTCCGCAGCGGGAGAGCACACAACCGTAAGAGGCCCGTGTACCGCAAAAAAAAAAAAAAAACAACTTGTGATAGGCAAAGCTTTCTGGATTTCTGGACTGCAGACAAGGAATTGTGGACCTGTAGGAGTCAGTACAAATCAAGATGGGCAAAAGTACAAAAGAGAGGGCATTCACCTGAGAAAAACCACCAACTCCAAGAGACTTGAGGCTTGCACTTTCAAGGGCAGCTGCCCAGGGCCCAAACAGGGTAGATTAGACCAAAACCAGGCAGAAGGCCTTAAGAGTTTAGGGCCTGGAAAACCCAAGACAAAAATTCAGTTTTAAGTGATAATGGGATAGTAATGAAGCTGGCCCCAGAAGTATGGCAAAAGCAAATGCAGGGGCTTCCCTGGTGGCACAGTAGTTAAGAATCCACCTGCCAGTGCAGGGACACGGGTTCGAGCCCTGGTCCAGGAAGATTCCACATGCCGCGGAGCAACTAAGACCGCATGCCACAACTACTGAGCCTGTGCGCCACAACTACTGAACCCACGTGCCACAACTACTGACGCCCGCGTGCCTAGAGCCCATGCTCCGCAACAAGAGAAGCCACCGCAAATGAGAAGCCCGTGCACCTCAAGCAAGAGGAGCCCCCGCTCACCACAACTAGAGAAAGCCTGCGCGCAGCAACGAAGACCCAATGCAGCCAAAAATAAATGAATTAAATAAATTTTTTTAAAAAAGCAAATGTAAATACACTCTGCAATAACGCAACTTAATCAGAGTCCTCAAAGAATTACCAAAGATAAAAATCCAAAGATATATATTCACAGCCAAAACCCGTTAAAACCACAGGCTACCAAGAGTGTGAATCTGAAGAAACCAATAAATGCTGATTCAAATACACAAAAACTGGGATATTGGGCTTCTCAGATAATGCATATATGTTTAATAAATTTAAATAAATAAAAAGTAGGCTCAAAAGTGGGATGGAGGGCTAAAGGACTAAGAAACTAAAAAACGACCAGGCAAACCTGAAGAAACAAAACTTCTAGAAATGAAAAATTCACTAACTTTTAGATTAAAATAACATGTTAAAGACTGACTCAATAGCAGATTAGACCCATTTTAAGAGAGAATCAATGAACTAAAAGATCTGAAGAAGTCACCACCAATCTGAAAAGGCTACTATGTATGATTCTAACTACATGACATTCTGGAAAACGCAAAACTGTGGAGACAGGAAAAAGATCAGTGGTTGCCAGGGTCAAATCAGCAGGTATACAGAGATGAACAGGTAGAGCACAGAGGATTTTTAGGGCAGTGAAAATGTTCTGTATGACACCATAATGACAGTTACATGTCGTTATACATTTGCCCAACCCAGAGAACATACAATACCAGGAGTGAACCCTAAAGTAAACTACGGACTTTGGGTAATTACGATGTGCCCAGGCAGGTTCACTGATGCCAACAAGTGCTCCACTCTGGTGGGGGATATTCACAGTGGGGGAGGCGACGCAAGTGCGGGGGCAGAAGGGCATACAGGAAATTTCTGTACCTTCCCCTCAATTACGCTGTGGACCTTAAAACTGCCCTCATAAAGTCTTCGTAGAAAAGAGAAAAGAAAAAAACATACAAGGAAAATCCAGAAAAGAAATCATCTAGACCCCTGAGAAAAGATAAAAGAGAAGAGGACAAGCATGGATTGGAAGCTGTCTAATCAGAATTCCAGGAGGTCATAATTGAAAAGTGAAGAGCCTGTAATTTCCAAACTAACAGAAAAGAGAAAGAGGTGCTGTTGTTGAGATGCCAGGGCTTTAATCCCAGCTCCCACCTGCTGTGTAACCCCCGGAAGTCTCTTCCACCTGCCTAAACCATGGCTTTCTCACATGTAAAACGGGTTAACTGCCTACCTCACAGGGATGCTGTGATTATTCCAAGAAATCCAAGTACACCCCTAGCACAGAACTCAATTAATGTCACCTGCTGGCAATTAAAAAATAATTTTATCTGCAAACTACAGTAAAATAGTAACAAAACTAAGACTGCGGCAGGGCTGAAATCAGCCTATCTGGGTAAGGATCTGATTTCAAAATCTGTGGAAGGGAAAAAGCAGCATGACCCCTGACCCTCCTTCATTTGTTAATTCTGCCAACGTCTTTCTTAGAGGATCCAATCACTGTGGACAGCCCTTCTGTTCCTTTTTCATACACTGACCCTACTCCAGGGCACTACCCAAATACTCCCAGATCTGCAAGTGAGTGTGGGAGAAAACTATTCCAACCCTTTTATTCCCCATCTCAAGTTTCACTTTGTAAACAGATTCAAAAAATTTTTTAAAAATACACAACAAAACAGGATAAAGAGAGACAAAAAACACACACTTACTTTTCATTAATTTTCCTGATAATTCCTTTAGTGGAGAAGAGGGACTATTTCTACTGGCTACTATAAGTCTGGAGGATTCCTGCGTTTCCACGGAACCTCGATGAGCTCCTGTTCTGGCCGTTTCCAGGTGGAGAGAATGGGCACTGTCACATTCCTGGGAAAGCAGCAAGTGATTCTGAGTGTTGCTAGTTCTATTATTCAGGTCAATTCCTTCCAACTGGGCTGAGCTAGAATCCTCCAATCTCTTGTCAAGAGAGTCGGTTACAAAAGCTGCTGTAGTTTCGTGCTTTTTAGAAGGAGAGACAGGTTCAGCCAGTGAGCTCTGCTTCACCGTGTTCAGACTGTGTGCTCTTATTTGGGACCAAGTTGTAGAGTGAAAACTTTCAGCCTCTAACCAAAACTTAACCAAATGCTCCATTCTCCGAAGTTCCATGAATTGAATGAAATAAGGGAGGACAACAGTGTCATGCAAGACTTGTTCAAGGGTCTTTGAAAGACTTGATTTGGTCTCTTGAGTCTGGTAGTCCAGACAAGATCTGCCTAAAAGAAGCAGAAGAGTTAGCAGTTCAGTAACAGACAACAACCGCCAAAACGTACAATAAAAATATTTAAACCACTCAACCTCATTAAAAATCTCAGAAAAGCAAATTAATAGAAGATAACATTTTTGCCTGTCAAACTGAAAAATGTTTTTTTAAAAAAATAACAAGCACTAACCAGGGCATAGCAAAACGGATGATGAGAACGTAAAATGGCAAGACCTCTTTGGATTTTCAATCCAGTAACTCCATTTCTAGGAACTTATCCTGAGGAATAATTGTGGATGTGTGGATATAGCTAGAAAGATGTTATGAACTCTTAGCATTATTTATAACAAAATAAAGAGCTAGCTCTGCGATTTTATCTTTAAAAATAAAACCAAACTTAATAAAACTTAATAAAAGTTTATTTTATAGTTAACTAAATTTAGGTTATGATTATAACCACAAGCTAATTATCAGAATAAAGAAAAAAATAAAAAAATTTTAACTTTCACAGCATGACATAAAGAGGCTCATTTTCATAAAATTCACTGAGGGCTTCATCAGTTTTTCAAAAGGGTTCTTAATCCTTTGATGTTTCTTCTGAAGCACTTCGTGTATCATCATCCTTGCTAACTATCCTACTGTCAATGTTAACGAGTCCATCTCTGCCAACATCTCTTTTCGTGAACTTCAGGAAATCCCGATCCATTGTAAGACTTTAAGCACTTTTTAAAATCAAACTTCTAATTTTGAGATACTGGCAGATTCATGTGCAGGTAGAAGAAGAAACACAGAGAGAACCTGTGCACCCTCTACCCAGTTTCCCCTATGGTAGCACCTTTCAAACTGCAGTTCAATATCACACCAAGATACTGACGCTGACACAACCCATCAACCGTGTTCAGATTTCCCCCATTTTACCAGCACTCACTTGTGTATTTAGTCCTATGCAATTCTGTCCCATGTGTAGATTCGTGTAAACACCACCAAGACACGGAACAGCCCCGTGACACAAAGGTGCCTCATGCGGCCTCTCACGGCTGCCTCCTCCACCCCAGGCAACGGCAAGCACTCTTCTGTCTCCCATTCTACCTCTCTGCCATCCCCAGAACGGAGAAACATTTCTCTCTCAGCATAATCCCCTTGAGATTCGCCCAAGCTGTCATGTGTCTCAAGAGCTTGTTCTTTTTTCTACTGCTGAGTAGTGTTCTGTGGTATGAATGTACCGGTTTACCGCTCACCTGTTGAAGGACATCCAGTTTTTGGCTTTTAAGCTGCTATGAACACTGGGGTACAGGTTTTTTTGTGGACGTAGGTTTCCATTTCTCTGGGATAAATGCCTAAAACTGCAATGGCTGGGTCGTATGGTAACTGCATGATTAGCTTTGTAAGAAGCCGCCAAACTGTTTTCCGGAGCAGCTCTACCATCTGACGTTTCCACCAGACACACGAGTAACCCAGTGACTCACAAGTTTACTTTGTGACCAACACAAATGCCATCTGCAGTGCACTGCTGAGGGTGACCCACAAAGACTCCGACACCTCAGCTCTGAATACACACAAATGTTAAGCAGAGAGAGGTATCAGAAGAGGGACTAATTTTAGTAAAGTCGATCCATTCACAGATTTTTTTCAATTTATGATAAACTGACAATTCTTATAAGTACAGAAATTTGGGCAACAAATATTCAGAAAACAAGGATCTCCTGCACGTCTTTTCTTTTTTTGCGGGGACAGGGAGGAATTATTTTAACATAACAGAGATCCTACTGTACATACCACTATGTGACCACCTTTTTTCACTTTAACATATCTTAGACATTTCTCAATGTCTTCTGAAGGCTTTCATATAGCTACACAGTATTCCAGAGTATGGGTATATCACAATTGGATTACTTCTCTATTAATGGATATTTGTATGTTGTTCCTAATTTTTTGCTATCATAAACATTACTGCAATGAATAGCCTCATACATACTTGTACATATATTTTTTGTGCACATATGGGAGCATATCTGAGGGCTACATCTTATACTTTACCTTTCGATAAATACTTGCAAACTGCCTTCCAAAAAATCTTTACCAATTTATACTTCCACTATACAGAAGTGGCTATTTCTCTGCATCTACATTAACATCCCAATTATCAAACTTTAAATATTTGCCAGTGTGTTAGGGGGAACATTAACTCATTATTTTAATTTGCATTTCACTAGTATTACTGCAGTGAGGCATCCTTTTCATATATTTAGTGGCCAAATGTATTTCTTTTTCTGGAAATGGCCCATTTTTCTACCGGGCCTGCTTTTTATATTTATAGAAACACAACATGGAGTCATCCATTAATTACACTTATAGCTGTTATTTCAGTTAAAACATTTTTTTCAAAGTCCCATCCAATTACACAGTTCGGTATCCTTTGGCAGGAATTTCACATATTATACTCATTTCCTCCTCCTAGGAAGTTAACAAAAACTCAAAGTCACTTACCCAGGTCACCAAAATGAGCGGCCTCCATGTGGCTGGGCTGCTTCTTAAGTGTTGCCGTCCTACTACTTGAAAAGGAGTCCATGTTGGCAGAAATGGCATTGATTGCAACGTGACTTGGTCCTGCAGCCTCCAGCAAGGCATGATTTTTAGTGCTTTTTTGTGGGGAATGTACGGATATTGAAGCTATAATTTTTCAAAAAATTGTTAAAAATTAAACACAATTTGATAGTCTAAAACTGTCTCCTAAGAGGGCTTTAAGGGAACTTGAAAAATTAGATTTTGTAACACCTCTCTTAAGTACATACACTCAACAAAAATACTTGGGGAAATGGTAAATTAACCAAGCAGCAGAAAATTGGAAAGAAATGTCCTACTATTATTTGTAATTCTCAAAATACTGTGCCAAAAATGTAACTTAAAAGAGAGATTGGGCTTCCCTGGTGGCGCAGTGGTTGAGAGTCCGCCTGCTGATGCAGGGGACGTGGGTTTGTGCCCCGGTCCGGGAAGATCCCACATGCCGCGGAGCGGCTGGGCCTGTGAGCCATGGCCTCTGAGCCTGCGTGTCCGGAGCCTGTGCTCCGCAACAGGAGAGGCTGCAAAAGTGAGAGGTCCGCGTACCACCAAAAAAAAAAAAAAAAAAAAAAAAAAAAAAAAAGAGATCTTTCTTTGAGTTCTCTACTGAAGACAGAAAGTACCAAAGGCAGCAAACATTCTGAAACATGGACCCTTTTCAATTCCTTAATACTTGCTTGCTGAAGGAACAAAATTAAAATTCCAAAATAAAAGCTTACAGGAAAAAAATTAGAAAAATACCCTTCAGGATACTTATTTTACTTTTTAATTGAGTAACAAAATTCCACCGTCTAATAAAAACTGATCAAAGTTCAAGCTGCCTAAAGATGAAGCATACTTAAAAATTCACATATTTTCTTCAGTAGTCTGAAGAAATATTAATATCATCCTTTTGACTTCAGAATAAAGAGGTTAGTCACCAATGTGTTAGTAGGAAATCATCAACTCCATATTATAATACGGTCAAAGTAACCCTATGAACTTGTTGCTACAGCTGAATTAACATTCCACCTATCCCGTTTATTCTACACAAATATCAAAGACTCTCATGAAAGGTTTTTAAGAAGTTTTGGTTTTGTGCATTGCTATAGCAAGAAGGCTAGAAACATACAGGTCATTGAGCATTCCACACCCTCAATATAAATACTCTCAGATGACTAAACTTCTGTCTACTAGCACCACTTATTTTACTGAGCGGTCAATTTATGATAAATTGGTCAACAGATAAGTGCTCTCAATCTTAGCAAACGGTTCCCGGACAGAGAATCTGAGTGACACCACGTAATACCTCCTATGAAGAATACATAGTACTGTAATTCAATCTATTACTGTGAGATGTGTTTACAGGATAAAGCAGATGAGAATGTTTATCTTAGGCATATGTATTTATCAGTCATTCAATAAGAGCTGGGAGAATTATGCAATGGAGTTGTCTTCAAATGATTTTTTCAATTTTAGAAGGAAGTTGTTTTTTGTTTTTATTTTTATGATAAATTGAAGGGAGCAGAATCATTTTGGTAGGTTTATAAACAATAATATGTAGTTTTTTTGTACAGACAAGCTACAAATACCCTGCATCAAGAACAGTGAGGCTTTCTGATTGTTTCCTAATTAGACGTGTATGATGATGTGAAATAATACTAACTCATCTGTGCAAGCCTTCTTCTTTCTTAATTCTCTGTTAGAGCCACCTCTCTCACACTCGCCCTCTTAGCATCCCACCCCCAGGCCTCGCCTTCCCGTACTCTTCCCCCTTCTCCTCTCCCAAGAGCTCCTCCCTCTCCTTCTCTTTAATGCACATATCAGCGCCCACGGGGCCAGACATGGCATCCACCACTCCTCTGCTTCCCAAGGTTCTCTGTTCTTCTTTTACTCCTTCTGCTGGAAGGCACATTTATTCTCAAACCTTCAGTTATTACTAGAGCAATCTTTTCCAAGCTTTTTTTTTAGCTGTAAGCTCCCCCCACCCAAATAAACTTAAGTGGGACCTTGATATGTCTATAAAATAGATAAAACTTTAGCTAAAACAGATATGCAAAATCTAAATTGTTATCTAAAATAGACAAAACAGAGTTAACTGTAACTCTGGCTGATTCAAGGGAAAAGTCTCACACATGCGCTTGATTAGGGCCCTCCCAGCGCCAGCTCCAAGGGCTCACCCCTGCAGAGCTGGAGGCAGAGGGGACCCTGACCCGATCTCAGGCTGACCTCTTAGTTCAGCTTCCAGCCTGTGGCTCTAATTATTTGCTACTAACCAACCTCTCATTTGTCATCTTTACCATCTCAAGACCAATTTTTCCAAACGTCAAACTTAAAACATCTTCTTCCAGACTAATTCTCCTCTCATTTCCCTATCTCTGTCAATCCACCAGTCCCTAAAGCTCAAGAGCTTGGACCCACTCTTCTCACTACACCTGTTTACATGTCAAGATCTGTTGACTTTTCCTTCAAGATACTGACCTGTTTATTTTCAACACCACACCCTTAGTACAGGCTTTCTTGTATCACAGCAAAGCACTTCTAGGGTCTCCATCCTACATGACTCTTTCAGACTAACCTCTATAAATGCCATATGTAAAGCATCAACATCCTGCTCAAAAGCCCATAGTGGTTCCCTGTTTTCTCTGTCTCAACTCTTTTCTGGTCTTTAAGACCCTCTACAATCTGACCTCAATCTATCTTAAAAATTTCCTTTTAGTAGTCTGAAGGTCCTTCTGCCCAGTATATACTCAAAGAAATAAGAAGCTGGGCTGGTAAGGGAAAGAGGAAGAATTGACTCTCATTCAAATCCTTCTCATCATTCAAATTTCATACACATTAAGCCTCACTTCTATAAAGGCTTCCCTATGCTCCAGAAAACATCTGCTCATCTCAAATTCCTCTGAACTCCCTGTAATACTAATAACTAACAACTAATCCAACATATCAAGGGCCTACTCTGTTAAAACTAGATGGTAATAGCTACCAATATAAAACCTACTATGTACAAGGCACTGTACTGGTTTCTTTTCTTTCTTTAATAAATTTATTTATTTTTGGCTGCGTTGGGTCTTTGTTGCTGCACGTGGGCTTCCTCTAGTTGCGGAGAGAGGGGGCTACTCTTGTTGCAGTAGGCAGGCCTCTCATTGTGGTGGCTTCCCTTGTTGCGGAGCACAGGCTCTAGGCGTGCAGGCTTCAGTAGTTGCAGCACATGGGCTCGGCAGTTGTAGCTCGCGGGCTCTAGAGTGCAGGCTCAGTAGTTGTGGCGCACGGGCTTAGATGCTCCGCGGCACGTGGGATCTTCTCGGACCAGGGCTCGAACCCATGTCCTCTGCATTGGCAGGTGGGTTCTTAACCACTGCGCCACCAGGGAAGCCCTGTACTGGTTTCTTGATGTACTTTTTTGGGGGTACATTGTTTCATTTATCTCTCACAACAATGCTGCAAGACCAGTATTTTCCTCATTTTGGAGATGAATACACAAACAGAACAAAGTTAAGTGCTTTGCCCTAAGTCAATAAGGTAGTAAAGAGGCATTTCAACAGGCAGGATTTCAACCTCGGTCTGCTAGACTATAGAAAATCACTCTTTTATCTGGTTACTTGGACTGTAGAATTATTGTGGTTAAGATAACGTGTGTTAAATGGATGTCTCAAGAGCACCTCCCAGCCACCATAGCAAAAAGGAACAGGTACTGGCCCAGTGTGGTTCTCCACCAGCCACAGTGTTAGGCCTGCCAGAAAGCTGGGTGCCAGGCTTAGCTTCTTCGCCCTCATACCTAATGGAGAACAAAGCTCTACCTATTCCACCTCCCACACGGCTCTGTCCAGGTCTCTTTATCTCCACCCCTGCTGACTGAGCCCAAGCCATCTGTGCATCATCTGATTCATGCCCCTCTTCCTACCACCAATTTGTAAGTTCACCGAGGGCAGGATCTGGATCCAAGTCTTTTTTGTTCACTGTTACAGCCACAATTTTTGTCTAACACCTAGAACAGAACAGGTGCTCAATAAACCATAGTTATTATGATTTTGGTTTATTTGCTACTGTTCTGGGTCTGAGTCTGTCCTTCTAATCAGACTGCAAACTTCTTGAGGGCCTGTTTCCCTGCTGCGTCTGTGTTATTCTAAAGTTAAGGCAGTGGGGCTTCCCTGGTGGCGCAGTGGTTGAGAGTCCGCCTGCCGATGCAGGGGACATGGGTTCGTGCCCCGGTCCGGGAAGATCCCACATGCCGCGGAGTGGCTGGGCCCGTGAGCCATGGCCGCTGAGCCTGCGCATCCGGAGCCTGTGCTCCGCAACGGGAGAGGCCACAGCAGTGAGAGGCCCGCGTACCACAAAAAAAAAAAATAAATAAATAAATAAAATAATAATAAAGTTAAGGCAGTGAACGTGAGCACAGACTATGTGCTGTCATAAACAGAGTACAAGCATGGAGTGTTTTAGCCTGGGACAGATTGAGGAGTTAGGTAGGCCAATCCCCTTGTTGTACAAATGAGGAAAGTTCCCCCAGGTCACACTGTCGGAGGCTCGTGCCTCCGACATCGAAGTCCCTCCTGCTACTGCAATCAAGGCTAGACTTCACAAGCCTCTGCTTGCTGAGGGCTTGAAGTCTTTACCAATATCAATCAAATTCTCCTTAAAAAAGGCAATATGAACCAACTGGCTTTAAATTATCAGAAATAAGCAGAAAATAAGGCTGTAAGCGACCTTACGTCTTCCCTAATCTTACAAACCTCTAAGTTATTGATTAGTGTCCCTCTGGAGCATATGGAGTTACTACTCAATGCTAGCCACACAACATACAAACATTTAAAAGAAAAATCTAAATAAGTGGCAATCTTTAGAATTCACGTAAATAAATTACATCTATGAAATTTGTACATAATGGTCATGAAAGTAATTTTCACTATAATTTTCCCTTTTCAATTTTTGTACACTGACATAATGAAATCAGTCAAAACTACGCAGAGATTACAATCTTAAAGAAACATGCTCTTGCCTATAAATAATGACAATATATTGATTCCAATAAAGGACTCCAAATAAATTTTAGGTTAAGGCCATTCATCCAAAGTAATAAGGAAGTGAAAACTGTAAGCATCCATACTTCCAGATAAACCACAGAAAACCAGGCTTCATAAGTCAGTGGTCAGACTACTCAGTAAAGAGTATTTTTTGCTTTTTTTTTTTTAAATACAGTCAACTAATTGCTTTTGGGGAATAATCAAATGCGTGATTAGTAAGGACGACACTGGTTCACTGAAATCACTAGGACAACCAATAAATGCTTAGTAAAAGTCTATTATATGGTGGGTGTTGAAGAGTATATAAGTTAACAGGGAAATATGTCACAGTCATAAGTAATTATAAAAGAAGGCAGAGACGATTAATGGCAAAATAAGGGAGAATGTAACAGGATGAAAGAGTTCATCACTGCAACATGCTGACTCACCTTTAATTGACTTGACATCTGAGGTCTTCTCTTGCTCTTTGCCTTTCACTGGAACAGAAGAGAGCACCATGACCAACTTCTACAGCCAGAAACCCCCTTCCAGACCTTGTAAAAATCACACCAGCTCTATTCTGACAGGTGAGTGTGTTCAAAGTTCCGCAACATCGGGGGAGCTGCCCTGGAGTGGGGCAGGGCAGTTGTCAGGGGAAGTTTCTCTCAGGAAGTGATCTTTGAACAGCATTTGGTCAAGTACGCTCAGAGCTTAAGGAGAGACAAGGTCAGAACACCTGGGTTCAAATCTGGGCTCTGCCATTCAATAGCCATGTGATGCTGGACAAGTTACTTTAATTCTCTGGGGTCTCAACTTCCTTCATTTACAAAACTAGGTCACTGTTATGAGTTAGTAGAGTCATTTCAACAGGCAGGATTTCAACCCTGGTCTGCTAGACCCTAAAAAAAATCACTCTTTTACCTCTGGTTAAAAACTCGGACTGTAGAATTACTGTGTGGTTAAGATAACGTGTGTAAATGGACATCTCAAGAGCACCTCCCAGCCAGCATACCAAAACCGAACATGTACTTGCCCAGTGTGGTTCTCCATCAGCCACAGTGGAGACTACCTAATAGGGTTGTGGATGAAAACATAAGTACTTGTAAAGGGCTTACAAGAGGAGCTAGGACACAGTAAACTTAAGACGCTAGTTAACATTATTACCATGTGCCACTCACTACTAGATGCAACCTGAAGAAAAAGACAGAGTTCTCTGGTTGTGTAACATCTCTGACTTCCTGTGTATCCCTGCCACAGCATCAAATACAAATATTCTAAAATTACAAACATTCTAAAACTTCTACTACTCAAGCTTTAACAACTGTCTCTTAAAAAATTATACCATTTTGGGCTTCCCTGGTGGCGCAGTGGTTAAGAATCTGCTTGTCAATGCAGGGGACAAGGGTTCAAGCCCTGGTCCGGGAAGTTCCCACATGCCACAGAGCAACAAAGCCCGTGCGCCACAACTACTGAGCCTGTGCTCTAGAGCCCGCGAGCCACAACTACGGATGCCCGCATGCCTAGAGCCCGTGCTCCGCAACAAGAGAAGCCAACACGATGAGAAGCCCACGCACCACAACGAAGAGTAGCCCCCACTCTCCGCAACTAGAGAAAGCACACATGCAGCAAGGAAGACCCAACGCAGCCAAAAATAAATAAAATAAATTTTTAAAAAATTATACCATTTCTCCTCTATTACACAAAACACTGGAAATTCTAATGCAGACACACTAGCAAGATCACATGCAGGAAGGAAGGGGCATGGTAGCTCAAGCCAAGTGAGAAACTTACGGGATCTGACACAGCCCACTTTACTTTTATGTTTTTTCTTTTTTATAAAATAACTAATTAATTTTTTTTTGGCTGCGTCGGGTCTTTGTTGCAGTGCACAGGCTTTCTCTAGTTGCAGCAAGTGGGGGCTACTCTTCGTTGTGGTGCCTGGGCTTCTCATTACGGTGGCTTCTCTTGTTGCAGAGCACGGGCTCTAGGAGCGCAGGCTTCAGTAGTTGTGGCACGTGGGCACAGTAGTTGTGGCTCATGGGCTCTAGAGCACAGGGTCAGTAGTTGTGGTGCATGGGCTTAGTTGCTCCACGGCATGTGGGATCTTCCTGAACCAGGGCTCGAACCCGTGTCCCCTGCACTGGCAGGCGGGTTCACAACCACTGTGCCACCAAGGAAGCCTAGATTTTCTTGAATATTCTATGTATGCCATCATATTATCTGTGAATAATGACTCTTGTTCCCTTTCCCTCACAAAACTTAACTTTTCCATCTTTTTTTCATGTGTGTGCTGTTGTGAAGACTATGCTAGCTTTCCTTCTGTTTGTATATCCCTGATATGTTTCTCCATCCTTTTACTTTTAACTTTCCCATGACCTTTTTAACATTTAAACAGTACAGGAAACCAATCTGAAGATCACCATCTTTTTATTGTCTGGGTTAACCCATTTCTTTTTATTGTGATTACTGCTCTTTATTTCTAAAAAGAACATTCTTAAAACTCTAGCTATGACGACGAATTTGTTGACTTCTCCTGGTAATTCTGTACATTTTATTTTATACCTTTTGAAACTGATTTAGGTACAAACAAGCTCACAGTTTTATCTTCCTAGTACCCTTTTCGCTTCATCATAATTTACAGGCCTTCTTAGCCCTAATGGTATTTTATGCTTTAAAGTATTTCATCTACCACACAAACTTTCTTCTAGTTAACTTTGCCTGATATATCTTTGCATCCATTTATTTTCAGTTTCTCTACGTCCTTATGTTTTGGTTGTATCTCTGGTAAATAGGTGCATTTTGGCTTATTACCCAACTTGAGTCTTTATCTTTTAGTCCATCCTTATACGGACTTTTGTTAGATTTTTTAGCCATAGAGATTTTATTCTATTTATATTTAAAGCGGTTTATTTCTGTCATCTTATTTTGCACTATTTCTTCTATAAGAAATAATAAATTTTATTATGAAACATTTAAACAAAGGCAAGACTAGACCTTAATATGAGGAACACTCAGGTTTAGCAAATCTTAACATTATGCCATATTTGTTTCAGAAGAATTTTTAAGAGAAATAAAACACTGCAGTTACAACTAAAGTCCCTGCCTCAACTCATTCCCCCTCTTCCTAGAGAAAAAAATTTCAGAAATGGAATGTTTATGGTTTCCATCATTTTTACTCTTTAATATATTTATGTATTCATAAACAGGTTACAGCATTGTTTGAAGGTTTTTAAACAAGTGGTTGTGTCGACTGCCATCTCCAGCTGCAGTGTATCCTAATCAAATCTTGATACAGCCAGGCTTTAATCCCAACTCCTAAGGCCTTCTCAAGAACTTCACTCTTGCAAGTAACCTCTCTTCGGTATCATTTTCTCCCTCTCTACCGGATCTTTCCTAGAACAAACGTGCTTAGCATCTTTTATCTTAAAAACAACCACCACCCCACCCTTACCCCAATGGCCCCTTCCAGCCCCTTCCCCGTTTGCCCCTCCTTTTTGAAATATTGTCTTCTCTTAGCTCCCGTGGTATTGTACTCCTGTATCACTGGCGTTTTCTTGTCGATTCTCCTTTGCCAATGACTCATGCTCCTCAACTTCTAAAAGCTGGATTAACCCCGGAGCTCTCTCCTTGTCTACAGCATGGCAGGAGATTCTACCTGGCCACTGTAGAGGGTTGTAGAGGGTTCTACCTGGCCTTCCTAGTAAGAGGGTTGTATCCTGGCACACAACTGGCTAGCTTCTCTCCATTTCCCAGAAGCCCCTGAGTTAATTAACTGTGACCGTATGACTCGGTCCTCAGCAATGAAGTGTGAACAGAAGAGGTATGTGCCATTTCTGGCCAAAGCTTCTCTTTCCCCTTATCAGGAGTCAGAAAGCTGACAGAAGGGACTAAGATCTGGCTTTGATCACACAGACTATACCCTAAGAGAAAGAGGAATAACACAATGGGAGGAAAACGATGAATGATCGTGAAGCAAAGCCACCTGATGACCAGGGACTTGGACAGTTACACAAGATAGAGATAAAGGCCTACCTTGTTTGAGCCATTGTACTTAGTGTCTCTTTGTCACGGTACCTTAGCCTTTCAACACAACTAATTCATATCCCATATGTACGCCACAGATGAGCTCACTTAGGCCTGTCTTTAACCATCATTTATGCAAAATACTTCTAAGTCCAGATTCAGCACCAAATTCTGATCCCCTCCCAGAACTACAGACCTGTACATCCAACTGCCTCCTTGACATATCCACACGGATGTCCAAGAGTTTCTGCAAACTCACAACTGCCGGAAGAGAGCTCTGGACTCCTCCTACCTCAAGCTCGAAGCTTTCCAAAGCTTTCCCAGTTTTCCTTCACTCCAATCATTTACTCAAGTCATGCTATCTCTATCTCTAAAACATGCCCCATTGCCCTTCACTCCCAGCACATTTCAGCCTTCTTTCTGTCCTTGAACAAACCCTGCTCTTTCCTGCCTCAGGATGTTTGTATTACCAGTTCTTTCCAGCCAGAATGCAGTTCCTTTTACCTTTGCAAGGCTGGCTCTCCTTCCTCATTGAGACCTCAATTTAAATACCATCTGCTCAGACAAGCCTTTCCTCACTATCCAAGCACAAATTGTCATCTGGTGATCTGCTCCCACATCACTGTTTAAATTCCCTGCACAGCACTTATTACTTCCTACTTTAATTATTCAACAAATATTTACTAACTTCCTAACTATATCCCAGGCACTAATCTAGACATGGGGATACAGCCATGAACAGAAATCATCTTCCACCCTAATAAAACACATAGTACAGCAGATGGTGACAAATGCTACAGAAAAAATAAAGTAGTGTGACGGGAGGGGAGTGCAGGGTCTGGGGACTACAGTCTTAAGCAAGCTAGTCAGAGAAAGCTTCACTAAGATGTCAGTTAATCGAAAACCTGAAGAAGATGGGGGACAAAATAGGCACATATCTGTGGGAAGAGGTTTCAGGCAGAGAGAATAAGTGCAAAGGCCCTGAGGTGGGAATGTACTTAACAACAAGGAGGCCAATATAAATGGAAGAATGATGGAGAAAGAAAGCAGGAGATGAACACACAGAAGAAATGGGACCTAGATTATGGAGGGCCATGTACAGAAAGCCACTGAGGGAATCTGAACAGAGGTGTGGCAGAATGCATTTCGAGAATACACCAGAGGCGTCAAGAATGGAAGAAGGGAAACCAAATTGAAGCCTATAGTAAAATAATCCTGCTTCCTTGATCTTCACAAAACCGGCTTCCTCTTGACATTTAAGCTGAGATCTGAATGACACCCCTCAGAGGACTTCCTTAACCACCCAACCTAAATAGAGATGACTCCCTAGACCAGGGTGTTAATGGTCAGGGATGGTGAGAAATGGTTGGATTTGGGTATATTCTGTGGTAGACCTAACAGATCAGATATACAGTAGGAGAGAAAGAGGTTCAGGAAGGTATTAAAGTTTTAGCCTGAGCAATTAAAAGGCCAGAAATGTAATTTGTTAAGATGAGAAAAAGTGATGTACAGGTTTAGGAGGACTAAATCTAGGGGGAAATTTTAGATACAGTAGGCTAAAGATTTATCTATTAGACATCTATTAGGTAGAGGTATAAAGTGGACCAACGGTTGGATACACAGTCTGAATTCAGGGCAGAGAATCCAAGCTGGAGATGTAAATTTGGGAGTCATCAGCAGATAGGTGGTATTTAAAAATGGTATTCAGAGACTGGATGGGATCCCTAAATAAGACCATCTCCAGTTTCTATTCTTGCCACATCCAGTTTCCAGAAAGCATCTAGGATGATCTTTTTAAAACATAAAAAGAGATCAAATCACCCCTCTTTAAAATTTTAAAAGTAATATTGTTTCTGCACTTGGAATAACACCTAACCATGACCTACAAAACTCTGAATCATCTGATCCTTGTGTACCTCTCTAAGCCCGAGTCACAGTGGGCTTTTCTTTCTTGAAGGGCACCAAACTCTTATCCCCCAGCCTGTGAACACGTTATTCCCTGTGCCTAGAATGCTCTTCCCTGGCCTCTGTATGTTACCTCCTGCTGTTCCTTCAGCTCTAAGTTTTCAAGGTCACCTGCTGAGGCCTTTGACTAACATCGAACCAAAATATGTTTCGAATTCTCTCAAGCTCTTTCATAACACTGTATTCAATTTGTAAACAGAGAGAGGGAGACAGAGAGAGAGAGAGAGATTTATTGTCCGTCTACCCCAGCAGACAACAAGCTCCACGGATATAAGGATTTTGTCTTGTTCAGTGCTTAATACTGAGCGCCTAGCACAGTGCCTGGCAAACAGTGGACGTTCAAAAGTATTTGTTGAATAGAGACAACAGTCTATTGTGCAACATGCAATTTGCCTCATTATACACAGAATGCTCCCCCCCTCCGAAAAAAACACTACAACTAACCATTCCAACACTCAAACAAATTAGAGAGCTATTAACTATACCAAGGTACCTTACCAATAAAGCTTCCTTGTACCATTTTACCACTTTCATTCATTCAGAGTGCTTTTCATTCACTCATCACACGGCATCAGTTATTAAAACTCTGTGCGTACTTAAAAAGAAATCTTTAATTTATAGAGTTGAATGGGGTCTTTAGGAATCATTGAATTCTCAGGTGAGAGAGGAAAGAGGGTTAACATTTTTCTGTCCCAGGTGACAGAGTTAGTAGCAGAGCTGTCACATGAACCTAAGTCCCTGATTTAGTTTAGTGCTTTCCCAAAAACCCGTTTTTGTCTGGTAAATTTTCCCGGAAGCAACGAGAATCGATACAAGAACCACTAATCAACCCAGAAGGCCCACACTTCTCCGTTCTGGATACGTACGTACAGGTAACGAAACGCCAACAACCTTACCCAGGCTCAAAATCAAGCTGCCTCTACTCAAAAATTGGTCAGCTACTACTGAAAATCAGAAATATAAGCAGTTTGCTTCTGAAGTTTGGGTGCCAGGACTTAGTAAACTTGCTAATCCATCAAATGAAGCAGTCGTTTTCGTTAGGAGACTTTTAGCCATAAGTTAAGCACTGTCACTTCAGGGACAGCAGAATCCCGCTCCCCCACCCCACCCCCCGAAAAAAGGGGAAACTGGAAAAGAGCACTAGTTGAAGAAAACAATTTTTTCACGTGTTGCTTGACATAAACCCCTCAATATTCTGACAAGTCCGAGACTTCCGTAAACAAAGCACGGAAGGAATTCCCTTCTTCTGGTTACAAACGCACACACACGCACCACCCCGCCCCCGAAAAGCTGTATGTCCGCAAAAGGCACCACTCCGCGCGGGTCCCGGCACACACTTCGGAACCGGCTGGGCGCCCGCCCGCCCGCGCGGAGGCCCCGCTCCCTCTCGCAAGACCGCGGGCGCGGCGCACAGAGCGTCCTTC
>NW_020172141.1:4416654-4440432 GCF_003031525.2 Neophocaena asiaeorientalis asiaeorientalis | reverse complement strand
CCCGGGACCCCGTGGCTCTCGCGGGCTGGGACTGCGCGGGCGCTGCCCGAGCCGAGCCAACCCTCCCGGAAGCGGGGCCCCTGCCACGGCCAAGTGTGGCCAGGGCATTGGCGGCCAGAGCGGCCGCACCCCCGCGCTCCCAGCGAGCGGACCCCGGAGCGGGCCTCGAGATGCGGGCCAGGTCCTGGGATGCGGACTCCGGGCACCACCTGCTCTGTTCTGCTCCGCGGTCCCCGCGACCTCAGCCGTGGAGGAGGAAAGTGGGCCTACTACAGGACGCGATCCCTGCGAACGCTCAGCTCTGAAAGGGTGGCGACATAAAAGCCTCGCTATTATTTACCGGGCGGAGTCCAGTGGGTCATCCTTCCAGCCTCGTTCAAATGCCATTTTCCTATGAACCTCTGACCTCCCTCTCCCCTAAAGCAGAGTGACCAGCCTCCCACCCGTGGGGCCCCTCCCACAGGATTGCGTAATCCCTGTAGCTGGGCGCTCCTGCCGGGGAGGAGCCTGTAAGATCAATAAATGGGTTTTTCAAATCTGACGTCGATCAGGTGACGGACGGAGCAGCAGAGGTCCAGAGAGAAGGGGCAACTGGTCCCAGAGTATTCAGCGTGTCTGTGTTGAGACTGCAGTTGAGACTGTAACCAGAACCCGGGGTCTTTTCACCATACAAACAGAGCAGGTTGACAGATTTGTCTGGGTTCGGGGCATGTAAGGTAATCACAGCTGATGCATATTGAAAGTTCTCTGAGCGCAGGTGCCAAACCCTCCAGATTGATGATGGTCCTTGGGGGTGATCTTGGTATGGTGGAAACCGGACACACAAACATAACCTGCCCAAGGTCAAGTCCTAACTGGAGGCGAAGCCTGGACCTCAGAGTCGGCTCCAGAGCCAAGATCAAGCCTCGCCCTGGGTGGGGAGAGTGGCCGGGCGGGAACAGGAGACTGGCCGCGGCTGTGGATGCCCGAGTGTGTCCCCGACCTGAGCAGGTGCTGGGAATGGACCCCTGTCTGACGGTGGAGGCTGCAGCGGGGTCCGAGCGGCTTCCCCGGGTCAGCAGTGCGCTGACACCAGCCTGGCTCAGGGGGACCACTCTCTGCGGTCTGTGGCCGGTGAAACCCCGGATGCTGCCCCTGCTCCTTGGAAAGGGAGATGGGGCTGACGTCCAGGGCGAGCGGGGCTGGGGTGGGTCTCGGTGGGTTCCCACTGGGTCGGTGTAAGGGGTAAGGGGCATCTGGCGGGGACCTGCGCGCAGGGCGGCTACCCTCCAAGCTAGAAGTGCGGCGCCCTCTCTCCAGAGTCCACAACCCCTTGGCAGGGCTGTTTCGTGTTTGTTGACTGGTTGATTGGTTGGAACGAATGGGACGGGACGGAAGAGTGCAAGACAAGCCCCGAACATCTCCGCGACGGGAGCAGCGCACAAGGGGTGCGGGGGCGGAAGCACTCCAGTCCCTCTAAATCTCCTTCCTCTTTTCTTCAACTACGCAAAGAATCAACTTAAAAGCAGGGTCCTATCGCGCCTTCCAGTGTGATCTGTGTTCCGGAGCCCCTCCTAGCAGAAATTCTGCAGCTGCCTTTATTCCCGAGACAGCTAAATGCATCCCAGTCAGCTAATAATAGCCGTCATTATTTATACAGTACTTATCACACGCTCTCAAGGGACTGAGTGATTTATAACCACAATCTTAGGTAATCCTTCACCTTCTCCCCCACAAAAGCCCTTGTGAGGTGGCTACCATCATTACCCCCAATTTACAGTTGATGACTCCGAGGCTCAGGGTAACTTACCCAGGATCACAAAGCTTAGTAAGGGGTAGGGACAGGATTTCAATCACCATCAGTCTGACTTCAAGGCCATTTGCTTGTACCACTTGCTCCTGTCTTTCCCTCCACCTGCTGCTAATTCCCATTTATCCCATGTTCCAGCATGAGGTGTCTATTTATTGGGCAAGAACGAGGGGATAAGAGATAATTTAGCAGTGCAGACGCCTTCTGAATCATCACCTGTTAAAGTTTATATGCTTAGGGAAGCTTTAAGAGAATTATCATTTAATCTTTTGGAATGTGATGATCCACATATGAATAGAGGTAAAATAAAACAACAATATCAAAATAAGCAAGAAGATTCCATTAGCCTGAATACCCAGTTGTGACAAATTGACACTTTGCGTTGCATTTCTAAGTTAATTTGTTAGAGCCACTTTAATTTACACGTAAAACAAATTTAATTTTTGTGAAACAAAATTAGTTTTTACCAGAAGGAATTTCTTTCATTATGTTCCTAATTTTAAGAGAATCCTCACAGGCTTTTTCTACCAGTTGTATTAATTACAACAAATCAGTGAGGTAAAATCAGCAAGTTAATTATCACAAAGCCAGTGAATAAAATTAATCTCCTACGACAAATACGATTTACAAATCAAATGAATGGTGTTCCACAACAAATATTCGAACACGTTAGTTTTCTATATCAAACATTCATAACATCAAGGAAACTATTCAAACAAATTGTTTGGTATTATAGGAAAAGAAAGCTCCTTGTACTTTTTAAAAATTTTTATTTATTTGTTTTTATTTTTGACTATGTTGTGTCTTTGTTGCTGTGCGCGGGCTTTCTCTAGTTGCAGTGAGCGGGGGCTACTCTTCGTTGCAGTGCGCGGGCTTCTCACTGTTGTGGCTTTTTTTTTTTTTTTTTTTGTGGTACGTGGGCCTCTCGCTGTTGTGGCCTCTCCCGTTGTGGAGCACGAGCTCTGGACACGCAGGCTCAGCTGCCATGATTCACGGGCCCAGCCGCTACGCAGCATGTGGGATCTTGCCGGACCGGGGCACGAACCCGTGTCCCCTGCATCGGCAGGTGGACTCTCAACCATTGCGCCACCAAGGAAGCCGTGTTGTGGCTTCTTTTGTTGCAGAGCATGGGCTCTAGGTGCCCCGGCTTCAGTAGTTGTGGTGCGTGGACTTAGTTGCTCCGCAGCATATGGGATCTTGCTGGGCCAGGTCTCAAACCCATGCCCCGTGCATTGGCAGGCAGTTTCTTAACCACTGCGCCACCAGGGAAGCCCTCCTTGTACCTTTTTAATAAGCAGATAAAAACTCAGATTTTTAACAAAATTCAGAATATATATTCATATGACTTAAAATTCTCCTCAACTGTCTAACAAAGGCTAATTCATAACCCAGTGTTTTACATTATCAAAAGCATTTGTATCAATAGCTCTGTAAAATTTATCTCTAAAAAAATTGTGGCCTCTGATTTCAGTTTTAATCAAAGGTGAATCAAAGCAATTTGGGCTTAACAAAATTTATTTCTTCTGTAATCTCTATGTCATGCCAAGTAAATGGGAGTTTAGCGCACATTTTTCCCATCAAAGGAACCCAAAACCAGTAGTCAGGAAATTATAACAATAATAATCTCTTACATTTGCATAACAGAGACTTTCACTTCTAATAACAGTGGAACAGGTAATTGGGACCAGCCGGCCACCTGCTGAGGAAAGCTGAAAAGGGTGAACAAAATATTAAAAGACATTGAAGAAATAAGAAGGTAATAAAGAATTACCAGGTGAAGATAGAGAAGAAAAACAAAATCCAGTGAATCACGTCCTGCGTTTGGGGCCTCCTGTTCAGGGAGCGTCCACTGTTCATGGAAAAGAGACTGAGAAGCTGAGTGATGCTTTTGACAGCAACACAGACTAAAAGGACAGAAGTTGGAGCCCAGGGCCTGCTTTGGGTTGGGGTTCTGAAAAATCTACACCAGCCCTTGCCAGGATGCAACCCAGCTTCAAGTCATCTGTGTGACTCAGGAAACCTTAATCCCTAACAGTAAATTAAGAAAATCCTGATTGCTAGTGATCCAGGTGCCTGATAGAAGCCAATGCAAATCCTCTTGGAATAAGATACTAACATTCAAATTCTCAAATTATTTCCACAAACAATTTTTCAAAAACAATGCCTAACACACAATCACAGATATCAGACACATGAAGAGATAACATGTCAGGAACAAGAGCCAAGAGAAGTGGCAGGTAATAGAATAGTCACACCAGAGCGCCAGGTAGTGGAATTATTGGAGATAGATTTTAGCATAATGCTGCTTACTATGGTCAAGGATATAAAAAACAACTGGAAATTTGGGCAGAGAACTGGAAATTTGGGTAGAGAACTGGAAACTATAAGAACTGACAGAGTATATACGAAAAGGAAGCAACTAGATATTCTAGAACTGAAACACAAAATAACTAGATAGATCTGTAAACTGAGTTACAGCTAAAGAGAGAATTTGTGAAAAGATGAGTCAGAAGAAAATATCCAGAATGAAGCATGTAGTGAAGTTTAGAGAAATAGAGAATACAGTGAGAAAGTTTACCATATGTTTGATCAAAGTCCCAGAAGAGGAGAAGAGAGAGAATGTAGCAGAGGAAATATTTGAAAAATTAATGGCTGATTATTGTCCTGAAGTGATGACAAAAACCAACCTACCAGTTCAGAAGGGATTATGAACTCCTCACAAAAATAAAGAAAAAGATGGGCTTCCCTGGTGGCACAGTGGTTGAGAGTCCGCCTGCCGATGCAGGGGACATGGGTTCGTGCCCTGGTCCGGGAAGATCCCACATGCCGCAGAGCGGCTGGGCCCGTGAGCCATGGCCGCTGAGCCTGCGCGTCCAGAGCCTGTGCTCCGCAACGGGAGAGGCCACAACAGTGAGAGGGCCGCGTACCGAAAAAAATAAATAAATACATAAAATAAAGAAAAAGAAATACACACCTAGATTATTAATAATGAAACTTGAGGAAACAAAGAAAAATTATCGAACATTGCTGAGGTGGGGGAAATAGATTACCTTCAAAGGAATGACACTTTGGCTGCTGAGTTTTTTCAACAGCTACAATGGAAGCCAGAAGACTGTGGAATTAAATCTTCAATGTGCTGGTAAAAGTAACTACAAACCTCATCAAAAATATATTTCAAAGATGACACAAAATAAGACATTTTCAGACAAAAACAGGAAAAAATTGTCACCAGCCGAACTTACTAAAGGATACTCTAAAGAATTTGCTACAGGCCAAAAGAAAGTGATGTCAGATGGAAAGTCCGATAAGCAAACCATTATAAAGAGCAAAGAAAGTGGTAAATATATAGATAATTGTAAATAAACATTTAATAACATTGTGAAAGTAACCAACTGTGAAGTGAGGGGGCACAGTCCACATAAGATCACCCTAATTTATGACACCAAATACAAGTTTGGGGGGCCCCAAGACCACCCTTAGGTTTGATAATTTGCCAGAAGGACTTGCAAAACTCACTGAGAGCTGTTATATACTCACAGTTATAGCTTGTTACTGCTAAAGGATACAGATTAGAATCAGCCTAAGGAAGAAATACCAAGGGCAGAATCCAGGGAGGTGCCAAACACAGAGTTCCCAGTTGTCCTCTCCCCGTGGAGTCTGGACAGCATTACTTCCAGGCATTGATTTGTAACGGTATTCATGGAGGATTGCCAACCAGGGGAGCTTACCCAAGCCTCCGTGTGTGTAAAGATATTTTGGGGCGGGGCAGGGCACCATCAAATAAGCGTGGTTAACTGCCCTTGTGGCTGATCTCAGTCTCCTGGCCCTCAAGAGGTCACACCGATAGATGTTGCATGACCCAAAGCCCCCATCCCAAATCCGCATTGTTATTATATGGCTGGCCCAAGGTCAAACAAAACAAAACACTCCTATAGACATGACATTCCAAGGGCAAGAGATAACTTTCCTGCAGCCCATGGCTAAGGCCACACTCCCCTTTGGGCAAGTTAAATTGTTTTCTACACAAACATCTAACAGGTTTAAAAATTTCACCAACGTGGCAGGCCCCTGAATCTCTGTAGGGCTTATATCCCACCTTCTGGCATGTATGTGTCTTACCAGGGCATCTAGAATACCTGCTGTTTTTTGCTCACTGGGTCTAGGTAACATGATGTCATCAATATAGTGCCCCAGTGTCACGTTCTGCAGAACGTCCAGATGGTGAAGGATTCTTCAGACCTGCACTGTCCAACATGGTAGCCACTAGATACATGTAGCTTTTCAGCACTTGAAATGTGGGTAATTGAATTAAGATGGGCTGTATGTGTAAAATATACACCAGATACCAAAGACTTGGCATGAAAAAATAATTTAACACAGCTCACTAATATTTTATATTGATTTCATATTGAAAAGATAATATTTTAGATATGTTGGGCTAAGTAAATACAGGTATTATTAACTTCGCTTGTTGCTTTTTGAACTTTTTTTAGTGTGGTTACTGTGAAAATTAATAATTAATAAAAGGAAACCTCAACTAAAATTGGAGTTGAGAAGGCCTGTAGAGGGAGGTCTCCCACCCTACCCCTCACCATTAATTACCCCAACAGAAAGACATCAGTTACTGATGGGGAGATGGAGAGAGGTACCTTACACCCCTGAACAGGAAGTGCCACTGCTCTACTACCACAGAGGGTGGAAGGAAGGCTTTCTTCTCACCCAGCAACAAGCCCAGCCAATGGAAAACACCACACCACAGCTCAGCCAATGAGAAGCTGTCATCATTGGGACTTTTCGTTTCCTCCAGTGAACTTTCATTTTTTCCTTGCAGATTTGGTGTCTTGTGAGAGCCCAATTCCTGATTCATAAATGGCTGTCTTCTCTCTGTGCCCTTACAAGGCAGATGGCACAAGAGATCTCTCTGGGGTCTTCTTTACAGAGGCACTGATCCCAGTCACCCCCAAAGTCCCTATCTCCTGATAGCATCACACTGGGGGTTAGGATTTCAACATGTGAACTTGGGTGGACCCAAACATTCAGTCCATGACACTGCCCATCAATCTCCCTCCAGGGACATAATCATCCTTAGATCAGCCATTCCACGTATCCTGAGGGTCAAGTCACCCTCTGGCACCTTTCCCACCTTGGGTGTGGCAGTTATATTCACCACGTCTCTGACAGTTTAGGGCTGTCACGTGGGCTCTGCTATCCTGGAGTCCTGTTATGACCCTTGACAGTAGGGAGCACAGTTCCATAGCAGCATCTCCTCCCCTAAGTCCTGGGCCACCATTCAGGTTCTCATGACCCAGTGGCCTTCTCACTAATTCATTCCTTCTTGTTTCAGAGAAGGGAGTGACCTCTGGGACTTCCCAGGAAACACAGTCAGCTGATGGAGCCTCTGGCAGGACACAGGACATTCTGACTCCCCACCTCTCTCACCTAGGATTGTCAGCCCTCTGGCATGTCAAACCTGCTCCAGGCACAGGCCAGCTGCTAAAGGAAGACCACACACAAAGAGTCACAGGTGTTTGCAGTAAAGCTGTCAGGTTTCAGTGCCCAGGCGATGTGGGCCAGGGACAGAGAGTGTCTGCTGTGTTACTCTAGTTCCCACTTGGGGGCTGAGGAAATAACCACAGGGTGGGTCTGAAGACTCCCTAGGCCCACTGTCAGCTAAACCGGAGCTAGGACTAGTTATCATCTGACCTCCATAGGCCTTCATTCTAAACACAGGAGCATATGATGTTTTGAGTTTTTGGGTTTCAGTCAGTCTTATCACAGATCCCATATCACAAAGTCCTTGAAAATTCTGGTGTTCTCCCTTCCCTGGTGCATAGATACCCTGGAAAATGACCTCAAGTCTCTCTGGGGGGATGATTGGGGAAATATTTGCTATATATAGGTGTGGTGGTGTTGCAGGACCTTCCTTAAGGAGAGCTGACTTCCCTAACAAACAATGAGTGCTGGGCCTGTGAACTGACTTATACCTGGAAACTTGGGAGGGAACGTGATTTTCCATTAGGACAGCTGACATCAGCCTTCTGCTCATGAGCTCTTGATTATTTTTAAATTATATAAGTCAGCGTGTCCTAGTTGGTTGTCCATCTTTCTCCCCACTAGGGACACAGTGACCCACTAGTGACCCAATAGCCACTGCCCCAGATCCCTGTGGGTTAAGGAGCCCTGAGAGCTGGTCCAGCCTAGTTTTCTGGCACAATAATTACACTCGCCTTCCTTTGATATTTCAGTGCAGTCACCTGGCCTCCTCTTCCCGTTCATGGCCACCTCTCACTGGCCACACTAGCCGACAGAGCACTGCCACCATTAAGCATCTCAGGCCAGTGGCCTTAATAGAGGCTGTGTCCTTCTTACACAGTAAATCAATTCCAACATTTCCACCTCCTTAGCCCTTCTCACCTTTCCTCAAGACTATGTCAGTCCCCATTTCTCTAGGCCAAGTTCCATCCCAGCAGTCTATTTGGAACAGCCCTGGGTGTTCTTGCTGTATCACTGGATCTTGACTTTCAGACAAAGGCCCCCAAGGGGGAAAACACTCCCCTTATCCAGGCTTATATTCCACCTGTTCCCCAGTCCGAGAGCTTCAAAACCCTCCCGTGTGACCCCGGTCTCTGCCCAGGTGCAGTGGCCCCCACGAGTCCTTTGGCACGTGAGCTGTTTCCTCTCATCAGAGAGGGGATGGCTGTGCGGAGACCTGGCCTTGGCTGTTTGCTTTGAGGCCATCAGGAGTGGAGGGCAGATCTCCAGCAGAACCAGAGGCATCTTGCAGAGCACTGCCTCCCCTGAGGTCGTGGTCCCACCTCCTCTGGAGAGGAGAGGGGGCTCGAGGAGTCTGCAGGTTCAGCTGCTCAGGGGTATCCTCTCAAATGCCCCCATTTCACAGGTCGGATTCCACACCTGCCCATCAGGTGGGGTCCCATTGGGACCATGCACTCTTTTTCAGCTCTGCCACTCCTGCAGTTAGACCGTGGGCCTGCCCTGCAGCAGAGTCCGTCCTGCAATTGTTCCTTACAAGGGGTCGGTGGCTTTCACGGTGTGACCCGAGTTGGCAATTAGCCACCCTGAGCCCCCCACCCCTTCCATTTTTCAACTGGCATCCAGGCCACCGCATGGTCATTACAGGTATTGCTGCCCCGGGGCGCTAAGTGCCTCAGCTACACCTGTGGCCACAGGTGAGAGCCTGAGTAATCTTGCTGCATGGGGCTCCCTGCTTGCTGGCGGCGACTGGCTCCTCCACTCCCCACCAGCAACAGTGCCTTTTTTTTTTTAAATTGAAGTCTAGTTGATTTACAATGTTGTGTTAATTTCTGCTGTACAGCAAAGTGATTCAGTTGTACATATATACATTTTAAAAATATTCTTTTCCATGATGGTTTTATCTCAGGATATTGAATATAGGTCCCTGTGCTATACAGTAGGACCTCGTTGCTTATAACAGTGCTCTTATTGCTGTTATACTGGTGAGCATCCTAGCTCCCAAATTTCAACCACAGAAAGCAAAGCCTGCAGCAGAGGGCTCCCAGCAGGGCTGCATTCAGGGTGCCTTCACGGGGGGAGGGAAGCGGGGAAGGGGGCGGAGCCAGTGGGAGCCGGTGTTACCGAGTGGGCTGCCCGTGAGTGGGCAGGACCGCCGGGTCCGTGGGACTGCGTCCGGGGGAAGTGTACAAACTGCGCCCACCGGCTCCCAGCCCGCACTCGTCGGGGAGTCACCCCACAGGGCGTCGAGTCTCCTGCGCTTCAGCGCTGGGGTACAGATCTCAGGGCGCGCAGTATGGGAGCCCCGGAGCCGGGGCGGGAGGCACAGCGCGGGGCGGGAGGTGAGGTTCTGTCCGGTTACCCCTGAGCGATGCCGTCCGGAGCCCGTGCAGAGCTGGCAGTAGAGCCAGCTGAGACCGAGAAGGTCCGGAATGGCCCAAGTCAGGGATCAGAGGAAGCAGTGGGCAAACACCACGCGCTTCACACTCCCGCCCACCACCCCACCCCAGACCGGCAAGTTCAGAGCAGCCAGGAGTGCCCCGAGGGAATGGGTTTGTAGGGTCGCAAAGGTGCACGGATTCTAGGGCATCTGTGGAACCTGGAGGTTTGACTGCCCATGTCTTTAACGTGCTAATTTAAGGTGAGAATTTCAGCTATCATTTTTTAATTGCAGTACAGTTAGTTGGCAATGTTGTGTTGGTGTCAAACATACAGCAAATTGATTCAGTTATATATATTCTTTTTCAGGGTCTTTTCCCTTACAGGTTTTTACAAGATATTGAGTATAGTTCCCTGTGCTACACAGTAGGTCCTTGTTGTTTACCTATTTTATATATAGTAGTGTGTATATATTAATTCCAAATTCCTAATTGATCTCCCCCCCTCCCCTGCTATCACCTTTGGTAACCATAAGTTTGTTTTCTTTGTGAGTCTATTTCTGTTTTGTAAATAAGTTCATTTGTATCATTTTCTTTAGATTCCACAGATAAGTGATATCATATGATATTTGTCTTTCTCTGACATACTTTGCTTCATATGATAATCTCTAGGTCTATCCATCTTTCAGCTATCATTTTTGAGCACCTACCAGACATACTTTTAGAAAACTTAATTCCCATAAGAGGTCTCATTTTGCAGATGAAAAAGAGTCTCAGGTGGGCACTGATTTAACCAGTCTGCCTGATTCTAGTGACTAGGGTGTAGGCTGGATATTTAACCGCAAATTGTTTTGTCTCCCTTCCCCCAAAAGGAGACTAGCAAGCCCGAACCTTTATCGTCGGTCCTCTTGTCCCCTCCTTTCATTGCCTGTGTACAATACCATCAAACTCATTCATTTAAAATGAATTTGGGTGGCATCTCTCCCATATTCTGTTACTATGGGGATCCATCCTGAGATGCTCAGTATCTAGACGAAAAGCTAGAGATGAGAGACTAACATTTGCTGAGTGCGTACTGAATGCCAGATATTGTCCAAGGGACTTTTTATTTGATTAAAGTAATGGTGCATTTAATTCTCACAGCAGCTTGAGATCTTAGGTGTTATTATTTGCCTCATTTTGCAAATGAGCGAATGAGTCTTCAGAGAGGGCAAATGAATTGCCTAAAACGTTTCAGCTAAAAAGGCAGAGCCCAGGATTGGAACACGGTTTCCTCTGCCTCTAAAGCCCTCTTTCTTTGTGCCATGCTGCGTAAAGGGTTGGTTTGCCAAATCTGATGACTCATTTCATTTGAAAATAATAACCAGGTTTCACACAGGTGTCTTTTTGAGAATGTGAAGTGGCTGAATGATTTTCAGTTCCTGATTCTCTTTGCCCTGACTTAGGGGACTCAGAAAGCAAGTGTGATACCCGGGTCTGCAGCAGAAACGCAGATGTCCCCAGACAACTTTTGTCTGTAAGCCGAGCAGAGCCACAAGCAGAGGCCAGAACCTGCCCGAACTGGGATTCCTCAGACCAAGGTGCTGAAGGATGAACTTTCCATCCAAAGACTACTCAAGCCTGCACGTGCTTTTGGGCACAGATGTTCGTAAGAATTTTTTATAACAGATGAATGTGTAGAGAAACTGAGCCTTGCCCTCGGTGTTGTCAGACAAGTCGACCCTGTAGCCAAGCAGAGAAAACAGCTAGTAGCTGGGTCTTGTACAAACCCTCTTTGCACAGGCTTCTGGAACCCGTCTGGCTAATTGTGCCACGAGGGAGCTGGCAAGACCGGAGTTGTCCCCCTCCCAGTGTGAGAGGAGAAGAGGGATGGTGAGGCCATATCCCAGAAAGAGGGAGGCCCTGTTCTGGGGATGGTCTGTGTGTACGGGGCCAATGGGGATTTCCTGTCTGGTGTTTCCTCACCGCGGCTGCCGGACTAGGTGAGTCCATCTCTTAACCGTTGTCTCCACTGGGGTTATCCAGGAAGACTGTCTCCACCGGGTTATCCAGGAAGACTGACTCCACCGGTTCCTAAATGTTCCGTTCCTGAGTGTTATGTCTTACCAGAAAGAATGTAGGTCTGGGAACCGTGATTTGGATATCTACCCCAACCCAATATTTGTTCTTGCATAAAGTACTTACCGTTGATGAGTGGCATCTGTAAAATGGAAATATCGCCTACCTCTTGGGGGTGGTTATTCAGTTAAGGATAATATATTGGAATAGATAACTAATGAGAACCTACTGTATAGCTCAGGGAACTCAATGCTCTGTGGTGACCTAAATGGGAAAATCCAAAAAAAGAGGGGATATATGTATCTGTGTAGCTGATTCACTTTGCTGTACAGTAGAAACTAACAAAACATTGTAAAGTAACCATACTCCAATAAAAATTAATTTAAAAAATAAAGATACTGTATTGGAAGTGCCTAGAACAGAGTTGAGCCTATAGAAGTCACTCGACAGGTAGCAGCTGCTACAGCTGTTACTGTCGCAATGGTTCTATTGTTTTCGTTATTTATTTATTTTTATAAATCTATTTATTTTATTTATTTTTGGCTGGGTTGGGTCTTCGTTGCTGCGTGTGGGCTTTCTCTGGTTGCGGCTAGCGGGGGCTACTCTTCGTTGTGGTGCGTGGGCTTCTCATTGCAGTGGCTTGTCTTGCTTTGGAGCACGGGCTCTAAGCGCACGGGCTTCAGTAGTTGTGGCTCGCGGGCTCAGTAGTTGTGGCCCACGGGCTCTAGAGCGCAGGCTCAGTAGTTGTGGCGCACGGGCTTAGTTGCTCTGCAGCATGTGGGATCTTTCCGGGCCAGGGCTCAAACCCATGTCCCCTGCATTGGCAGGCAGACTGTCAACCACTGTGCCACCAGGGAAGCCAGCTTTTGTTATTTATTTATGTTGAATGTCTAGGCCCTGTTCTAGGCCCTGGGGTATGAAAAGGACCTCATCAGAACACTCACAGGAATTCAGGACAACTGGGGGCAGAGACCGTGGCCCCCAGGAAGGGACCATCAATACAGGTGCCCTGTTTTGGAGGAAGGTCAGGAAGGTCTGGTGGCTTCACTCTACCAACCTTTGGCTGCCTGCTTGATTACCATCCCGTCCCCCTGAGATTCGTGCTCCGGCTCCTGGAATGTCACCCCTCCTGTACAGGTGCCAGCAGTGCTGCCATGGCACAGCTCCAGAGGGAGGAGTCCACCTGCTCCAGTGGCTCATTTACATAGGCTGCCAGGTGCTATGATCACCCAGTCTGGAGGGGGTGGGAGAGAAGGATACGGCTGCTCTTGGGGTTGCAGAGGGAGTCTCTGTTCTAAGTGTTCTGAGAGTGGAAACTGTGGCCGAGGGGTGTGAGGGGAGAAACACCTGCAGAGCAGCGGGACTCGAGGAAGCCGAGGAAATCCCTGGGCAGGTTTCAGACGACGGTCGTGAGAAGGGAGCACAAACCCACATGCTCCCAGCATCACACAATATAAATATTGCAGAGTCTACTGGGGACAAAGCCCAGAAGCACAGATGTGTCAGGCACACGGTCATGGCCCAGGCAGCTCAAGCCCCCAGGGACGAACCTGCCATCCGACAAAATCAGCCCATTACCTCCTGCAAGGAGGGACTGCACGCTTGAGCACCCACGGGGAGGACTCAGCAAACGAGGGACAGCATAGTTATTCTGGGATTTGCGGGAAGGGTGGCGTGTTGGTGACATCTAGACAGAGCCGTGTTTTGATGGGCTCAGAACAAAGCAGGGTCAACATCCTGTTGTGTTGAGGGTCAACACTGGGTCTGGACCTAGAGCCTTGTTTCTTCTGAAACAACACATTTCATATAGTTGGGGGTTCTCGTTCCATATCAGAGGGTAAGGATGGGTATTAGGGGCAACTAACAGATTCTGCCTCAGTGGAAGAACCCAGATTCAGAATGCAGCTGTCTGACCCCAAAACCAGCGCTCTCAGCCTTGGCCATTCATTTAATCCCATCTGTAGACCCAGAGATATCTTCATTCCTGCAATGGCTCCCTGTGTATATGCAGCTAATGTCACATGCAGGAATATGCCTCCATATGAAAAAAGTGTATTTATATTTGAAATTGAATTGAATTTGAATTCTGAAGTTGTAGTGAATTCCCATGTAACATAGAGGTTCTTAACTGGAGACTGAACCTGGCTATGGTCTTGGGGGGTCCCAGGATCCCTGGAAATGTGTGGGATTGGTTTGTGCATTTATCTGGAGTGTTCATTGTTTCATCACATCTTAACATGAGCCCATGATCCAAAGTGTTATGAATCCCTGCATAAAACATCTAAAAGTTCTTATTCAAAGCTCCAAATAATTCTGCTGTATTCTGTGAAAAGCAGCCTACTCTTTAGGGCTCTGCATTTCAGGGTGCCTAGTTCAGTACTACATCAGTCCTCTAGGTGGCAGCAAAACCCTCAAATGCACTTCTGGTTTCTGAATTTTCTTATCACGTTGTTTTTTTTATGCCAAGTACGGAACCCAAACCTGGAGCTTCTTTCAGCTCTTTCAGCTAAATATATTAAAGTGCCCTGTGACCACCTGGTAAGAGGGGAAGGTGGCTTGGACCAGGTGGTCACAGGGCAGATGATGAGAATTCATTGATTTAGGAATAGATTTAAAAATTGGGCCAACCGGATTTACAGAAAGATTGGGTATGGTGTGTAAGAGAGAAGAGTAAGTATGACTTCAACATTTTTCGTCTGGAGGCTAGATTTGACATTAACTAAGATATGAAAGGCTTCAGGAAAAGCAAGTTTGAAGAGAAAAGTAGGTGTTAACTTTTGAGCAAATTGCATTTGAGATGCTGAGGATTGCAGTTGGATATATGAGGATGGAGCTCAGAGAACTCCCAGCAGGAGATAAAAATGTGGGAGTCCCTGGTATATAGATGGCATTTAAAGCCCTGAGACAGGGTGAGCTCACGAAGGGAGTGAGTGTAGTGGTGGTCTAAGGACTGCACTCAGGGGCACTCCAAGGTCAAGAGAGTGGGAAGATGAGGACGAACCAGCAAAGGAGACTGAGAAGGTCCATCCAGAAGGAGAAGGACAACCCGAAGAGTGTGGCTGAGAAAAGTATTACCAAGAGGAGGAAGCGATGGACTGGGTCAGATGCTGCTGAAAGGTCAGGTAGAATTAAGAACTGAAAATTGGACAACAAAAAACCAAACAACCCAACTGGAGAATGGTCAGAAGACCTAAACAGACATTTCTCCAAAGCAGACTTAACAACAGATGGCCAAGAGGCACATGGAAAGATGCTCAGTATCACTAATTATTAGGGAAATGAAAATCAAAAGTGCAGTGAGGTACCACCTCACACTGGTCAGAATGGCTACAAATAAAAAGTCTACAAATAACGAATGCTGGAGAGGGTGTGGAGAGAAGGGAACCCTCCCACGCTGTTGGTGGGAATGTAAATTGCTGCAGCCACTATGGAAAACAGTATGAAGGTTCCTCAAAAAACTAAAACTAGAGATGCCATATGATCCAGCAATTCCACTCCTGGGGATATATCTGGAGAAAACGCTAATTCAGAAAGACACATGCACCCGTATGTTCATAGCAGCACTATTCACAATAGCCAAGACATGGAAACAACCTAAAATGTCCATCAACAGAGGAATGAATACAGATGTGGTACATATATATATATACAATGGTATACTACTCAGCCATAAAAAAGAATGAAATAATGCCATTTGGAGCAACACAGATGCAACTAGAGATTATCATACTAAGTGAAGTAAGTCAGAAGGAGAAAGACAAATACCATACAATACCACTTATATGTGGAATCTAAAATATGACACAATGAAGTTATCTGCAAAACAGAAACAGACTCACAGACATAGAGAACAGACTTGTGGTTGCCAAGGGGGAAGGGGGTGGAGGAGGAATGGATTGGGAGTTCGGGATTAGTAGATGCAAACTATTATATACAGGATGGATAAACAACAAGGTCCTACTGTATAGCACAGGGAACTATATTCAATATCCTGTGATAAACCATAATGGAAAAGAATATGAAAACTAATGCATATATATATGTATAACTGAATCACTTTGCTGTACAGCAGAAATTAATACAACATTGTAAATCAACTGTACTTCAATAAATTTTTTTTTAATGACTAGGACCTAAAAAAAAAAAAAAGGAACTGAAAATTGGGCATTTGGGCATTGGGTGTAGGAGTGTAGAGGTCTTTGATGACCTCCACCAGAGTATTTCTTGGAGGGCCTGGGACAAAAGTCTGGTGGGAGGGGGCTTGCAGGAGAAGGGGAAGAGAGACACAGTCATCACATCAGACACAGAGACACAGTCAGCACATCAGACAGATCATCGGAGGAAGTTTTCTGGGAATGGAAAGAAACTTGTGGGATAGTAGCTGGAGAGAGGGGTGAGGTTAAAAGAATATTTAACCAAAAAAAAAAAAAAGAAAGAAAGAAAGAAAAAGAATATTTATCAGACGGGAGAAAGATGTGCTGTTGGGAGAGCAGGGAGCTGATGAAGTAGCAGAGTGAGGAGGAAGTGCCGGGTGGGAGGTGCACCGGAGCGGGGATTGGGGCGGGGAGGACCGAGGCGGGACCCAAGACTGTTCATCCATCCCCACCGGTGGGGAGGCCTGTCTGGACGCAGGTGTACAGAGATGTGCAGGACATGGAAGTTTCCCCTTGGATGCGTCCTGTTCTCAGCAAGGTCAGCAGCTGAGGCTGAGGAAGGAGAAGGAAGTGCTGGAGGTCTGAGGACGGAGAAGGAAGGAAATAGCTTTCTGGGAGAGGAAGAGGGAGAGAAACACAGTTGGGTTTCTGGGGAATGCCGAGGGCTGAGGGACCTTGAATTTTGAAGCAAAACCGGTCAGCAGGGCTGGGCATCTTTCTCTGCACTCGGCTGAATGGGTGTAAATTTGAGCTTGCCAATGTTTGCTGTTTATATGGAAAAGAATATGAAAAAGAATATATATATATATATGTATAACAATCACTTTGCTGTACAGCGGAAATTAACACAACATTGTAAATCAACTGTACTTCAATAAAATTTTTTTTAATGACTAGGACCTAAAAAAAGAAAAAGGAAAGAACTGAAAATTGGGCATTGGGTGTAGGAGTGTAGAGGTACAGGACCAGTATTTTGTTTTATTACCAGGTCAAACATTTTCTGCCTTTACTCTTATTAATCCTCTTCTTCCACTTACAGTCTTCTAGCTTCTAGAGTTGAAACAACTTGATTCCTTTATTTTTAGGGTTTGTTTTTCTTGTTTTCAAATAAATTCACATACGGTGATCAATTTTCCTGAGTCCTCCTTTGTCAACCTCCCCCAGGCTTTGACATATAACTCTCATGTTGCCGGTTATTTCTGTAGAGAGTGGATAATTTTAATGTTCATTTCCTTTTTCCTCCCTGACCTGAATCATTTTTGTAACATCATGTTGTGGTTAATTTCTAATTTTATTGCATTAGGGTCAGTGTGATTGTTGATTTTGGAACTTTTTGAGATTTTTTTCTTTGTGGCCTAATATTTATGAATGGAATATTTCCCAAAGTAGAAATCACATAGCTATTTCTATTTAATATAGCACTGTAAACTCATCCCTCAAATATAGCAAAGAAATATAAAAATAACAAAATTTAAGCATGTATCCAGGCTCAAAGACATTGACGCATCTCCATGGACTAGAGGGGGGCAGAGATGCAAAGTGGGCGGCGGGCTTGGAGCCGCTGGACTGCTGGGCCCCCGTCTGAAATCAGGCAGTGGAGGCTGGGGGCTCGACTTGTGGGCAATAAGAACTGAAACGGCCTCATGAGAGATGGGGCTGTAGGGCCTGAGAGGGGATTCCTGGCTCCTGAAATGGTGCTAAGAAAAGCTGCAGCCCATACCTGTCCAGGGTTACAGTTTGTGAAGCAGCCATTCAGGGACCGGGGACTGAGCTAAGCCAGCCTCTGGTTTGGTGAGGGGATCTGCAGTACCTTTAATACCCCAGCTAACAACTGGACTGGGGGTCTGGACTGCGGGTCCCACAGGGCCGGTGCTGGGACCTGTAACTGTGCCAGGCAGGGAGGGAGCAAGGCTGTTCAGCTGAAATAGGTCTGCACATGGAAACTCCAAACTCGACAATCCAAAGACAAGCACCCCATAGGAAGCGTGGCCACACCTCTCGCTTTCCCAGAGATAATCCCAGGTTACAATGCGAGTCCCAGCATCACGTTAATATCACCCTCTTTCACGCTCATAGTATCCAGGTTTGGACAGTCAACGATATGGTCCCCTGACACAGGTGAAATTAAAATAGAAGGGGCTGAGAAAGGGTCGAAACTGGATCTGGCTTAGACATGGTGAAATAAAGTTGGAATTTCCCAGTCCTCTTTCAGAAATTATGCAAGAGTAAGGAGGAATATGAGACAGAAGCAGAAACACCATTTTTAATAAAGCTAGGAGACAGGTGTTAATTCCAAAAGAGGTGAGGGTTGACAGAAGTCAAACAGGAGGAACCTGGATCTCTTGGGAAGAGCCAGCCAAGTTTACTACCAAGGTGAGGGCAGACCTTGGCACTTTCCAGGAACAACGGGAAAAGGGTGCTTGTGCACCCAGGAATTAGACTGAAATAAAGTATTAAAACAAATATTTAAAGATTTAAGAAAAATGATCAGATAAAAAGAAGAGCTGAATCCATAGAGTCAATCCACTCTGTCCCAGGAAACACAGGCACAGAAGGATAACTCCAAAATGTACAACAATGAGGTTTATGGATTTCATAGGGGCAGCAAGGCAATTAAATCACATATAAGGAAAAAGAAGTCAGGCTGGTTTCAGACCTTTATGGCAACATTCAGTGCTAGGAGATAAGGAAGCAATATCTACATCCTCAAGAAAAAATATGTCACCCAAGAATTTTATAGTCTGTCAAACTCTTTTTCAGGATAAAGGCAACAAACATTTTTGAACATGAAAAGCTCATCAGAGACTATCATTTCCATAAATTCTTCTTGAAGAAACTACTGAAGCAGGATCTTCACAAGATGAGATCACAAGGTGAAATCTAAAACGAAATGATCCAGGGGAAACGCTTTGGTGAAAGGGATTCTGAACCTGTTTAACTGTAGGACTGGGACGAAACAAATGTGGGAATTATGGTCACAGCAGAACGGATGATTTTACAAACCCAGTAATGTGGGAATGGTAGAATTCACAAAAATAGGGATGCAAAGGGAAAGAAAAGAGGGGGCACTTAAACTCACTGGTTTCCTCATCTGTTATACACAGGGATTGAAATATCTCATTTAAAACTGATTAAAAAATCAAGTAACAGAGGTATGTATAAACATATTTAATGAAAAAAAACACTAAAGAAAAATGAAATCATTTGACATTGAGTGCAGAGAAGGAGAAGGGGTAAAGAAAAAAGAGGAAAAGTGCTGTGTTACATTGTTCAGAATGGGGTCAACGGAAACAGTCTGGAGAAACAGAGTATCCTGTCAAGTTATCGTTGTAAAGGCAGCTGCTTGAATAAACAAGCAAACCTTCCAAATGATCAGGAGAAACACACCTAGAACAAAGGCAAAGCAAACACAAAGCATGCAATATAAAAATAAAGAAGGACTAAAAAGGCTGAAAACGTGGCATAAAATAATTCACATTCACGTTAGGGCTAAACTCATCTATTCCAAGAAAAGAGACTTTCAGATTGAATCACAAAGCAAAACTTGGTGCCCTATTCAAGGGATTTACTTAAGATAAAGGCTTCAGGAATGATGAAAATAAAAGGGCCAAGGGATATTGGGCTAAAGCAAGCAAAAGTCATCAGGCTTGTCATCGTAGCAGACAAGGTTAAATTCAGGGCAAAGGTCAAAAGGTTAAATGAGACAAGGAAGGTCACTTTATAACGAAAAGAGGGATATATAATATAAGAGGGCTATTTGTGCAGAAATACCATAGCATCATCATTTATAAAGTAGGACTCCGGAGAAATAAGAAACATAGTAGTAGTAAAAGATTTTAATTTACTTCTCTCAGATTACATCAGGTCAAAATACATCCAAGGATATGGAAGACCTACATAATACGGTTAATAAGTTATATCTCATTGATACATATCAAAATCCTTAGGCCAAAAACAGAGACTATGCGTTTTCCTTGAGTGCCCTTAAAACATTCACAAAAATGGACCCTATTTAGGCTGCAAATGAAAGCTCAAATATTAAAAAAAAATAAAGTAGTACAGGCAACATTGATTTCTGATCTCTGATCACAATGAAATAAAACTAAACATTAATAACAAAATCAGAAACAAAAGACCCTAACGCCTGGAATTTTAAAAACTCTCATACTCTTGCTTCAGGTTGAAAAACTCGACATCAGTGGTGGTCATTTTGTAATATATAAAAATACTGAATCACTATGTTTTACACATGAAACTAATATAATATTGTAAGTCAGCTTTACTTCAATTAAAAAGACATTCTACATCAACCATAAGTCAAAACCAAAATTTTAAAATATTTACAAAATAGCAATCATGGAGATACATCAGAAATTATGGGCTATATCTAAGATAGTACATATCTGTGTCTAAAGGCTGGGTCTTAACCTTAAACACTTACATTTACAAAAAGAATTGAAAAATTAAGCGTCCAATTCAAGAGGTTAGAAAAAGAGCAACAAAAATACCCCTGAAGAAATTAAAAAAAAAAAAACTAGTAAAGATAAAAGCAGAAATTAATGAATTAGGAAACAATAGCAACAAAAAATGATAGAACTAAAAAATAAATCTAAGAGCTGATTCTTTGAAAAGAAAAATACAATTTTAAACTGTAACATAAGAAAGCAAAAATATACAAAATAAGAAATTAGGGGGAAGTTAAAAAGTTCCCAAGAGAGGGACTTCTCTGGTGGCACAATGGTTAAGAATCAGCCTGCCAATGGAGGGGACACAGGTTCGAGCTGTGGTCTGGGAAACAACTACTGAGCTTGCACTCTAGAGCCTGCGAGCCACAACTACTGAGCCTGTGTGTAACAACTGCTGAAGCCCCCGTGCCCTAGAGCCCGTGCTCCGCAACAAGAGAAGCCACCGCAATGAGAAGCCCATGCACCGCAACGAACAGTAGCCCCCGCGCGCCGCAACTAGAGAAAGCCTGCGTGCAGCAACGGAGACACAACGCAGCCAAAAAATAAATAAATAAATAAATTTATTTTTTAAAAAAAGTTCCCAAGAGAATGCTTTGCTCTGCTTTATGGAAATACACTTGGAGATCTGGATGAACTGGACAATTTGAGGAAACTATAATTTATCAAAACTAACTCTATAAGAGTTTTAAAAATCTAAATTGTGAAATTACCACAGAAGAAATAAAGAAGCTTGTTAAAGAGTTATTCATCCCGAGGAAAGCATCAGGCCCACACAGTTTCACCTAGACAGTGATCAGACCGCAGAGAACAGAAAAATTTCATGCTACTTCAATTGTTCCAGAGTAAAAGCAAAGAACAAAAGCTTCGAAATGTTGATCGTAACCTTGATTCTGAAAACCAGACAGTATTGGACATTCAAAAAGAAAATTATAGCCCACTCTCACTTTTGAATATCAGTGTAAAAATCCTAAAGTATTAGCAAACCGAATCAAGCCCCAATTAAAAAAATATATGATAGTAAGATTATTCCAGGAATAAAATAGGTTTTTTATTAGGAATTTATTGTAACTAAGACTCACCATTTCAGGGTGAGGAACTCTGCTGTCACAGGACTTCCTGAGATTACAGACACTGCCAGGATGAATGTCTCCCCCTCCCCCCTCCCCCCTGCCACCTGCAAATTCTCTGGTCTTTAAGGCTCAATCAACTTCCAAGACAAAAGACATGACCCCACCCCTACGTCCCCCCATGCTCTGTTTTTCTTGCTCCTGATCTAGCTCTCCCCTGCTCCCCTAAACCCACCTCCCGAACCCTTCCCATCCCAACCCAGAATCCCCTGGAATATCTGCTCCACAACCTGCAAATCCCTCTTTAACCTCAAGCACTCCGGGTGGCTCCACTTTTCCACCTCTGCCTTGATGGAAACACTGACCGTCCTGAGAACACCTAAGGACACCTGAGCCTGCTCTTCTCTACAGGGCCAGCCCACACCTCCCCCGGCACTCTTGTCCTAGCCTTCAACCGTTTACCTTCACCACCCTCTCCCCGCCCCTTCCTGATATCTCTCTACTTTCGTGCCGTGTGTGTCAGTGGTTTCCGCATCCACGTACGTGACCTTGGTCTCTCATTTACTCCACTCCTCCGTCCAAACCCCAGGCTGTGCAATTGACATAATGGTACTCAGGGACCCTGCCTCTCCCCCACCTTAGACATCCATCCTCACATCCTGACCTGGGCCTCCGTGACCATCCTATTCCCTTACCAGAAGCTCCTCTCTAGCTTGGTTTTTCAATGACTCCAGTAAGATAAATAAATCACTGACCTCCATCAGAACTTCCAGTCTGTCTGACCCACTACTTCCTTCAGCCATTCAGCTTTCTCCCTCCTACTTCTTTTCTTGCTCAGCTTAGATTCAGCATCACACACACACACACACACACACGCGCGCGCGCGCGCACACACACACAAACACACACACACACCTGTCCTCACAGACAACTTCCTCTCTTCTTTTGTCAGGGCTTCTCAGCTTCAGCACTTTCGGCATTTGGGCCAGATCTTTCTTTGTTGCGGGGCCGTCCTGTGCCAACATTATAGGCTGCAGCGTCCCTGGCCTCTACCCACTAGATGGCGGTGGCATCCCCAGTGTGACAACCACAGTGTATCCAGACGCAGCAAGTTTTCCTGGGTGCGAGTGGGGGGAAGGTGTGGGGACATATGGCCCCTGAGAACCTCTAGCCCTGGCTCATCCCTCTACTTGCCCTCAGACTCTGCCTGCCCGCTCACATATGTACAACTTCTTAGGAATCATACAGTGTGAGCTATCTTGTTCTTTCCTGTGTAGCCCACAGCCCCTCTTAACTGAATTCTTGTCATAAATACTTCAACATCTTTAAACAACCCTCCCTCAGTAATACTTCAAGGGAACTCTTACACCTTACACCGGCACCTGTCCTTCCCCTCCCCTCACGTCTTGACGGGTTGGTATTTTCCTTGCTCCCTTCCTTTCTCCTCTTCTGATCCTCCCTCCAGTATTGACTAAGTGTCCTGCCATTCGGCCCCTTCGGCTTCCGCTAAGGTCTTAGGTGACTTCCGCGTCGATGAATGCAGTGGACACGAGGCGCACTGGAGCAGAACCAGAAGGGGGTAGTGGGGATCACGAGTCTGGTGTTGACCCTGATGAGTCTGAGTGTCTCAGAGGCATCCTCGAGGACATGTTGGGTGGACACTGAGACTTGCCGGCGGGAGGGAGAGGGGCGGTCTGGGCCGGCGGTGCACCTGGGGACGTATGGGTGTGCGTGTGCTATGTGTGTAACTGATGCCATAGGTGAGATGAGGTCCCTTGGCGGGGGTAGGGGTGGGGGGGTCGGGGGGATGTAGAGCAGTTGTTCTCAAACCTGAGGAAACTTCAGAATCACTTGAAGGGCTTGCAAAAGGCAGATTGCTGGCTCCCCCCACCCCGCCCCCATAGAGTTTTCAATGCAGCAAACCCTGCGTAGCCTCAGGGGGAGGGAGAGTTTGCGTTTCCACCAGGTCCCCAGGCGATGCTGAAGCTTCTGGTCGGGCACCATGCTTGGCGGTCCGGGCACCACGCTGAGCGGTCCGGGTACCGAGCTTGGCGGTCCAAGTACCGCGCTGGGCGGCCCGGGCACAGAGCTTGGGGATACAGGTACCACGCCGGGCGGCCCGGGCACTGCGCGGGCGGGAGACGGCGCAGGGCCGCGGGACCACATCTCCCAGGCTGCCCCGCGCTGCTCGCTCGCGCCCCCTGCCGGCGCCTCTAAAAGCCGCGGCGGTTGCGGGCTGCAGAGCAGAGCTGGCCGGTGAGTGGGGGCTACGCCGACCGCCCATTCCTCACGCCTGAGCGGCGTCGTTTACGCGGGCTGTGTGTCCGGGTCCGGCGTGCGGGGTCCGGGATGCGGGGTCCGGCGCGGGGCGCGGGG
>NW_020172141.1:4372467-4416614 GCF_003031525.2 Neophocaena asiaeorientalis asiaeorientalis | reverse complement strand
GCACCTGGAACCCGGCCGCCGTTTGGATGCCCGGTGGCCCGGGATGCGCGCAGCCTGTCAGGAGCGCAGCGGGGACGCCTCCTCCCTGCGCATCCTGGAAGCACAGTTAGTTTTAGATGCTTTCTTTTCTTTTCTTTTCTTTTTTTTAAAGGAAGTGGGACCCTGAATTCCTCATTTTTCTTTTGTGGGCGCTGTATTTACCAGCAGGTAAGTTTATATAATAAGCGGTGTACGGTTAGAAATAACGCGTTCCGGGGAAGCTGCTCTCCCTTGCCCTCTATCGGGAGAATTTCGCGGACTGGTCGACACGCTTATCCATTAGCAGCTGCGGGCGCTGCAGGCAGCAGATGAAGTCCCGTGGAGTCGGCACAAGTCAACCCTTCTGAGCAAATTTTGGTTTCAGAAGATTTTTGTCATCTAGTTTCAAACAAGATGTTGTTTCATTTAAGACGGGGTGAGGGCAGCAAAACCTGTCAACCCTGATGCCTTAACTCTACAGCAAATGGCTTTGTACGATGAACTTGCAAAGCAAGCGGGTTTAATTTGGTGCCCCAAACTAGATCTGAAGCCTCCACGTTGAACTATGTTTTAATAATTTTTCAAGTTGATGTGTCTGCTCGTGGTGCGTAATCTTTTCTTCTGTTAAGAAGCAACAGATGTCTCTTTCTAGCGTTTGTGCCCATTCCTTGTTTTCTATGGACCACCTTCTCCACAGTGTGGACTATTAAGGGTAAAATAGGACATTTTTGTCTTGGGCTTGGTTTTCGGGGAATGTTCCCAGTATATCTTCACTAAGTTAAGTAAGTTTCTGTTTTGTTGATTTTTTCCCCCAGATGCTTTTGTATAGCATGTATTGAGATGACCATGTAGTTTTCTTCTTAACATTATTAAACACAAGTGATTATTCTGCTAGCTTTTCTGTCTCTAAAATCCTGGGATAATTTAAAATACACGTCTGGGTTGTTTGATAGATTCACTTAGCTAACATTTTATTTAGGGTTCTGGTATCTATATTTGTAAGAGATTGGTATATATATTTTCACCCTCCTCCCATTTTTGTCTGAGTTCATAATCAAGGTTATGCTGTCCTCACTGATTAAGTGGGGAAGCTTTCCATTATTTTCTATGCTTTGAAGCAGAAGAACCATCTGCACCTTGAAGTGTGGCACAATCTGACTGCAGACCGCCTGGGCTGCTGGTGTTTTTTTTGTTTTTGTTTTTAAGGAAGTTGGTATCAGTATTTAACTACCTTTTCATTTTTCCATGATCATTGACTTTTCTCAGGTTTTCTGTCTCCAAAGTCAACCTAATACTTTATATCTTCCTGGAAAATCATTAACATTGTTGATATTTAATATATGTTAGCATAATGTGTATAGTTGTCTGTTGCAAGCAAAAAAGTCTTTCATATCTGTGGCGCACTTTTTCTTGTTCATACGTGTGTGTGCGTGTGCATGTGTGTGTGTGTGCATGTCTGACTTTTCTCTTTTTTAATTGGTCAGACTTGCTTAATGCTTGCTTACTTTATTAGTCTTTCCAAAGATTTATTGACTAATCCTATTCATTTTTCTTTTTCTATGTCATTAATTTATGTTCTTTTTCTTTCTACTCAATTTGAGTTTATTTTACTCAAATTCTAGACTTTGAATCGAAAGATTAGATCATTTATGTAATCAGTCTCCTTCTGATGGAGGCAAGGGACTCTAATTCCTGTGGCCTCCCATCTGGCCTTTGCTCTATTTTTAATTTAACCCTTCAAATCAGACATTATTGCTGTTATTATTATTTTTTAGGTTAATATTAAACTTATCTACCTGTTTACCATTGTCTTCACTCTTCATTCCTTCTTGATCACAGATACTCTTCTTTGGATCACTTTCCTTCTCCCTGAAGTACATTCTTTAGAAGTTCCATCAGTGATAACATATTTTTCTGTTTTTATAATATCTGAAAATTCCTTTAATTTTGTCCACATTTTTGAATTTTGACTTCACCAGGTTTCTCTAACCTATTGATTCCAAAGTTATATATATATATTTTTTCTAGTATTTTTAAAAGATACTTTGTAGCTGGAAGGTCTGGGGACTTCAATTCTGCTATATTGCTGAAAGATGAAAAACAAATTAATTTGTAGTCTAACAAACTGTCGGTTTTAGTGACTTTTCCCTGTACAAAGTTATATGTTCATCTCAAATTTATTAATTATAACTTATATTGTCTGTACACTTATTTTTTCTGTTTGACCTATTGATTCCGAGAGTTGTGTTAAAGACTTCCACTATGATTCCTAGTTCTATTAGTTTTTGCAATATTATATACATTTACAGGCCAGCCCTAAGCAAACGGGCTGTGTGCATTTCCATTGAGTGTATGTCTAGAAGTGGAATTGCTTGGTCATAGGGTATGCATAGGCTCAGTTTTTGTAGATACTGTCAAACAGTTTTCAACAGTGGTTGCATCAACTTATGTACCCAAGAAGCATACGTGGTCGCCACACATCCTTGCCAACTCCTGGTTAATTTCTTTTTTATTTTAGTCATTCTAGTGGGTATCACATTGTGGTTTTAGCTTGGACTTCCCTGATGACAGGTGAAATTGAGCTCTTTTGGTATCCTTAAGTTTTCACACATATCTAAACATTTTTTTCTCTTGATGTTTAAAGATAACCTGCATATATGAGATTTGGGGTTTTTGTACTTTATGCATCAACAGTCATAAGTTTTACTGATTATTTGCTCATCATTGATTGTTTTATCTCTTGTTTTCCTCCTTTTTGGATTCATTATTTATTTCGATTGAATGAGTCCTTAAGTAAATTTTTTTCCCCCAGAGATTCTGTGGGTGGTAAACTTTCTGAGCCTTCGCATGTTTAAAAAATATTTTTAAATTTTGCTGTTCCACATGAATACTCTTGACTAGGTGTAGGAGTCTAGGTTAAAAAAATTCTGAATTTTGAAAATAATTCTCCATTACCTGCTGGCATGGCATCTAATGTGGTTGATAAGTCTATGCCACCTGATTCCTATTTCTTTGTAGTTAAACTGTTTATTTCTCTGAAGCTCTACAGTTTTTTCTTTTTCTCCAGTGTTCTAAAATTTCAGCACTGTTGGTCTAGGGCTGGATTTCTTTTGTTCTTCCTGCTCTGTTCTCTGTGGTCCCTTTCATTCTATAGATTAATACATTTATTTGGCCCTGGGGAAGTTTGAGGATTTCCTCATCTCCTCCATTCTGTTTATTTTCTGCTTCTGGAATTATTGTTAAATGGGGTATTAGAATATCTTAATTTATCTTTCAAGTTTCTTGACTTTGCTCTCAAATGTTCTGTCTCTTTATCTCTGTGGACGGTATTCTGGGAGATTTCCCTAATCTAGTGTTTAGCTTTGTCCAGTCAACTCTTTAGCCGATCTGTTGAGTGTTTTAAGTATTGTTTATCATATATTTAATTTTCAAGGTTTCTACTTTTTGAAATTTAATTTTTGGAATAGATAAGATATTCAGTGTTCAAAAATTACACTGTATTCAAAGGTCTCCCCACCACCCTATCCCCCGCTACCCAGTTCTCCCTCACCCCACAAGTGGGTAACCATTGTTATTAGTTTCTTACGTATCCCTCCAGAGTCTCTTTATGTAAATATAAGCAAATATGAATTAGATTCTTGATCCCTCCTTTTCCTTTTGCACAAACAGTACTACCCTTGAACCTGCTTTTTTGTTTTTTGGCCACGCCCCATGGCTTGCGGGATCTTAGTTCCCCGACCAGGTATCAAACCTGGGCCCCAGCAGTGAAAGCACCGAGCCCTAACCACTGGACCGCCAGGGGATTCTCTTGACCCTCCTTTTTAATCTCACAACGTGCAGTAGAGATCTTCACCCATCAGCTGGCTCTTGCTTTTGCAGATAGAGTCTCCCGTCAGTCTTTCCAAGGACATTTAATAATTTCTTCTATGTATTAACTCCTTCTTCTGGTATATGTACCCCTGTTGGCTTGGTGTCCCCATTTTCATGACGCTGAGTAAAACCTGGGGTGCCTTTCTTTGTGTGCTCATCTGTAATTAATTAATTAATTAATTTTTGGCTGTGTTGGGTCTTCGTTTCTGTGCGAGGGCTTTCCCTAGTTGCGGCGAGCGGGGGCCACTCTTCATCGCGGTGCGCGGGCCTCTCACCGTCGCGGCCTCTCTTGTTGCGGAGCACAGGCTCCAGACGCGCAGGCTCAGTAGTCGTGGCGCACGGGCTTAGTTGCTCCGCGGCACGTGGGATCCTCCCAGACCAGGGCTCGAACCCGCGTCCCCTGGCATTGGCAGGCAGTTTCTCAACCACTGCGCCACCAGGGAAGCCCCTGTGTGTGCTCATTTTGAGTGTGGGGATTCCTGTTTCCCCGCCTATCTCTTTGCTGCCTCTGGTGATTGCTGGCGAGCTGTGACGTGCTGCCGGGCGGAGTGTGTAGCCCAGGGGAGGGGCTCATGTAGTGGCCGCTCAGCGTGTGGGGAAAGCATCCCAGGGCCCTGGCCATCCCAGCCGCCGCGCCCCAGTTCATCTTGTCAGATCCCATCGCTGCCCCTCTTTCTGTCTGCTGATTTGGAGCCTGAAACCCGTTACCATTTGCCCCTGCATGACGGCCTCCTCCCAAGCTTGTACTGGGCTGGGGTTCACTCAGGCCGTCTGATCCTGAGAACTCTCCACCTTTCAAAAGTGTCTTAGATGCTTTAGTTGGCCAGTGGCCCTGTTTCTTGTTTCCCAGGTCTCTTACTGATTTAGTGGTTTAAAACTACTTCTGTCATTCCAAAGAATTTTAGGGTACCTGGAAGGCAGAAGTATGTGTTTAGTTCATTTTCTGATCTCCAATATTTCTTTTATCTTGAATTTGTTTCTGTGTCAGGGGTCCACTGGACCACCCCCAGATTTAGTGATTCCCCAGGAGGTCTCAGGGGACTCAACATTGCCATCTATGTGGCTGCGATTTATCACAGTGGAAGAATACAACGCAAGGTCAGCAAAGGGAGAAGCCCCATGGGGTCAGGTCCAGGGGACCAGGCACAGGATTCCAAAAGTCCTCTCCTGGCTGAGTCACACGGCGACGCGTTGTGAGAACACAGGTGAAGCGCTGTCCACCAGGAAGCTCTCTGGAGACTCGGCACCAGGGTTTTTTTCTGGGGGCTGGCCACACGGGCGTCCTCTGCCTAGCACCTATCCGAACTCCTGACTCCCGGAAGGAAAGCAGGTGTTCAGCATAAACCACCGTGTTCGCACAAAAAGAGCCTCTCTTCACAGTCCTACAAATGTCAGGAAGTAAAACCCAAGTTCCCAGCCAAGGGCCAACCTGCCGAGCAGGGCTTTTTTCAGAAGAGCCATCTCAGGCCTACTCTGTTAACCCTTTTTTGTAAAGTGTGCCTCCTGTTTTCCACAGAAAAAGATGGATACCATACCTGGAGCTGACATCTCCCATCCAGCTTACCAAGTGCTTTTTGCCCTCTCTCTGGAGAGAGCAGCTTTTTTTGAGTATTAAGATGCAGTGATGGGTAAAGAACTGTTTCCTGACTTTGAAAGAAGCCAAAGTATGGCACGTGCCAAGCAGCCCTGAGGGGGCAGAGCATGGGGTGACTGTTAAATCATTGGTTTTCTTGTTGGTCTTTGGTCACTGCAGGGCAACTGGTGGCTCATCGTGAACATGGCAGTCCCCAGTGTCATGCATACCTTTTCCATGGTCCATTCTGGTCACCCCGTCCATGGCAGGCTCTGCTGCCCAAACTCTGGCCCTGGCTCTGCTCAAGGGGCATTTCATCTCTTACTTCTCTTCTGTGGCTGTGTTCAGTGGCTCTTGTTGCTTCACTTTGTGTCTAAGTTTAATCTCCCACAAGATTGAGGATTCCCTGAGGATCAAACAGCAAATCACATGTAGCTATGGACCCAGAGCCTCCCTGCCAGGGTGACTGCTTACACTGGTCCCTGTTAGCGCTGCTTGACGGAACAGCTGTGTTGCAGACCAGGTTCTTGGCCTCCTTAATTAATAGAAATTGACCAGAGGCCAGACAAGAAATTTAGGCAAGGCTTTATTGGGGCCCCTGCTGCAGCTGGGGGAAGCTGGAAAAAATGCTTTTGCTCCCGGCACCCTGTTTTTGCTCCAGGCTCTTCGGAAGTGGCAGTTGGGTTTTTTGGTCTCTTTGTATCTTTGGGGTCCAGAATTTGCCCCAGCTGAGCATTCGTGCAGTTATTTTTAGTCCCATATAGTTTCTTTGTATTTTGTTGCTCCCAGAGAGGTGTGTCCAGGGGCAAGCATTGCAGCACTGCAGGAGAGAGTCCCAGGTCCCAGCCTGTCTCAGCTATAAGGACACAGGAAGCTGTCTCTTCTTCATCCTATTCCCTGCTCCCCACGTTGCTGACTTGTTCTGTGCTGAGGATGGTGAGGGAAAGCTCCAAGCTGACATTAACAGCCTGGGTTGTCTGAGTTCTGTCTTCCCAAGCAGCAGATGGTATAACGAAACGTCTCCGTTGGAAAGGCTTTTTGAGGTCATTGAACCTGCCTGTGGACTTAGATTGTCAAATCTTTTCTGACTCTACGGGCTGTGTCCAGTTGTAGACCTCATTCCTCTGTCTCCCCATGGTTTTAGACCTCAGGTGTGGGGAATTGAATTAATCACATCTTCTTCTTAGCACTTTATCATCGTTGGTCCGTCCAAGCCCCTCTCTTGTTTTGTGCGCTTGTTCATGCTTTTGTTGGTTCATTTATAATTCCTTCCTTCTTCTTCTGTGTACCCCACTCTCTCATTCTCTTCCCCCCACAGCCGACTATTCTAATGTGTTTAATACATATGCTTTTGTTGTATGTATTCTTTTTTTTTTTTAGCGTCAGTTGTGGTTTTACTTGTAGTTGTATGGCCCAAATGTAACTCAATTTATTCACTATCTTGACTTCATTAGATAATGTGCTTACATCTTCCCAAAATATTTGCATTTGAATGAAAGTCTCTTCCCCACCAAATATTTCCATGTCTTGTTGTATGTATTCTTTTTTTTTTTAGCGTCAGTTGGGGTTTTATTTGTAGTTGTATGGCCCAAATGTAACTCAATTTATTCACTATCTTGACTTCATTAGATAATGTGCTTACATCTTCCCAAAATATTTGCATTTGAATGAAAGTCTCTTCCCCACCAAATATTTCCATGTCTTGTTGTATGTATTCCTAAGAATGTGTACTGTTTTGTGTGCATGTTTTTTCATATTTTTAAAAATCTGTGTGCATGTATTTTTTTCTTTATTTTTAACTTTTTATTTTATATTGGGGTGTAGTTGATTAACGACGTTGTGATAGTTCCAGGTGTACCGGGGCACGAACCCGTGTCCCCTGCAACGGCAGGCGGACTCACAACCACTGCACCACCAGGGAAGCCCTTGTGTGCAAGTATTTTTAATTTATATAAATGGTGTCACGTTATAGCTCTTCCTAGTGTTATCACTCACCGCCATGTTTCTTTGACTCATCCCTGTTGCTATGGTGACCATCTGGTTTGTGTATCTACCACATTCTGCCTATCTCTCTCCTGGTGATGGACGCCCACATTGATTCCTACGCCCAGACATGAACCTCTTGTATTTGTCCCATATGGACTTCTGGGAGCATCTCTCTGGGATTCAGGCCAGGAGAGGACTGCCTGTTCATAGTGTGTGCCTATACTTAATAGAACCGAGTACCACCGATTGCTCTTGAAAGAGGCTGCACCATCCTACATTCCCCCCTCTCCCCAGCAGTGCACAGGATTCCAAAGATCTTTATCTCTGCAAACACTTGGCATTGTCCAGCTTTCTAATTTTTAGCAGCCTTACTCTTTTTATTTACATTTCTCTGGTTACTACCAAGTTTGAGAATATCTTTATATATGCTTGCTGCCTTGTTGAATTTCCTGTAACATGAATTGCCTGTTCCTGCTCTTTCCCCATTTTTCCTTCGTTCTTTTTTTTTTTTTGGGCTGCGCCACTCGGCTTGTGGGATCTTAGTTCCCTGACCAGGGATCAATCCTGTGCCCACAGCAGTGAAAGTCCGAGTCTGAACCACTGGATTGCCAGGGAATTCCCTCGCGCCCCCCATTTTTCTTTTTTTTCTTTTAAATTTATTTATTTATTTTGGCTGCATGGGGTCTTCGTTGCTGCGTGTGGGCTTTCTCTAGTTGCGGCGAGCGGGGGCTACTCTTCGTTGTGGTGCATGGGCTTCTCATTGTGGTGGCTTCTTCTTGTTGTGGAGCATGGGCTCTAGGCGCCCGGGCTTCAGTAGTTGTGGCCTGTGGGCTCAGTAGTTGTTGTTTGTGGGCTCTAGAGCGTAAGCTCAGTAGTTGTGGTGCACGGGCTGAGTTTCTCCGAGGCATGTGGGATCTTCCCTGGCCAGGGCTCGAACCCGTGTCCCCTGCATTGACAGGCAGACTCTCAACCACTGCGCCACCAGGGAAGTCCCATGCCCCCCAGTTTTCAACTGGAATTTCTGACTAGAATATTTTAGACATTAGCCACTTGTTGATTTTTAGATGACGCAAATGGTTTCTCCTGATATGTAATGTGTCCATTCATTTTGTGGTTGGTATCTTTGTTGAGTAGAAATCCTTAATTCTGTAATCAAAATAACCAATGTGGAGAGTAGAGGAGGGAAGGAGTGGGAGTTTGGGATTAGCGGAGGCAAATTGTTATATATAGGATGGATAAACAGCGAGGTCCTACTGTAGAGCACAGGGAACTATGTTCAATATCCTGTGATAAACCATAATGGAAAAGAATATGAAAAGGAATATATATATATGTATAACTGAGTCACTTTGCTGTACAGAATTAACACAACATTCAACTGTAGTTCAAAAGAAAAAATTTGCCCCCAGATCCCAAGATAAATGCCTATGTTTGTTGATTGACAACATTTTAATAATCAAGACATTCCACATAAAAATCCAGATTTCTAGCCTCTGTTGAATCAGTCGTGCTTCGATGTTGGCTAGGGTAACCGAGTGGTGGGCTGTCTCGCCTCACTCGTTCTTGTGACTTCTTGGTTGTGTGGTCTTTTGAGCTTATGACCAGCCCCTGCTGTGTGTGGAGCAACACCTTGAAATAAACAAGCATGGTGGTAGTAAGTGTGCGTGAGGGTGTTAAGTGAACTCGATTATGGGGTGAAGTGGGCGTGGAGCTGGGAGCAGTGTGGTTGCCGTTCTCACGACATCCAATGAGTGTCAATGTAGGAACAGAAAACCTATTGCACTGCCCACCATCTTTCAGCAGTAGTAACTCATTCTTTTCGACCTTTCCTGGGTTGTTTCTTGTTTTGATGTATTAAAAAAAAAAAAAGGCCATGGCTTAGTGGAGTCCGCATATGAGTTGGGGCTCCAAACCAGGGGTCTAAAACCTTGTTCTGTAAAGAGCCAGATAGAAAATACTTTAGGCTTTTTGGGGTCATACGCGCTCTGACAACCACTCTGCTCCTGCCCTGATAGCTCAGACGTAGCCGTAGACAGTATGTGAATAAATGTGGTTCGTTCATTTGGCCCAGACTTGACCCACAGACTATCGTTTGCTCACTTAACGTTTTCTTCCTTCTGTTGTTTCTAAGGTGCACGGTTATAACATTCACCTAGTCACTACGTAGCAGGTACCTACCGTGTGCCAGTGCTGAGATTATAGTGATGGATGAGACACAAGTTCAGACTTTAGGCTCGAGGTCTGGGTGGGGAGACAGACAAGGGAGGATAACAGGCCAGGACTGGGTGAGCCCAGATCGGCCATCGGGGTTTAGGGTAGGGCATATCAGGGAAGACTTTCTGTAAGAAGGAGGCATCAGAAATGAGCGGGGAGAGGAATTAGGCAAGACGGGGGCAGGGCCTTTATGTACTTCATCTACAAATCCAAGAGGCGAGAGTTTTGCTCAATATCGCTGGAAAGCATAGATCTGGGTTTTGTGGTGGCAAGGAATGGGGCTCAGGGTGGATGTAGTAGGGGTGGTAACCAGCCAAAAAGTGGGAAGCAGGAATGACAAGACAGAGACTGGGTAAAAATTCCACACACACAGTTACATGTGCTTGAATTATCAAAGGTTGATGGTGGGGGCTTCCCTGGTGGCGCAGTGGTTGGGAGTCCGCCTGCCGATGCAGGGGACACGGGTTCGTGCCCCGGTCCGGGAGGATCCCACATCCCACGGAGCGGGTGGGCCCGTGAGCCATGGCCGCTGGGCCTGCGCGTCCGGAGCCTGTGCTCCGCAACGGGAGAGGCCACAACAGTGAGAGGCCCGCGCACAGCAAAAAAAAAAAAAAACAAAAAAAAGGTTGATGGTGTGTCAGAAAATAAAAAAACACAGAACGTTAATTTCACAAAGTTAAAATAACCCTGATGGAGTACAGTGTAAGCCCACAAAAGTAAAGTGTAGACCAAGCTAACATATGGATGTATGCGAATATCCTAGATAAAATAGCAAAATGAATTCAGCGGAAGTTAGAGAGGAATACATTTTCCCAAGTAAGTTTTATTCTGGGAATTGAAGAATGCTTTGATATTAGGACATAAGTTAGTTTAATTTATTGTGTAAGTAATAAAAGAGGAAAGCTGCGTAATCACCTTGAGAGAAACTGAAAACGCACTTCATGGAATTCGACGCTGAACCATGTGCTTTCCTGAGAAGCTTCCACTGCCCTGCCTTCAGGTGTGCAGTCTCCCTCCTAACTTCCTCACCTTTTTGTTTCCCTGGCACACCTCTGCTCTTTATTTCTTTACGTTTTCCTTCTTCACGTCCTTTGTGACCCTTTCCTGTGTCCTTGGTGTGGAATTAGGTTATTCTCTTCTGCCTGGTCCAGGGGGCACTATTCAGACCTCTCATCGTGCATTTCAGTTGTAATTCTTAGCCTCTCTCAATACTTAGTTGATTTCCTTCTGTTGGAGCCTGGTCCTGTGGTGGGCACTGCGGATATGGAGCTAAGTTAGATGATGCCGGTCACTTGCCTTTTCGCCCTCAGGCTGGTCCCCGGTGCTCCCCTGGCCTCTGCCGCGGCTCTGGGTGTGAGTAGGAGGCGGGGAGGTGAGAGGAGGGTGGAAGCCAGGGGATTTCTCCGCCGTTTGCTGCCTTGGACCCTGTCTCAGGGGTGGTTCCAGCTCCAACTGAGTGACAGTGGCCTCTGGCCTTTGTCCCACCTCCTTCCCTTGTCCCTCCAGCCTTATTAAACATGCTGGAGGGGTCCCGCTGTTGGGAATCTCTGGATCGGCTCGCCCCCCGACTTGGCATTTTAGCCCTTCCCAGACCTTGTGGCCAGTTCCCGTAATAGGTTCCCTCTACTGAACTACTGCTCTTGAATTCTGTTTTCCTGATTGGACCCAGCCCAGTGTAGACAAGAGCCCTGCTTCTGGGTGCCCACAATCTTATAGGACAAACACATTAAAACGACTCTGATTTTTGTCCAAGTAGACCTCACCTCAGGCACAAGCACTGGCCGTGACCCAGACTGAGACCGTTGTAGGACTTCACACTCCTTGTTCACAGAGACTTTTCCAAGGATAATCAAGTCTCCAAACCAGGTTAATCCCTTTCTTTTGAGTTGCTGGAGATGGAGCTGGTGGGGCCAGAGCCCTCTTCGCTCTTGGGGGTCATAGGATGCGTGAGCTCTGCGGGAGGTTGGTCTTTGGGGGTTTTTTGATTATTTTAAATTTATGAACTTGGTCTTTGTTTGGTTCAGTGTGTGTCTCCAGTGCATAGTGAGTGCCCAGTCAACATCATTTCATAAAATCTAAGATGCCATCCATTTTCAAACAATTATTTTGTGTTCCACTAAAAAAGAAAAAAAAAAAATACTGTCCATTAAACTGTGATGTAATGTTTTTTATTATGTGCACTTTTTATTTTAGGCTTATTAAAAGGTCGTTTACACGTATTCAAGACATCAATTCATGTCATACAGTGTTCTTGTTCGTATACAGAAAGGAAAGTGTAAATGAAGCACACTGCTTAGGGCATTTCTAAAACCTCCTCTTCTGAGTCACTTTGACTCCACAGTCATCTGTCTGTGACTTTTTGCAGATGGTGTCCCCTCTGCCATCAGAAACCCTGGTAACATGTGGTTGTAAAACTGTTCCTCACTTGTCTCCAGGATTTTCTTTTGAGCTTGTGACACCCATTCTTCAAATTCCATGCTAGCCCTTCCTTATCTCACCGAAGGGATCAGCAGACGGTGTTGCTAAAGCAGCCAGGACTCACACCGCTCCTTCGATTACCCGTCTTGGTGTGTAGGCTGAAATACTGTAGGATTGCAGTCGTCTGTGAGGCCACCTGGAACGGAAGCCGAGTCACTGCGCTTTTTCAGGGAGCTTATCTTTTTTTTAAAAAAATAATAAATTTATTTATTTATTTTTGGCTGTGTTGGGTCTTCGTTCCTGTGCGTGGGCTTTCTCCAGTTGCGGCGAGCGGGGGCCACTCTTCATCGCGGTGCGCGGGCCTCTCACTGTCGCGGCCTCTCTTGTTGAGGAGCACAGGCTCCAGACGCGCCGGCTCAGTAGTTGTGGCTCACGGGCCTAGTTGCTCCGCGGCGTGTGGGACCTTCCCAGACCAGGGCTCGAACCCGTGTCCCCTGCATTAGCAGGCAGATTCTCAACCACTGAGCCACCAGGGAAGCCCAGGGAGCTTATCTTGTAACTGGCCGAGCAACACGCCTGGCCAATGGCTACCGTAGGCGGCATGCTGACTTCAGGGATGTTAAAATGTGTGTCTTAGAATCGACAGACTGTGGTATTTGCACAGTTAGTTAAGCGAAGGAACCTGGTGCTGCCTGAACCCATTCCTTACTGAGAGAGTGAAGACAACTCGCAGAAAGACGTGGGGTGTGGGTGTCCCCAGACCCAGTTGTTCCTTGGGCTGCATCCACCCCTCCGCTTTCCACGGTTTATATACGGAAGCCGGTCATCCCTCCCTCTTTCTTTGTGAAGCTAGTTCAGATTAGTTTCATGTCACTTGCAACCTAGAGAATCATGACTAATCCAGAAGCTTATAAAATGAGTATAAACAATGTGGCGTGTGCAGGAATTAAAAGAATATCAAGGCTCAGAAGTAGCATCAAGAAGAGAGAGACTCGCTGTGTCTGAGGGTTCCCTAAGGAGGAGGTGGTCAAGCTTTCAGTCTTGAGTTTCCCAGGTGAGGCCAGACCCTCCTCTGGGGTGCTTCCCAAGGACCCCGTGTACACCTGTGCTTCAAACTACTGACCCCCACTGTCTTTCTCACTGCTGTCTGTTTCCTAAGTCAGGAATCAAGGACCCAGTAGATAACTTGTTGAACAAATGAATGAATGTGTTTTGAGGAAGGAAGAGAAATTGCTTGTAGACAGGGGTGGGAAAGGCGCTCCAGGAAGAGAAACGAGAAAGTGCAAAGGCAAATGGGCCCGGAGGAGCAAGACGTGCTCTGGAAACTGCATGTAGGGAAGCTCTGGGAGGGGAGGCTCAGAGCTGAGATGGTTGGAGGTGAGGCTGAGGGATGGGCAAGGGCTGGGGGATGGGGCTGATGTGTAAAGTAAGATGCTTGGACCTTATTCCTTAGGCAGTGGGAACCATTGAAGCATTAAAAATTTTTTATTGTGGTAACATATACATGACATAAAATTTATCTTCTTAACCATTTTCAGCGTACAGCTCTGAGGCGTGAAGTACACACACATTGTTGTGCAACCGTCACCACCCTCCATCTCCAAACTTTTTCATCTTCCTAAACTAAAATTCTGTCCCCATGAAACACCAACTCTTCATTTTCCTTTCCTCAGCCCCGGTAACCACTCTTCTACTTTCTGTCCCTGTGAATTTGACTACTCTAGGTACCTTATAAAAACCACTGAAGTTTGGTGGTAACACGGTGGGTAAATAGATGTGCATTTTAGAACATTCACACGGGCCACTTTTTAGAGGATTGTCAAGAAGAGAAAGAGGCTGCTGAGTGTAGGGGAGCCAGCTGGGAACCTCGATGGTGTGTGAGCCAAGGCTTTCGCAGTGGGGATGACGAGAGGGCCTGGAACCCTCAGGGTCCTGGGTGTGGGGGTGGAAGAGCTCGTTTTGACACCTTTTGTTTTGGCTTGGATACCAGCCATGATGGGGAATCCAAGAGGAACTTGGATGCCCAGGTTAGGATGGGTAGCAGAAGCATGGGTACCCTCTCCGTATCCCCTTCTTTTCACCGCTTCGGTGGACGTTGGTCCGACTCCCAGTGATCAGCACTTGCGTGTCTTTGCCCCGGGCTTCCTGGGGCCCACAGGTGCCCACTTTGCTGCCCAGAACAGCAGAGTGGAAGTGCCAGGGAATTAACACCCTCCCAACTCCCCAGAAACCCTCAGCCAAAGGTGATGGAGTTGGTGTATAACCATCCCAGCTCCCCGCACCTCCCCCTACCATGGGACGACGCCAAGGAGTGTATTGTGTATGCTGGCGCCCAGAGTTCCCCGGTGGGATTTAGCTTCGGGTACAGTGGTAATTTGCTTGATGAAGCACACTTTGTTGGCTGCCTGTTCTTTTTCTTGTCTCATTGCCCTGACCGGAAGCTCCCGTACAATTTCACTAGAAGTGGCAGAGAAGATATCCTTGTATTCCTGATCTTAGGAGGAAAGCATCCAGTGTTCCGCTGTTAAGAATGACGTTGCCTGTGGGTTTTTAGTAGACGCCTTTCTTCGGGTTGAGGAAGTTCCCTTCTGTTCCTAGCTCGTTCAGTGTTTTTTACCAGGAAAGGGTCTCGGATTTTGTCACATGCTTTTCCTATGTCTATTGAGATGACTGTGTGATTTTTATTTGTTCCATTCATTGATTTTTGGATGTTAAACCAACCTTGCATTCCTCAGATAAATTCCGTTTGGTCATGGTACGCAATTTTTTAAATATGTTGCCGGATTTGGTTTACTAGTATTTTGTTGAGGATTTTTATATCCATATTCAGAGGAGATACTGGTCTGTAGTTTTCTTGTGATGTCTTTATCTTGTTTTGGTATCAGGAAAATATTGTTGTCATGAAATGAGTTGGAAAGTGTTCCTTCCTCTCTGTTTTTGGGACAGTTTGTGAAGAATTGATGTTAATTATTATTCAAAGGTTTAATAGTGTTCAACATTGAAGTCTTTGGGGCCTGGGCTTTTCTTTGTGGGTAGTTTTTTTTTTTTTTTAGTAGATCTTTATTGATAATTGCTTCGCAACACTGTGCTAGTTTCTGTCGTACAAACGGAGTGAATCAGCCATATGCATACATACGTCCCCATATCCCCTCCCTCTTGAGCCTCCCTCCCACCCTCCCTATCCCCCCTCTCTAGGTCATCACAAAGCACGGAGCTGAGAGGGTAGTTTTTTAAATTACTAATTCAGTCTCTTCACTATCACCAGTATAGTTGTTTCTGTTATCCCTTCGTTGCTTTCTTTTGCATTGAGTGCTCTCTAATATAACATTTCAGTGGGCTGAATAGTCTCCCCCCTACTTCATGTTCACTTAGAACCTCAGAATATGACCTTATTTGGAAATAGGGTCTTTGTAGATGTAACTAGTTGGGGATCCTGAGATGATATCGTCCTGTATTTAGGGTGGGCCCTAAATCCAATGACTGGTGTCCTTATGAGAAGAGAAGAGGACACACAGAGGCACACAGAAAGCAGTCCACCCAAAGTCAGCCAGAGATGCAGCTACAAGCCGAGGAACACCTAGAATCGCCTTGACCCACCAGCACCTGGAAGAGACAAGGAAAGGTTCTTTCCTAGAGTCTTCAGAGGGAGGAGACACCCTGATTTCAGACTTTTAGACTCCAGAACTGGGAGAGAAGACATTTCTGTTGTTTTAAGCCACTAAATTTGTGGTAATTCATTCCTGTAGACCTAGGAAACGAATACAAACCTTTTATTTTCTTTAGTGATATTTCCCCCCCACCATATCTGAGTTATGTCCTCTGTTGTTGCTGCAGGGCATACCGTGTATATCTTATCAGAATCTACTACAGATTTATATTAATTTAGTTCCAATGAGTTATAGCAACGTTATTGCTGTATGGCTCTATTCTCTTTGCTCCCCTTTTGCGGTATTACATATTATATCTATGAATATTGCAAACCTGACCGTACATTGTTATAATTATCATCTGAACCATCTACAGTGATTTCTTTAGCCCAATCTAGATTTGTTCCAACCCATCTCCTTTGTGTAGCTGTTGGCAAATATATTACACATATATTTCTATATGTTACAGGTCCAACAGTACATTATATGCATAATATTTTACATAATTAAAAAAATCAATTCAGAGGAGAATAAAACCTGTGTTTTAACTATCATTTATAATTACATAATTACCTTCACTGGTGCTCTTTGATTATTTTTGCGTGTGAATTTGAATTTCCTTCTGGGGCCACTTGCTTTTACACTGAAGAACTTCCTCCAGTATTCCTTCTAAAGCAGGCAACGAGTTCTCTGCAGGATGGCAGACATTTTATTGGCTTCCGCATGCTACCATGGCTATAATAAGATCTGAGGCTGGTCTTACAGGTAAGGCAGTGGGACATGCCTCACTTGGAATGAATCATTCATTGCTGAAGGTGACTTTCAGAGCTTCATAGCTCACCCTACAGGTAACCGTGCACCACTGGTGTCCGGCCTCTGGGTAAGTGAACTGGGGTTTTTCTCTTGCTGCCAGGCGCTCCTTCTGTATTGCTTTGTGACTTTTAAGTCAGTTGCTCAATTTCCTTTTTTTTTTTTTTTCTTTTAACTTTTATTGTAGAAAATTTCAAACATTCACAAAAAATATACAGCCTCATATGATAAATATTCATGTACCCATGACCTGGCTTCAACAATGATTAAATCGTGACCAAACGTGTTTTATCTATACTCCCACCTAAACTCCCTCAATATTATTTTGTAAGTTGCTCACTTTCTTTTCCTCATTTTCATCTGGAAAAGAGTGTGACGGTGTCCTAAACAAATTTAATGCAGGTGTAATGAGAAAAACCTATAAAACCCTTTGATGTGTAGTAATTAAGTGAAAGCTGTATGAAAAGTGCAGGACTTAGTCATTGTAAGTAGTAACAAAGGATGCCTAGCACCATATGCTAGGGTTTGTTTTTTTCTTTAAAGGAGCTGTAGTGTGGCACTTTAAAAAGTGTTGCAAATGACAGGGTGGTTGCAGACCGAGTCTAGCTTTGATATTGTAATATTAAGGGACTGCAAGCTTATAGTTTTTTTGGTTGACTTTAAGTGGGCTTTGGCAGAAGGCACATGTAAAGTGACGTTATTTATAACCGGCATGTTGACTGAAGGGACAGAACCTAAAAGGAAAGACTAAAATATTAAACACAGTATTTATCAAGCAAAGGGTGTGTGTGTTATTTTTTTATGATCAGGAAGAATACTTTTATTCCATCATCACTGACAGAGTTAGAGGCATTCCACGTGTGTCTCTGTGCGTCTTAGATATCAAAATATGAGAAAAGTTGGTGATGCTTAAGACCAGTAGGTTTAAAGAAATGTTTTGTTTCCTGAGTTTAATCTCTTTTTTTTCAACAAGTAATTCTTGCTTGGTGTAAAAATTGCAAACAGCACAGATATACGACTTAGTGAAAATTCCTAATGTTCCCCCAGCTGTTTTGTTTCTATTCTTCCAGACATTTCCTGTGTATGCACTGGAACACATAGTGTATATTTGTTTTCAGGAATCTGCTCATATTAACATAATCACACTGTACTGCTTGTTGGTTTTGCTTTCGCATAACACACATCTTCGTAGGTCAATATGTGGACATCTTTATGCTTCTTTTTGATGATTGAATTCTGTGTGTGTACTCTCGTGTAGGCAATATCTTGATGAGGGACATTTGGATTATTGCTCATCTTTTTCCTGTTATAAACAATGCTTCAGTAACATTGTTGTGTGTGTATCTTTGCCCAGTTATGTATTTTGGTAGAAATGATATCTAGGAGTAGAGGTGATTATACTAAGTGAATTAAATCAGAAAGAGAAAGACAAATATCATATGATATCACTCATGTGGGATCTAGAAAAATGATACAGATGAACTTACTTACAAAACAGAAATAGACTCACAGACATAAAAAACAAACTTATAGTTACCAAAGGTGGGGGTGGGAGGGATAAATTAGGAGGTTGGGATCAACAGATACACACTACTATACATAAAATAGATAAACAACGAGGTCCTATTGTAGACCGCAAGGAACTATATTCAATATCCTGGGATAAACCATAATGGAAGAGAATATAAAAAAGAATGTATATATGTGTATGACTGAGTCATTTCGCTGTACAGCAGAAATTAACACAATATTGTAAATCAACTAGACTTAAAAAAAAAAAAGTTGTGGCTATTTAAGATTTTGCCAGTTGTTCTCCTAAAGAGCTGATCAATTTATAGTGGCGAAGAAGGCACCCCCCCTCCAAACTAAAGCAGATCTTCCCTTTCCTACACTCTCAAAGCACCCTGTATTTCTCTTCTGTACCACGTGTCAGAATTGCATTTAAATAATTATGTAAATTCCCCCTCCCCTATTTACCCCCTAAAAATATAAGTTCAGTGTGGACAGGAACATTGTTTCTATTTTATTCATATTTGTATCTCCAGCACCCAGAATAATTCCTTACACATAATGTGTCCCCAACAAATAATAAATATTCCCCCACCCTCTCGCCTTGGTATTGTCAATGTTTGCCAGTCTAGCAAGTATCACAGATCATTGTTTTACTGTGTATTTTAAAATTATTAATTAGTGTGAGCAACCTTTCCCATGTATTTTTAAACCATTTGTATTTCATCTGTGTTCTTTTCTCTTTTTTTCAACTGGACTGTTTACCTTATAATTGATTCGAAGAGCTCTTTCTATTTTTATGTGATATTAGCAGTGTTGCACCTATTTTTAATCTGGTTTGTTTCTTGTCTTTTGATTTTGTTTATGGGGTTTGGCGCCCTATAAAAGTTTTGAATTTTTACATAGTAACATTATAAATCTCTTTTTTATGCCTCTGGACTTCACGCCAGAGGCATTAAATTTCCGTCAACGAGCACATTGTTTACATCTAACTTACAACTGGCTGCATTATGACTACACTTTTCTAAAAGTTCTTTTTTTTTTAAATTGAAGTGTAGTTAATTTAAAATGTTGTTACTTTCAAGTGCACAGCAAAGTGATTCAGTTATACATATATATATTATATTCTTTTTCATATTCCTTTCCATTATAGGTTATTACAATATATTGAATATAGTTCCCTGTGCTATACAGTAGGTCCTTGTTGTTTATTTTATATACAGTAATGTGCCTATGTTAACCGCAAACTCCTAATTTATCTCTCCCTCTAAAAGATTCTTGAGTTCTTTCATATCTTAAATTGCCTTTTTTCCCTTTCAATGAGTCACATTCTAACTTGGTGAAGGATTCCTGGGTCTCTTCTCCTCCTCAACGCTCCACAGACATGGCTCTTTCATCTCTGACTTCTGATGTCATGGAGATGGCTGGAGAAGATTGTTTCACTGTTATAGGTGATCTGATGCTTCTGCTTCATTTTCTTAGGTTATCTCTGTGTCCTTGAGCACCAGTCAACTTTGCCAGGATAGAGCCTGTCTTGATTGCCATCTCCCAATTTCCTTGGTATACAGTGAACTTTTTCAATTTCAGGAGAGTTTTCTTATAGTACATCTTTCGTTCCCTTTCCTGTCCCATTGCTGTCTTCTTCAATATAGCAATTACGTGTGCATCACATTTTTATCTTCCACAACAAACATCTTTCTAGTCACTTTCACCCCTGTTTTCCTCTGTTCCATCTTCTCAAATGAATCTTCTATTTCCCTGGCTTTTTCAGCATTTCAGTTTCACTTCTTGCTCTTCCTCGTGTAACGTTTACCATGGGATGGTGCTTCCTTTTTCTTCCATTTGTGTTGTTTTCATCTCCTACTGTCGTCTTATTAGCTCTTCTGTGATGACCTGTTTCTCCTGTATCTTCCTTCAGTGGGGACCAGAGCCCTTGGTGGATGTTCCTTGCTTCTACCTCTTAATATAGAGAAATCTGTTACTTGCCAAATTTCCCTCTCTATTTTGAATTTAACTGAAGGGAAGAGTAAATAAATATGTCTTCTTTTATAAAAGTTCACAGACATGTAGCTTAAAAATTGTGTTTTGTGAGAAAGTAACAAATGACAGTATACAAAATTCAACATGTTCAAAAGGAGATATGGGGAAAAAGAAGTTCCTCTTTCACCACTGTTCCCTAGTCCCCAGTTCCCGAGTCTGGAAAGAATAAATCTATAGAATACATTCGTAGAGTGAAATTGCTTTTGTCAAAGAAGATATGCATTTGTAAACTTAATAGATGTTCCAAATTGCCCTCCATAGAAGATATCAACAGGTATCCCTCTAGCAAAAAATAAGAGTGCTGATTTCCTCACATTCTTACCAACATTGTGAGGAACCAGAGTTTTCAAATTTTTGCCATGCTGATAGGTAAAATAGATTTATAGTTTTAATTAACATTTCCTTTTTAAAAACAGGTGGCGCATCTTATATGTTGAAGAGCCATTTGTATTTTTTGTGAACAGTTACATTTGCACATTTTTATTTTGGGTTAATGGTGGTTTTTCCTTGGGTTTGTAGGCACCTTTCGTGTATAGAAAATTAACTCTTTGCCTGGATATGAGTAAATAGTGTTTTTTCTCTGTTCATTCAGTGATGTTTATTTAACTGTGTTTGTGCTGTGTTTAATTAAATATACAGAAAGATTTGGTTTGTATGTAGTTGATTTTTTTCTTTCCTAGGTTCTGAGTTTTCATATTATAAATAGAAAGACCTTCCCCATTCTGACTGTAAATATTCTCTTGCCCTTTCTTCTGCTACTTATTTTAGTTTTATTTTTCTTTGAAATATTTAGTATTGCTGGAGTCATTTGGGGGTAAGGAGAAAGTAGGGTGTCTGACTGCACTTTTCCCCTCAGGTGCCTGTCCAGCTGACCATTTATTGAACCCATCCATCTTTTCCTTTGAAATACCAGCTTTATCATGTATTAAATTCCTGTGTGTGTTTGGACCTAATTCTTTTTAAAAAATTAATTAATTAATTTCTATTGAGGTATAGTTGATGTACAATGTTGTGTTAGTTTCAGGTGTACAGCAAAGTGATTCAGTTATACATATATGTATTTATATATATATGTACATATATATATATATTTAGATTCTTTTCCCTTATAGGTTATTACAAAATATTGAGTATATTTCCATGTGCTATGCAGTATGGACCGAGTTCTCGATTTATCGATTCTGTTGCTCTGTTTATTTATTGATGTATACCAGTGTCAGACATTTAAAAATTTAGTCTTATAATATTTTTTATAAAAATACTAATTCAATAATATTATTTCGGAGAGAAATCACGTTGAAAGATCTTAGTAGCATCCTCACAGTAAGATATTTTAGATGGTTCTTCTGGACGTAACCCGCTCTTCATTGTTAGGACATCCGTTTACCTACTTGCTTTGAATTGATTCTGCTGATAGAAATCAGGACTTTTCTACAGTCTTTTACCCTGGCTCCCCAGTGATATAGGAAATGCATTTTCAGGGTTGGTAGAGGAAATTAGGATTTTTTCGTTGTTGTTCCGGAATATATCGGCACTCACTTAGGCTCATACTTGATAGCTTCACCTCAGTAAGCACCCTCCTTTGATTAAACTGGCCATGGATATTCTCCAGGAAAAAAAAAAAAAATGCTACAATTTTTTTGGGCAAATGTGTGCACGAGCTGGTAAAGAAGAACTTCCTTTAGGCACAATTTCAGAGTTATAGAAGCACATCTTTGTTGTCATGATCTTGCAAGTTTGCTAAATGCTTTACTGAAAATAGTACATGGAAAAATACAGCACAGTATGTCCCAAATAAGCACTTGGGTATTTCTTTTTAAAATTTATAATTTAAATTCTGTCTTGGACTTGTCAAATGCTTTCTTTTGAAAACGCATATTTATATAAGCATTTGTTTCAGTGCTTTTGTTACCAAACCAAACTTGGGCCCACTCTCACCAAGCCAATCTACTGACTTCAGGCTGTGGTGAAGGAAAGTACAGCGTTTATTGCAGGGCCCAGCAAGGAGAACCGACAGCTCATACTCAAAAGACCCGAACCCCCCTAGGGCCCTCAGGGAAGGGTTTTTAAAGACACTGTTAGGAGTGAGGGCTGTAGGGTGTGTGATCAGCTCGTGCACAGTTCTCTGGTTGGTGGTGAGGTAATCAGGAGTCAACATCATTGGCCTTCTGGTTCCAGTGGGTCTGGGGTCTGCGTGCTGGTGGTCAGCATGCAGCTAACTTCTTCCACCTGGTGGGGGGGGTTCAGTATCTGCAAAACAGCTAAGGATACGGCTCAGGATGTTATCTATAGCCCTTGAGGAGGAACTAAAGGTCCTTGACTTGTTTTATGGCTAAACTATTATTATTTCGTCTTGCTAGACTTTTTTCCTTTGTTTCTGCATTTTCTGACTTTTCTGATGAACTTTGCTCTTTGGAACTTGAGGAAGGCCTAGGAGGCCAAAGCTGTTCTACAGACAACAGGCAGGGGACACGGAAGGTGGCGAGTTGTCTGTCCCCAGGAAGGCCCTGCAGGGTCCTGCCCAATTTCACTTTCCTTTGGAAGTTTTTCATTCATTTATTAATTCAACAAATACTTCTTGATTCCCTGATCCATGCTAGATGATGTTCTAGGTACTGAGGTCGGGTGGGGAGTGAAGCAGACAAGGACCCTGCTCTCGTTGAGTTTATCATCTCAGTGGGAAGATAGGCAAGCAATAAGGAAACTTCAGGTCATGGTCAGTTCTACGGAGAAAGTTAAGCAGGGTGGTGTGAGAGTGACTATCTGGTGGAAGGTCACTATAGTTATACTTTAAGTTAGTTACCGTTCATTAGAGAGACAATGTGGGAAAATGGAAAAAGCATGGGCTTTTTCTATGCAAATCTCAGGGTTTTTTAACACATGTTGTGTGAACTTCAGCAAATTGCATACCTCTCTGATCCCCAGTTTCCTCAACTGCGCTGAGGGTAAAAAGTAATACGTAGCTCATAGGGGCTTTTTAAGGATTAAATGTGCCGATTTAAGCAAAAAACCCTAGGAAAGTGTTGGATCTGTAATAGTTGCTTTATAAATAGCAGCTAAAATATTTCTTGCTTAATTGCCTTCTTCATTAAAATTTAAAAAACAAGAAGCTTCCCCATGATTTCATTAGGTTTACTATCTTGTGCCTGATGAGATGTTTCAAAGAAAGCACCTTTAAATAGCCATTCATGCCCATGGTCCCCATGGTAACTGCTAACATGGGGACTTGCTGGTATCGGCTTATTCATTTCCATGAATCATCATAGCTTAATGTTCATCTACTCTTGGTCAGATTTTGCTGAGGTCCAAAATAACAGAAAGGGAGCTACATTTGTATGTAACACTGCAAAATTTTAGTAGAACTGAAAGGTAATAAATCTAGACACCAGAACAGGGTTCTAGTGCAGAAACACGAACACCACCAGTTTCTTCTGTTCCGCCGCGAGGAATGCGACATACTGCGGTTCAGAGGAATTTTACTACCTCATCCGTACAACTAGGGGTCCAGGCTGGGATCCTATTAGGCTACAGACCGGGAGCAGGCAGAGCCCCCAAGATACCGAGGCTGTCAGGGCCGCTGATGGGAACTTTCCACAGAGGAGATTCTGAGGCCAAGCTGGTCATCTTCTTAGATAGGCAGCCAATCAAAGGCCTCATAAGAGCTTAGCGAACAGGAAAGCAGGTGAGTCAGAACGGTGAAACCTACAGCAGGCCAGGGGCTTGTCGCAAGGGTCTGCACACAGCAACAAGAGAAGGTGGGAAGGCTCAGGGAACAGCTAAGCTGACTTCAGTGTGTTTCCCAGCATGGGGCTGCGTCCACGTTCTGAGCGACACAGTTGGTCGTGTACCTACTTGTCCTGGAGACAGGACCACCCTAAATAGCACCACTTCTTTCTTCTTTTCCTTCTCTCTCAAGTAAAGCGATCTCTCCTCTGTGCTGTCAGTGGGACCTTTGTCAACTACCCCCTACTCATTTGTACTCTGACTTCTCCCTCTCCACTGATTTCTTCTCCCTCTACCTGTAAACATGCTCAAAGCTTTCCTGTCTTAAAAAAAAAAGTCCTGGACTTCCCTGGTGGCGCAGTGGTTAAGAATCCGCCTGCCAATGCAGGGGACACGGGTTTGAGCCCTGGCCCGGGAAGATCCCACATGCCTTGGAGCAACTAAGCCCGTGAGCCACAACTACTGAGCCAGCGCTCTGGAGCCCACGAGCGACAACTACTAAGCCCGCCTGCCACAACTACTGAAGCCCGCGCGCTTAGAGCCTGTGCTCCGTGTCAAGAGAAGCCACCGCAATGAGAAGCCCGCGCACCTCAACAAAGAGTAGCCCCTGCTCGCAGCAACTAGATTTTTTAAGGATTAAATGTGCCGATTTAAGCAAAAAACCCTAGGAAAGTGTTGGATCTGTAATAGTTGCTTTATAAATAGCAGCTAAAATATTTCTTGCTTAATTGCCTTCTTCATTAAAATTTAAAAAACAAGAAGCTTCCCCATGATTTCATTAGGTTTACTATCTTGTGCCTGATGAGATGTTTCAAAGAAAGCACCTTTAAATAGCCATTCATGCCCATGGTCCCCATGGTAACTGCTAACATGGGGACTTGCTGGTATCGGCTTATTCATTTCCATGAATCATCATAGCTTAATGTTCATCTACTCTTGGTCAGATTTTGCTGAGGTCCAAAATAACAGAAAGGGAGCTACATTTGTATGTAACACTGCAAAATTTTAGTAGAACTGAAAGGTAATAAATCTAGACACCAGAACAGGGTTCTAGTGCAGAAACACGAACACCACCAGTTTCTTCTGTTCCGCCGCGAGGAATGCGACATACTGCGGTTCAGAGGAATTTTACTACCTCATCCGTACAACTAGGGGTCCAGGCTGGGATCCTATTAGGCTACAGACCGGGAGCAGGCAGAGCCCCCAAGATACCGAGGCTGTCAGGGCCGCTGATGGGAACTTTCCACAGAGGAGATTCTGAGGCCAAGCTGGTCATCTTCTTAGATAGGCAGCCAATCAAAGGCCTCATAAGAGCTTAGCGAACAGGAAAGCAGGTGAGTCAGAACGGTGAAACCTACAGCAGGCCAGGGGCTTGTCGCAAGGGTCTGCACACAGCAACAAGAGAAGGTGGGAAGGCTCAGGGAACAGCTAAGCTGACTTCAGTGTGTTTCCCAGCATGGGGCTGCGTCCACGTTCTGAGCGACACAGTTGGTCGTGTACCTACTTGTCCTGGAGACAGGACCACCCTAAATAGCACCACTTCTTTCTTCTTTTCCTTCTCTCTCAAGTAAAGCGATCTCTCCTCTGTGCTGTCAGTGGGACCTTTGTCAACTACCCCCTACTCATTTGTACTCTGACTTCTCCCTCTCCACTGATTTCTTCTCCCTCTACCTGTAAACATGCTCAAAGCTTTCCTGTCTTAAAAAAAAAAGTCCTGGACTTCCCTGGTGGCGCAGTGGTTAAGAATCCGCCTGCCAATGCAGGGGACACGGGTTTGAGCCCTGGCCCGGGAAGATCCCACATGCCTTGGAGCAACTAAGCCCGTGAGCCACAACTACTGAGCCAGCGCTCTGGAGCCCACGAGCGACAACTACTAAGCCCGCCTGCCACAACTACTGAAGCCCGCGCGCTTAGAGCCTGTGCTCCGTGTCAAGAGAAGCCACCGCAATGAGAAGCCCGCGCACCTCAACAAAGAGTAGCCCCTGCTCGCAGCAACTAGAGAAAGCCTGCGCGCAGCAACAAAGACCCAACACAGGCAAAACTAAAAAAATAAATTAAAAAATTAATAAAAAAAAACTTATTAAAAAGAAGTCCACCCAAATCCCCTACTCTGACCTCTAACTGTTGACTTCCTTTTATGCCTAAGTTTTCAGGAATAGCCTGACTCCCCTTGTCTCTCATTTCCTCCTTAACTCTGTAACCTTGCTTCTAACTCGGTCTTCTGTAGACTTTGTCCTCACTGAGTTCAGCAGCGACCACCTAGGGGTATGTCCGTCTGCCCTCTGGACGCTTCCAGCTGAATGTCTCCAGCATTTCACATTCAGCATGAATTGAACTCATCCTCCACTTGAGTGGTGTGATGATTTGAAAACAGATCCACAAATTCTTTGATACTTTTCCTTTCAAGAGGTGGAGTTAATTCCCCGTTCTTGAATGTGGGCTGGACTTAATGACTCCCTCCTAATGCATGGAATAAGGCAGAAAGGATGTGTGAGACTTGAGGGTCATTAAAAAGATTGTGGCCTCCTCCTTGCTCTTTCTTGGGTCACCTGGTCTGGGGGAAGCCATGTGCCATAATTGCAACCCTGTAGAGGTTCACTTGGCAAGAAACTGAGGTCTGCTAACACCCGGCGCTTAGATGCCAGGCACGTGAGCGAACCCCTTGGAACTCCAGCTGTGGTCAAGCCTTTGGATGCTGCAGCCCCAGCTCAGGGACAGTCCAGCAAAGCCTCTCCTAGATTCCTGACCCACAGAAACTGTGAGATGATAAATGCTGGTTGTTTCAAGCTGGGAACTTTTGTGGCTAATTTGTTAACACAGCAGTAGATAACGAATATGCATGGCAAACCTTCTCTTTTGTCCATCTCAGCAAATTGTTTCCAAACCGGGAACACCTCCTTCCTCCCCCAGATCCCACTGGTGATCAAGTCCTGTTATTTCCATTTTGGTATCTGTAGGTTCAACCTCTTGTGAATTTCTCCGTCCCTCTCTTAGTGTATTATATCTCATCTAGACTGTTTAAATTGCCTCCTAACTGGTTTCTTGCTTCCAGCTTTACTCCCTTATAATCTATCCTCCACGCCGCCATCAGAGCAGTTGTCCTAAAATGTGAATTTGATCACCTTGCTTCTTTGCTTAAATCCTCCTCACTGACTAGGGCTTATCAAGTCCAAACACCTTAGCAACACAGGTGAAGATATTTGAGGTTTGAGCCCTTCTTGCTTTGCAGCTTCATCTCCTAAGTCTCATGCAGGAGAGAGTTCAGCCATCACAAGAATACTTGTTTTGCAGCATTTCAGTATAGTTTTTAAATATGCCAATAATATGTGAAAAATGTATTTAATTTGTAAAGAAAACTGTCAACTACCGGGGAAGTCAGGCTCATGGAGACTTAGTTGCCCATTGTAGTTTGGTCACATCAAGGCATCCTAACATCCGATAAAGACGATGTGGTACATATATACAATGGAACATTAGCCACAAAAAAAGAATGAAATCATGCCATTCGCAGCAACATGGATGGACCTAGAAATTATCATACTAAGTGAAGTAAGTCAGACAAAGACAAATATGTGATATCACTTATATGTGGAATCTAAAATATGACACAAATGAACTTATCTATAAAACAAAACCAAACAAAAAGCAAAAAAACAAACAGACTCATAGACATAGAGAACAGACTTGTGGTTGCCAAGTGGGGGTGGGGAGGGATGGAGTGGGAGTGTGGGATAAGCAGATGCAAACTATTATATATAGGATGGATAAACAACAAGGTCCTACTGTAGAGCACAGGGAACTACATTCAATATCTTGTATAAATCATAATGGAAAAGAATCTGAAAAAGAACATATACACGTGTAACTGAGTCACTTGCTGTACAGCAGAAATTAACACAACATTGTAAATCAACTGTATTTCAAAAAAATGTTTAAAAAAGGTATCCTAACATCTTAGCATTAAAAGCCTGGATGTTTTGGGTGAGATTCAGGCTGTTCCAAATATTGATTACTGAGATATACCGTGTCAGCGAGTCACCTGAGATCATAGAGACGGTCTTAATCGGCATCATCAATGTCTTGAAGAAATAGTTTTCTGTGATTCCTCATTTTAAGTACCCGTGTGAGTGCCTGTCCGGTGTGAAAAGCAAACCCTGGTGTCACATTCCATACTGCACACTGAAGAGAGAGATTGTCCATGACCGTAGTTTGAGTCCGAGTGTTTATCCCTTTCTCAGCCCTGAGTGAAGATCAGATGGTTTATTCAGATCATCTGCTCTTGTCCGAGAAAAACAGCAGTGGTGTGGATGGGCCTTGAGTGCCATGTCTTTGAGTCTACTTTGCGGCTCCTTTTCTCCCTGGCTGCACCAGTGACAGGCCCTCCACCTGTCTAGCTCCCTGAGGTTTCAGTCAACGGTGGGTTGAAGTTATCTGCAATTCCTCTCCCACGTGGCGTGCCATAGGTATTCCTTGACATTCAGAGCATTATTTGATAGAGGAATTTTGCTACCATCTTGTTCTGTTTTCTCTCTGACCAAAGCATGTATCATTAACTTTGGGGCAGTTCTAAAAAACGTTCCGTTAGTGTGTGTTCTGTACCCGTTTTATCTCTGAGGGGTACAACATTAAATGAGGCCTCTCTAGTTTTCCTTTGAAAGGCATCAGTTTTGCCCTGAGAAACATTATTCTGCCCTTGAGGAAGAGCTTGGTTGGCTTACCAAAGAGGCCACGGTGCTTTGTTTGGAAGTCACGTGGAGGGCATGCGTGGTTTTCCGCCACTATTTCAGAAGCTTCATAAAAGCAGTAAAGTGCTCTAGCCCTTAGGAACAAATGCATCAATGGGCCAATAAATTCCAATTCTTTAGTGTTCGCTGCTGTGCTTTCTGCCTGAACATCCCTATTTTAACTGGCTGGGTGGCACGTCACAACGTATGGGACATGCATCCCTCCAGCTTACATTTTAGTCCTGTTCAATAGTGACCCTTCCAAACAACTGTACTTCAATTAAAAAAACGTTGATTCGAAATAGAAAAAAAACAGTGACCCTTCTGATTGCTGAGTCATATCTATACTCTCAACCTGACCTTTATGTTTCCTTGAACCTCTCTGCTATATCAATTTTTCTGAACTGATATAATGCTACAAAATATAAAAAGATAAAAACTGAGTTTTAACAAATACGAACACCAGTGCACCAATATTTTGAAAATATACAGTGAAAATAGAGTAACAGACCAACCAAGATGAACCACATCCTTTTAACTAAAGGTTAGATGCAGAAAAATGACGAGTGCAAGTATAAATGTCAAACTTAAGGGTCATATGAAGAGTGCAACAGGATTTCAGTGAAAAGAATAATCTTAACATTTCAAGTTTGTAAAATACATGTGAGCAAAATTGTTGCATTTGTTTCTTTTGAAATTGAAATTCCCAGAGTACCTTTTGATGTGTTCCTCCAGTTTTTCTTTCAGTATTCAGCAAACATTTACTAAGTGCCCTGTGTTCCGCACCCGGCAGGGGTCAGGGAGAATAAGACAGAGCTTCTGCCGTCACGGAGCTAATGGCTTTTGCGTGTGGGGTTTCCTTCTGTATCATATCCAGTCTGTACTTTGCTGCTTATTTTTCTATTTCCCCTTTTTCTTACCTATTATGTTTCAGATCCATAAACTATTTTAAGTCTGTGTCCTCATTTCAGGTTACTTTTTTTCTCCAATCTAAACATATGATAACAATTGTGGCATTAATCCTTGTGTATACGAGCTCAGAAATTCCATTTTCAAAATTCCAGGTGTAATACATAAAACACATTCTTGTAAAAATCCAAATATAGCAGTACAGAGAGTAAAATATGAAAAGTCCCCTTTTACAATCTCCAGTCCAGCTGCCTCCCGAGAGCCATACATACAAGTGTGTGAAATTGCCTGTTTCCTGCATTCTTGCTCACACTGTTGTGTCCCTTTTAAAAAATAGGAGTCCATATGATGGGTTTAAAAGCATCTCATCGTTGGGGCTTCCCTGGTGGCGCAGTGGTTGAGAGTCCGCCTGCCGATGCAGGGGACACGGCTTCGTGCCCCGGTCCGGGAAGATCCCACATGTCACGGAGCGGCTGGGCCCGTGAGCTATGGCCGCTGAGCCTGCGCTCCGCAACGGGAGAGGCCACAGCAGTGAGAGGCCCGCGTACCGGGAAAAAAAAAGTATCTCATTGCTTTAGTTTATGTCTGCTGGATACTGGGTAGATTAAGCATCTTTTCATATGTTTATTAGTCTTTAGTATTTTTGTGAATCGCCTTTTCCTACCTTTCCCTTCTTTTCCCTCTGGGACTGTTGGTTTCTCCTTGACTTAACTTTGGTAATATGTGTTTTCCCACAAAATTATCCATTTTGCCGAGTTTACAAATCCATATATATAATTATGTTCTCTTTCTTGTTTCTAATTTGGGTGCCTTTTCTTCTTCCTTGATTAAATTTGCCAGCGGTTTTTTTTTTTTATCTTGTTAGTCCTTTTAAAACACCAGCTTTTAATTTGATTAACCTTCTGGACCATTAAAAAATGTTTTCTGTTTCGTTAATTGCTGCTTCTTCTTTATTCATTACTTCCTTCTACCTTCGGTGGATGTACTACTTTCATTTCTTCCTTCTGCTTTCTGTGCGCACATAGGAAGGTGGGAGCAAAGGTTCAGTGGTCGTTGGGGATTGGGAGAGTAACTGTTGGCGTCATCCCCGCCCCCCGTGCCCTCCCCCCCATTACCAATACAGACGGTTCAGAACCAGGAAGAAACAAGTCAGGCATCAGATGGAGATCGTGTCAGCTTTGTTAATAATAAGGCTGGCTTGAAGAATAATGCCTGACCTGCGATTAGTCAGGCTAACGACCCTTTCCCTCTGGGTTAACTTAACCAAGACATTCTTAGAGCAAATGCTTTTTGGAAGGTTCGACATGAAGCCAGGTAGAGCTGAACAAATCAGCTGCTTAGGGGCTATGAGAGCTACATGCCCGCAGGGGAGTTCAGTCTCCATAGTTCCATCAGGAGACCCAGATTGGAAACAAAGAAAAATGGGTGATTTGGTGGATCCCCAGTTGGTGGCTGACTGAGCAGGGCCAGAGTAAGGGCATCCAGGGAGCTGGTGGGGAGCCTGGCGGAAGCAGGTGGTCTTGGGGTTCAGACTGGGCCGGGAGGCCTGTGGGACCCGCAGGGGAGGGAAGGAACACGAGTCTGGGAAGGGTGCAGGGGCAAACCAGGCTGGGAGGGAGGAGGTGGTGAGACAGCTGGAAGAGGGGCCGCTGGATGTCAGAGACGGGTCTTTCAGGTTTGGAATGCTGATGGCAGGAGAGTCAGGTAGACGGGCACATCTCCAGGGATGATGGGACTTGTGGGGGACCAAGGCTGAGTCATTCTTCAGACGCTCTGGGGCTCTTGTTCTTTCCCAAATTTAGCTTAACATCTGCTTTGAAGCCAAAAGAGTCACTGCTTTCCTATTCCTGGCTAATTAAACAAATTCAAACATACGCATTGCCTCACTCAGCACCCTCACACGGCTAGGAGGGGAGTGCAGTGTGGGTGGCAGGTGTATGGCACCAGCAGCCGAGGGTGGTCTGGGCTGCGGTGGGAAGTCAGCAGAGGGGGTCCAGCCCTGGAGCCACATATGCCTCATGGCGATGTGACCTGTCCAGGCTCCTTTGGGCATATGAATTCATCTGGCCCTCCAGGAGTGCTTTTTATGACAATATATCAACGCATTGTAACTCATAAGCTGACAGAACTCTTGTTCCTAGCGGCGCATTTACAGAAAGAGCCTGGCCTTTGTGTTTTCTTAGGGAGGGTGCAGTGACCCCTGCCCAGAGCTCTTATGAAGGCCAACTTCACTAACCACCCCTTTCCTGGTGCAGTGTGTCTCCCTCTGTAATTACTCCTCTGTATGTAATTTCCTACAGTGAAATTTTATGCTTTAGAACTAAATTAAAAAGTCGTCTAAAGAGACGGTTGGGTTAACATAAAAGTCAAGTTGCTCTTAGGAGGAAAGAATGTTTACAGTCAAGCCTTGTAGATATTTACAAGGAAGAGCAATGTACATCCTACACGCTGACATCAGTTTGCAGAGTTTCTATAGTGGATCAGCATATTCATTATGACCTGCTAACCCATCAGGTAAACAATTATTCTTTCTTTCTTTCTTTTTTTGTTTTTAATTTTTGGCTGCGTTGGGTCTTCGTTGCCGCGCGTGGGCTTTCTCTAGTTGCGGCGCGTGGGGGCTACTCTTCGTTGCGGTGTGCGGGCTTCTCATCGCGGTGGCTTCTCTTGTTGCGGAGCACGGGCTCTAGGCATGTGGGCTTCAGCAGTTGCAGCACTCGGGCTCAGTAGTTGTGGCACACAGGCTCCAGAGCCTGCGGGCTTCAGTAGTTGTGGCGCCTGGGCTCCGTAGCTGTGGCTTGCGGGCTCTAGAGCACAGGCTCAGTGGTTGTGGTGCATGGGCTTAGTTGCTCCGTGGCATGTGGGATCTTCCTGGACCAGGGCTTGAACCTGTGTCCCCTGCATTGGCAGGTGGATTCTTAACCACTGCGCCACCAGGGAAGTGCCAGCAATTTCTATTTATACTCATTTTCCAGTAAGAAACGCTGGGTCTGTTGCTGGCAGGTGAAATGTAGAAACCCGTGAAGATTTTCCAGCTGTTTTTGCCCCTGGGAGGGTGCCCTTTCAAGGTGCGTCATCACAGATCCTTGTGGGCACCTCTCTGCTAGAATGCAGAGGGGTCCTGGGGACTCTCACAGTCTTTGCAAAAATTCATCAAACATCTGTTTGAAACCCATTCAGAGCCACTTTCATCTTTTGGCTTTGTCCTAGTTATTTTTAGGGTTGATACATTTATTTTTCCAAGAGCAAAACAGAACATTTTAAGGCTTTGATATTTGGCTAAGGTTTAGTAAATTCTGTTCCATGGAGAGCTGGCAGGTTTCCCATTGAGGCGCTTATGAACTTGGCTGGCACAGAGGTTTCCTTTAGCACTGGTCTGGAGTCATGGACCCAGCCCAGGAGCCGGTCCATCCTTGTACTGTGCAGCCTCCGTGCCAGTGGACACCTGGACATGCCATTGTGGTCTGTCACCTCCCTCTGTTCTGAGATTCTCAGTCCCTGCAGAGGGAGTCTTGTCCAGGGTTTACTTATTTCTACAATTAAGAAAGCCTTCCTTGGGTCACATTGAACTTACTCTCTGCAGTATAAGCTATCAAGTCACAAATAGAGTCTGATGCTCTCAGATGCATAATTGTTGTTATGCTTAAATACTATTATTAAAATTGTACAACGTTACACGTTCATTGTAACGAGCGTAGAACCATCTTAAAAACGTAAAGAAAATTAGAACCTCCCATCATCCCAGCACCCAGAGATAACATCCTCTTTTTTGTAATTTATTTTTGAAATTTTTGTTTTTTTTTTTTTTTTTTTGCTGTACGCAGGCCTCTCACTGTTGTGGCCTCTCCCATTGCGGAGCACAGGCTCCGGACGCGCAGGCTCAGCGGCCACGGCTCACGGGCCCAGCCGCTCCGCGGCACGTGGGATCCTCCCAGACCGGGGCACGAACCCGCGTCCCCTGCATCAGCAGGCGGACTCTCAACCACTGCGCCACCAGGGAAGCCCAAAATTTTTGTTTTAACGTGGTAAGAACACTTGATGTGAGATCTACTCTCTTGAATGTTTATGCGTACAATACCTGATGGATGATTGTAGGTACAACGTTATACAGCAGGTCTCTGGAGCTTTTGCTCATCTTGCTTGACTGAGACTTTATGCCCATCAATTAAATAATTAAACTTTATAACCCATTCCCCTCCCCCAGCCCCTGGCAACCACCATTCTCCTCTGTGATTCTGTGAATTTGACTCTTTTAGATTTCCTCACATTAAGTGGAATCATGCGGTATTTGTTCTTTTGTGACTGGTTTGTTTCACTTAGCATAATGTCCTCAGGTTCATCCACGTTGTCACATGTTGCAGAATTTCCTTCTTTTTTGAGGCCGAATCATATTCCATTGTATGTATACACCACATCTTCTTTATCCCTTCATCTGTCAATGGACACTTAGGTTGATTCCACGTCTTGGATATTGTGAATAACGCTGCCATGAACACAGGATTCTTAATATCTCTTAGAGATCCTGATTTCAGTTCTTTTAGGTGAATGCCCAGAAGTGTGATGACCTGATCATGTGATAGTTCCACAGCTGACCCTTGAACAACATGGGTTTGAACTGCATGGGTCCACTTACACACAGATTTGTAAAAATAAATATATGGTTGGCCCCCTGTAGCCACAGGTTCTGCATCTTCAGTTGCAAACTTAATACATGAGCCATGGGTGGTTGACTCTGTGGATGTGGTACCCATGGATACGGAGGGTGGACTGCAGGACTTGAGCATCTGTTAATTTCGGTGTCCCTGGCGGGTCCTGGAACCAACCCCCTGAAAACGCGGAGGGACAACTGTGTTTTTAAGTTTTTGAGGAACCTCCATACTGTTTTCCATAGTGGCTGCACTGTTTTGCGTGCTCACCAGCAATGTACAGGGTTCCAGTATCTCCACATCCTCACCAACTCTTGTCTTCTTTTTTATAATAGCCATCCTGACTCGTGTGAGATGATATCTCATTGTGGTTTTTATTTGCACTTCCCTGATGATTACTGATGTTAACCCATTTTTCATATACCTGTAGGCCATTTGTATGTCTTCTTTGGAGAAACATCTATTTAAGTCATTGGCCTATCTTTTAATTGGATATTAGGTTTTATACTATTGAGTTGTAGGAGTTCCTTATATATTTTGGAGATTAACCCCTTATCAGATATATAGTTTGCAAATATTTACTCCCATTCCGTATGTTGCCTTTCCACTTTGTTGGTTGTTTACTTTGCTGTGCAGAAGCTTTTGGGGTTTGATGTAGTCCTGATGGTTTATTTTTGTTTTTGCTGCTTGTGCTTTTGGTGTCATATCCATGATATCATTACCAAGACCAATGTCATGAAGTTTTTCACCTTTTTTTTTTTTTCTAAGAGTCTTACGGTTTCAGATCTTATGTTTAAGTCTTTAATCAATTTTGAGTTGGTTTTGTGTATGGTATCAGGGTACAGTTTCATTCTTTTGCATGTGGATATCTAATTTCCCCTGCACCATTTGTTGAAGAAACTATCTTTTCCCCATTAGAGATTCAGTGCAGTCCCTGTCAAAAGCCCAATGGCGGGTTTCCCTGGTGGCGCAGTGGTTGAGAGTCCACCTGTGGATGCAGGGGACACGGGTTTGTGCCCTGGTTGGGGAAGATCCCACATGCCGCGGAGCAGTAGGCCCGTGAGCCACGGCCGCTGAGCCTGTGCATCCGGAGCCTGTGCTCCGTGGCGGGAGAGGCAACAACAGTGAGAGGCCCGTGTACCGCAAAAAAAAAAAAAAAGCCCAATGGCATTTTTTAACAGAAATACTGAAAACAATTCTAAAATTCATATGGAACTGCAAAAAAACCCACAAATCATTTTGAGAAAGAGGAACAAAGCTGGAGGCACCACACTTTCTAATTAAAAAATACACTACAAAGCTATAGTAATCAAAACAGTATGGCATAAAAAAAACACATATAGACCAATGGAACAGAATAAAGATTCTAGAAATAAATCTACACCTATATGGTCAACTCATTCTTCAACAAGGGAGTCAATAATAACATTTTTAATATATAGACTTTTCTCTAAATCTTTTTCCTATGCCTATTGTAAATATGGTTTCCTACTGTATACACCTTTTACAATCATATTTTCCACTAATTTATTGTCACCATCGTTCTACGTGATCAAATATGTTACAGTATCCTTTGTGAAGTTGCTATAAATCACATACCATAAATTCACAATTTTAAAGTGTACAATACAGTAGTTTTTCTTGTGTATTGACAAAGTTGTGCAACACTCACCTCTATCAAATTCCAGAATATTTACATCACCCCAAAAAGGAATCCTGGAGCCACTAGCAGTCACTCCCCATTCTAACCTATCCCTTCATCCCTGGGCAACCACTAATCTACTTTCTGTACTTATGGATTTGCCTATTCTGGAAATTGCATATGAATGTAATCATACAATATGTGGCCTTTTTGACATGGCTTCTTTCACTCAGCATAATGTTTTCAAGGTTCATCTATGTTGTAGCATGTGCCACTACTTCACTCTTTTTTTTTTTTTTACTTCTTTCCTTTTTAGTGATGAATAATATTCCATCATATGGACCTACACATTATGTTTATCCATTCATCACTCAATGAACATTTTGTTTCTACTTTTTGGCTATTGTGAATAGTGTGGTTGTGAACATTTGTGTACAAATTTTAGTTTAAACTGTTTTTGGTTCTTTGGGGTATATACCAAGGAGTGGAATTACTGGGTCACACAATGTATGAAGGTTTAATTTCTTCATATCCTTGCCAACACTTATTACTGTCTGTCTTGTTGCCTATAGTCATCCTAGTAGATGTGAGGTGGTAGCTAAGTGCAGCTTTGATTTGCGTACCACTAATGCCTAACGATGGTGAATATCTTTTCATGTGCTTTTTGGCCATTTGTATATTTTATATTCTCCTTGGAGAAATGTGTGTTTGGCTCCTTTGCCCATTTTTTGGTTGGGTTACTTGTCCTTTAAACTCTGGGTAATAGACCCTTATCAGATATATGATTTGCAAATATTTTCTCCCATTACATGGGCTATCTTTTTACTTTCTTGATAGTGTCCTTTGAAGCACAAAAGTTTTTAATTTTTTTTTTTTTTTTTTGCGGTACGCGGGCCTCTCACTGTTGTGGCCTCTCCCGCTGCAGAGCACAGGCTCCGGACGTGTAGGCTCAGCGGCCATGGCTCATGGGCCCAGCTGCTCCACGGCATGTGGGATCTTCCCGGACCGGGGCACGAACCCGCATCTCCTGCATTGGCAGGCGGACTCTCAACCATTGTGCCACCAGGGAAGCCCCAAAAGTTTTTAATTTTTATGAAGTCCAGCTTATTTAGTGTTTCTTTGGTTGCTTGTGTCTTGGGTGTAATATCTAAGAAAACATTGCCTAATCCAAGGTCATGAAGTTTTATACTTATATTTTCTTCTAAGAGTTTTCTGTTTTCAGCTCTTATATTTTGAGGTAATTCTTGCATGTGGTGTGCGGTAGGAGTCTACCTTCATTCTTTTGCATGTGGATGTCCAGTTGTCCCAACACCACTTGTTGAAAAGACTGTTCTTTCCCCATTGAATCGTTTTGTCACCCTTGTCCAAAATCAACTGCCTATAAATGTATGGGTTCGTTTTTGGACTCTGAGTTCTATTCTATTTATCTACATATGTCTATCCTTATGCCAGTACCACATGGTCTAGACTGCTGTAGCTTTATAGTAAGTTTTGAAATTGGGAAGTGTGAGTCCTGCTTTGTTCCTCTTTTTCAAAATTGTTCTGACTATTCTGGGTCCCTTGCATTTCCATATGAGTTGTAGAATTAACTTGTCAACTTCTGTGAAAAGAGCAGCTAGAAATTTAATATGGGTTGTGTTGATTCTGTAGATCAATTTGAGGAGCATTGCCGTCTCAAGTTTTTCAGTACTTGAACCTGGGATGTCTGTCCATTTATTTAAGACTTCTTCAATTTTTTAAATGTCGTATAGTTTTTTGTGTACTGCAAGTCTTGCATGTATTTTGTTAAATATATTTCTAAATATTTTATTCTTTTTGAAGCTGTTGTAAATGGAATTAAAAAATATATATTTGGATTGTCTATTACAAGTGTATAAAAATAAAATTGATTTTTGTATATTGATCTTGTAGCCTACAACCTTGCTGAACACGTTTATTAGCTCTGTTTTGTTGTTGTAGATTCCTTAGGATTTTCTACGTAGGAGATCATGTCATCTGCTGATAAATATAGCTTTACTTTCTTACCAGTCTGGATACCTTGTCTTTCTTCCTCCCTCCCTCCCTCCCGCCCTTCCTTCCTTTCTTCCTCTTAATTTCCCTGGCTAAAGACTCCATTATATTGTTGACTAGAAGCGGTGAGAGCAGACATCCTTACCTTGTTACTGCTCTTACAGGAAAAGTTTCAGATCTTCACCGTTAAGTACGATGTTAGTTGTTGGGTGTTTTGTAGTTGCTCTTTATCAGGCCCAGGAATTTCTTTTATTCCTAGCCTGTTGAGTGTTTTTTTTTTTTTTTTAATCGTGAACATGCATTGGATTTTGTCAAATGCTTTTCTGCATCTATTGAGATGATTATGTGGTCGTATCCTTTATTCTATTAATATGGTGTATTACTTTGATTGATTGTCATGTGTTGGAAAACCTTGAATTCCTGGGTAAATCCCACTTGGTCATGGTGTATAATCCTTTATATATGTTGTTAAATTTGGTTTGCTAGTACTTTGTTGAGGATTTTTGCATCAGTATCATAGGGAATATTGGTTGATATATGTCACTTTTAACAGTGCATAATGTTTAATCATGTGACTATACCATCATCTAACCAATTAGATTTTAATTATTTCCTTTGTTGTCATCGTTGTTATAATCAAGGATAAGCTTATAACTCTTGCACACACAGCTGTAAATTCCTTCATAATTATTTTCATAGGATTCATTTCTACAAATGGAATAACTGAACCAAAGGTTATGCATAGGTGCTCAGCTCATCTTGTCATTGGCATTTACATTTTGTTTATAGTTTTTGTTTTGCAGAGTTTTTTTTTTTTAAAGTAGTCAAATCTGTTTTTCTTTATGTATTCTGCTTTGGCAGGTGGGCTCCGAGGGGCCTTTTTCATCTTGTTTAGATATAGAATCTCCTCTATTTTCTTCTAGTTCTTGTAATGCTTCATTTTTATTTATTTATTTTTTTGTGGTACGCGAGCCTCTCACTGTTGTGGCCTCTCCCGTTGCGGAGCACAGGCTCCGGACGCGCAGGCTCAGCGGCCATGGCTCACGGGCCCAGCCGCTCCGCGGCATGTGGGATCTTCCAGGACCGTGTCATGAACCCATGTCCCTTGCATCGGCAGGCAGACTCTCAACCACTGCGCCACCAGGGAAGCCCCATAGATATTTTATATATATATTTTTTACTTTGTAAGTAGGATTTGTTTAGCATGCAATAACGTATTTAATTAATTATTTTATTACACAATTTAATACCTACTTGTTTTAGAAAATTTAGAAGATACAAGGTGAATTAAAAAAATAAATGACCTGCAATTCCAGAGCTAACCACTGTTAACATTTTGTGTATATCTTTCTATTAATAGATTTACAGTCTGATTGGGGAAGTAAGACATGATCATGTGAAAGGCTTAAATCCAAGGCACTAGTGGGTGGCAGCTTGTACTTTTTTGTCTGTCCAGCTTTTTTTTTTTTTTGCTTTTGGGAACTGCTCTTACAACTAGTGGAGTCACCAATCACCCAGGTCCCTCTCCCCTCCACTGGGTTGGACAGTGTATCACTCTGGGGTTCTTTTCTGAGGTCTCTTCTCCTGAGATCTTGAATGCTTAAAGCCCCCTAGTCCTGGAATGCTGCTGGGAAAGGCTTTCCCATCCCAAGAGCACCTGTGTTGGAGTGACGCGAACTCAGGGAAGCAGAGCCGAGAGGTGATGAGAAACAGCTTCCCAATGGCGTTTGAACCTCCAGGTATAACTGGCTTAAAGCCAGCTTGAAGTCATCCCCAGACTAGCCAGTTAGCCAGTAAGTTTGCTATTTTGCTTCAGCGGAGTTCTGTCACTTGCAGAGTCCCGACCATGGCCACCTCCTGTGACTGTGCCACAGGGCCATGCGCTGGAGGAACCCCGGGGTGAGTTAGGTCCCCGTGCGTCCCCGGCACCCCGGAGGATGGACCTTCCTCCGCGAGGGCGTGTCCCGTGCATTGTGCCTCTCGCTTTCTTTAAGGCAAAGAGGGGGGGCCACCAGAGGTGGCAGCGTTTGCTAGGGGGGCATGGGGCCACAGTTATAGCAACACCCCTGGTGGTGGAGGTAGTGGGGAGCGGTTCTAAGCTGCGTGAGCAGAGCACCTTTCTGTGGTCTGGGATGGGGATGGAACCGCGGTGAACACAGGGGACTCAGCATCACCGAGGCTCTGCCGACCCACGCCGCCATGTAAGAGCTACTCGGCTGCTTTTCACACCTATTTTTCAGTAAAATAGCAATTAAAATCCAGTTTGTGGCCGTGAGTAAGCTCTGCCTGGCCCTGCTCCCTTCAGTTCTTGGTGAGTGTGGATACAGCACAGTAGCTTGTTTACCTTCACAAAATTTCTTCCATGTGTATTTTCCATGCAGTGTGTTCGCCCCCTGTAACAGGAGATCTTACCGTCATGGGGCTTGTAGGCCACCTGTTGTGAGGGTGCTCTTATGATTTTGGAGCTCTCTGAATTCAAAATTAAGTATGAAAGTATCTTGAGTGAAAAGTGAAATCTCAACCGATCACGGAGCCTTGGAGATCCAGACGCCTTACCTCCAAGGTCCCTAGAGTCTGCTGATCAGAACCACCTGCTTTGAAATGTTCCTGGCTGTAATCTGAATTTCCCATCCTACCTAGAACATTCTATGAGTCACAGGCTCGAAAGGAAGGGAGCCTGAGGCTTCAGGGCAGACTCACCTCTGAAGAGCAGACTGGCTTTTTTTTTTTTTCTGTTTGATATCTCAGGGAGCAATCAGCGAGAAACTAGTCAGCCTACATCTTTAAATCCTTATGTTTCAGAGAGGTTCAAAGGAAGTATTCAGGAACCAGTAGGAGAGAAGTGTTTTTGCAGGTTTTTGGGGGGAGTGGGGGGGGGGGGGAGGGGAGGGAGAGGCAGAGGGAGAGGCCGTCGGAAGCCCTGGAGAGCAGAGCCCGCCTGTTTCCTGAGCAAAGCGTCGTTCCAGTGCTCAGTGCCTTGCCCCTCGAGTGTGGTTTTCCTCCCGGCCGGCACCAAACCCTAAAATAGTGCGGCTGTCTTGCTGATTGAGGCCAGCCGCTCTGAGAAGCAGGAGAAGCCAAAGGTTTTGCAGTAAGTACCCAGTTGGTTATTCTTTAAGATGGAGGTGGAAACTCTTAGAACAGCTGTATCTGTGGGAAGAGGTTCTTCTTTTGTGGCTCAAGTCCCGGTGACTCCTGCTGTGACTACAGCGTTATTAATATATCGTCCTGTGGTTTGTGGACTGGGCAAGTTCATGCTACGTGCATGTTTGGGGGCCTAAAAATGGATTTCAGACATCTTCTGACAGCTTGAAAACACTGTCTTTTCTCACTGTCTGTCACTTTTCTCGTCTTGCCAAGTAAGGATAATTAATGCTAACTTTAGGTTAAACGTCTAAAGGTCCTTGGAAGAGAAATCCTCCCGGTGGGTACTAATTCCTAGCAGCGTGGAGATCTGTGTTTCACAACCGCGGTGAAGAGGGCTGCTTTTGTGCGTTCTTCTCACCAAGGGTGGAAGTCTGAAATCCCACGGGGGGAGCCGCCCACTTGCCTGGTTCTTCACCCCCAGGAGGGTTCTAGGGCCTTCTCCCCTGGAAGACCAGATCTGGGGAGCACGCCCACCCCTCCTTGCAGAGGGCCCGATAACGTGCCCGTGCGCAGTATCTGGGCCAAACATTGTGCTTGCAAGGCCTAGATGGCAGAGTTTCAAAGATATGACAAAGATAGAGGCTTTTCTAGGAAGTTACTCGTTATATGGTTTCTGTTTAGACGGTCTTTTGCCCCACCCGCCCTGGCAAAGGGCTCCAGCTACTTTGAAAGGTCTCCACCACTCTGCTGGAAATTAAGTTTGGGTTTTATTTTCCCCTTTTTTTTCCATTGAGTCTAATCTCTTGGTAGAATCAAACCTTTAGCTCAGTTATGTAGAAAGTCCATTTTTTAAGTTGACTCGAGAAATGTGCTTTGCCCCCTCCCATTAGGATGCAAAGGTGGAGACACACATGTGCTCCTTGGACCTTGGGTCCATTCTCTGCAGCTGCGCCCCACAGACTATACATTTTTACATGGCTCTGGCTAGAGTGGCCATTTCACTTCCCTTCATCTCTCCTTTGCCAAGTGAGTTTACGTGGAAGTCGCAGTGTCGTCTCAGCAGAAGACACCCACGAAAGTCGAGGGAGTGCGAAACAGACAAGACCACACCTTCATTTGGGAAAAGCCACTGCATGGGAAGCATCTTTTTCCCGCGCTTCAATTTTATTTTTCAAACATGTTAATATTTTTAAAAATGATAAACATACCACTTTTGTCTGCTTACTGCGTGGCAGACACAGCAGTTGAGCTCTCCCCGAGGATCATCTTCTCTGAGTTTCACTGTCATCCCATGAGGCGCCCACATGTGCAGTCTTCACTTTCGAGGTGGGGAAACTGAGGCACAGAAAGGGCTTGTAACTTGGCCAAGGGCAGACTGACTGGTGGGTGGGGGTGGTCTGGGATTGGAACGCAGGTCTTTCGAAACCCGGAGTAAGTTTAGAAATCAGAGGAAAGAGTGACTCAATCCCATGCACTAAAACGACTTCAAATTTCTATATTTCTCTGGACCTGTACAATTAAATATTATAGCATACTTCTTTATATTATTAGTTCACAATTATTTTTAATGGCGTATAATGTTCTAGTAAGGGTTTGTTCCATAAATTAATTATTCCCTGTTCTTGAAAATGGGATTGATTTTTGTTTGTTTGTTTGCTATGATAAAGGACACGTCAGTGACTGTCTTGTCCGTATAATTTTCCCCAAGTTTTTGGATTATCTGTAGAATGGATTATCAGAGGTGGGATTACTGGGTCAAAGCGCATGAATTTTAAAAAATGAATTAATTAAATTTTGGTCGCGTTGGGTCTTCGTTGCTGCGCGCAGGCTTTCTCTAGTTGCGGTGATCGGGGGCTACTCTTCGTTGAGGTGTGCGGGCTTCTCGTTGCGGTGGCTTCTCTGGTTGTGGAGCACGGGCTCTAGGCGCGTGGGATTCAGTAGCAGTGGTATGCGGGCTCAGCTGTGGCTCGCAGGCTGAGTAGTTGTGGCTCGTGGGCTCTAGAGCACAGGCTCAGTAGTTGTGGCACACGGGCTTAGTTGCTCTGCGGCATGTGGGATCTTCCCAGACCAGGGCTTGAACCCGTGTCCCCTGCATTGGCAGGCGGATTCTTAACCACTGCGCCACCAGGGAAGCCCAAAGCGCATGAATTTTTAACAGTGCTTTGTATATGTTGCTAGATTGCTTTTCTGCCAACACTGTGTGTGAGATGTCAGTTTAATTTTATCCATTCCAGTGACAGCACCATGAAAGAAAAAAAAAAGAACAGGTAAAACAGAAGCACCTGTTGGTAATTTTACATCTTTTTTAATATAGTTACGATGAACTTTTTTTTCACGTTTGTTTACAAATTGTACCTTCTCTTTGCTCATTCATCTGTTAGGGTCTTAATGCGTTTTTTGTGGGGGTGGCTAATTCATAAAGTTTTTTTTTTTAAGATTTATTTATTATTTACTTTTGTCTGCATTGGGTCTTAGTTGCAGCATGTGGGCTCTTCGTCGCGGTGCACGGGCTTCTCTCTAGTTGCGGTGTGCGGTTTTTCTCTTCTCCAGTTGAGGCGCGTGAGCTCAGTAGTTGTGTCACATGGGATTAGTTGCCCCGCGGCATGTGGGATCTCAATTCCCTGACCGGGGGTCAAACCCATGTCCCCTGCATTGTAAGTCGGATTCTTTACCACTGGACCACCAGGGAAGTCCCCATAAAGGTTTTTGAAAGATTTACTCTCAAAGTTTCATCAGTTATTTTCCCCCAGACTATGTTTTACCTTTTTAAACTGAGTTTTTTAAAACCATACAGCCATTTAACATTTTTGCATAGTCACATCTGTCCATTTTTAACTATTTCTTCTTACTTTAGAAATCTATCTTTTTTTAAGGGATTTATTTCCTTCTAGTTATTACTTTGGTGCATGATGTGAAAAGTAGACTTTGACTTAAACAAAATAATGCTAGGCAGTTTTTCCATTGTCATTTATGAGTGATCTTTATGTTCTCTAATATTTTATAATTTTGTCAGTTTATATCCTCAGCTGTTCTATGATATCTGGATTGTCTGTTTTATTTATAGGAGCTGACCGTGTCTGAGCTGTTATCACTCTGTGTTGATTTTGCTGTTTTAAGATGTGTGGAGAGAATGGGTTGTGTGGAGGGACGCTGAGTCAAAGGAAGAGTTGTTGGCAGCGAGGGCTCCATCTCAGCCTCCCCGGCCTTAGTCTTCTCATCTGTAAAACAGGGATGGTTATAGTGTCCACGCCATGGGTTGTTGGGGTGGGGAAATAAAGTTAAACAAGGAAATACTGAAAAAGTATTTGGGGTACACAGATATGC
>NW_020172141.1:4361820-4372187 GCF_003031525.2 Neophocaena asiaeorientalis asiaeorientalis | reverse complement strand
CCCCCCCGGACCGGGGCACGAACCCGCGTCCCCCGCATCGGCAGACGGACGCCCAACCACTGCGCCACCAGGGAAGCCCCTGTACATCTATTTTATATACATAAATATGCATTCTGTGTGTTTCTTTTTAATGTAATTTTTATTGGAGTATAGTTGATTTATTACAATGTTGTGTTAGTTTCAGGTGTGCAGCAAAGTGAATCAGATATATATATAGATATAGATAAATCTATATAGATACATCTATATCTATCTATATATATAGATATATATATCTCCACTCGTTTTTAGATTCTTTTCCCATATAGCTCATTACAGAGTATTGAATAGAGTTCTCTGTGCTCTACAGTAGGTCCTTATTAGTTATCTATTTTATATATAGTAGCGTGTATATGTCAATCCCAATCTCCCAATTTATCCCTCATCCCCCCTTCCCCCCCCGTAACCATACATTTATTTTCTATGTCTGTGACTCCTTTTCTGTTTTGTAAATAAGTTCATTTGTACCATTTTTTGTTTTTTTAGATTCCACATATAAGCGATATCATATGATATTTGTCTTTGTCTGACTTACTTCACTCAGTATGACAATATCTAGGTCCATCCATGTTGCTTCAAATGACATTATTTCGTTCTTTGTTATGGCTAAGTATTATTCCACTGTATATATGTACCACATCTTCTATATCCATTTCTCTGTTGGTGGACATTTAGGTTGCTTCTATGTCCTGGCTATTGTAAACAGTGCTGCAGTGAACACTGGGGTGCATGTATCTTTTTGAATTATGGCTTTCTCTGGATATATGCCCAGGAGTGGGATTGCTGGATCATCTGGTAGTTCTATATTTAGTTTTTTTTAAGGAACCTCCATAATGTTGTCCATAATGGTTGTACCAGTTTTCATTCCCACCAAGTGTAGGAGGGTTCCCTTGTATTTCTTATATAGAGTCAAATGTGTCATTCTTTCCCTTTATGACTTAAGACAACCCTTCATGTAATCTTGGGAGACAGAAAAAGATGACACACTTGACTCTATACACATTCAAAAACTTGGTATATTGAAAGACAGGCATGTGGCAGAGAGAACTATGGGTAGTGCCCATACCACAGAGAGCTGCTAACCGTTATAAGAGAGGAGTTTCCACACATCCATTAGAAGAAGGCAAAGACACACAGGAAAAGTGGGCAAAGGCAACTTATAAATAGAAGTGTATATTTATTTCCATAAATATATGAAGAAATATTGACAGCCAATAAAGATACCTCGGTAAGAATCTTGGAAATGCAAATTCAAATACTAATGAAATGTCACTTTCCCTGTAGCAGATAGGCAGCATCAAAGAGAACATATGGAGATGGGCGCTGGCAGTTACAACTAATAGGAACAAGAATTAGCAAAGCTTTTTTTGTACGGCAATTTTACAAAACCTACCAAAACGTGTAATAGCCTTTAATGTCTTAGAAAATACTGTACATGTTTTCAAGTAAGCACATCCAACATAATCATATTTACATTAAAAATGTCATTATGTTAAGAAACCTGAACTCTAGATTTTTATTTGTATGAATATAAAAGTTCATTTTTAAAAAGTTCTGGATATAAAATATCAAGCTGTTCACTGTGTTACTTCTGGAGAGGTAGGGAGAATTAGGGCAAGGTCTCTTTTACCTTTTTCTAGATATACCTCCGTGTTTGAGTTTTTCCTGAGTCTGTATTTGTGTAAGATAAATACATAAATAGACACTTTTCCGGGCCCACGGGCCAGAAAAGTTTAGGGAGCAGGATCCCAGCTGTAGAGGCTCGGGATTGGGAAAGTTCACAATTTTAGGAACTTTAGAGGCAACATTTGAGGCAGTGTTGAGAGGCAACATTTTATTCTTCCTTAACGTTTTTCTTTTTTTTAAAAAATTATTTATTTATTTATGGCTGTGTTGGGTCTTTGTTTCTGTGTGAGGGCTTTCTCTAGTTGTGGCAAGCGGGAGCCACTCTCATCATGGTGCGTGGGCCTCTCACTATCGCGGCCTCCCGTTGCGGAGCACAGACTCCAGACGCGCAGGCTCAGTAGTTGTGGCTCACGGGCCTAGTTGCTCCATGGCATGTGGGATCTTCCCAGACCAGGGCTGCATTGGCAGGCAGATTCTCAACCACTACGCCACCAGGGAAGCCCTTTAACGGTTTTTTTTTTTTTGCTGTACGCGGGCCTCTCACTGTTGTGGCCTCTCCCGTTGTGGAGCACAGGCTCCGGACGCACAGGCCCAGCGGCCATGGCTCACGGGCCCAGCCGCTCTGCGGCATGTGGGATCTTCCCGGACCGGGGCACGAACCCGTGTCCCCTGCGTTGGCAGGCGGACCCTCAACCACTGCGCCACCAGAGAAGCCCTAATTTCCAGCTTTTTGTGGGTGTGGGGAGGTGGCAGCCAGATGAGGTTACAGGGAAGAAGTCACATCTGATCTGGGGCTTGAAGGATGGGTGAGATTTGAGTAAAGGGCGGTGAGGGTGAGAAAGGCAGCTCAGGCCGGGGAACAAGAAAAAAAGCAAGGATGTGGGCATCCCAGGCTGCTGGGGGCTAGGGAAGCCCAGGCTGGGGCGGGAGCAGAAGCGAGTTTGGGAAGGTGGGCTTGGGCCAAGGAGAGATGGCATTCATTCAGCCCACATGAGCTTGACCAATGCCTGCAAAGTGTGACCTCCGCCACAGTCGCCCCCAGGTCTCCTGGCTCTTCTTTACAGTCAGCCCCTCTGAGGTGTTTTCCAGCCGCCAAGCAGTTAACTCAGCTCTGGCGCTATCCACCTGGACAGAGTGTAAAGGCTTAACTGTCCCCCCTTCACACGCTGATCGCAGGTCCGGGCTGACCCCTGTGCTTCGGACCCACCGGCTATAGATCAGAGGTTGCCAGGACCCCCTCCTCGGATTTGACTAATTTGCTACTCAGAGAAACATTTCCTTACATTTGCCAGTTCATTATCAAAGATATTATAAAGGCTACATACAGATGAACAACCAGATGAAGGGGTACAGAGGGGGTGGTTCAGAAGGGTCCCGAGCACTTCCTTAGGAGCTCCTGTCCCTGTGGACCTGGTGTGTGTCACCCTCCTGGATGTGTACATGTCCACCAAGAGATTATGGAGCTTAATCTGCAAACCCCTCCCCCTTCCCAGAGGCTGGGGGAAGGGGCTGAGGTCCCAACCCTCTAATCACTTGGTCTTCCTGGTGACCAGCCCCATACCAGGAACCACAGGCAAAGGCCAGATATATTTCATATACACAACCCCTCTTTCTACTCCCAGGCCCTGGTAACTGCTGGTCTGTGCTCTGTTCCCAGGTGTTGCCTTTTCCAGCACATCATGTGAATAGAGTCCCGTAGCAGGAAGCCTTTTGAGGCTGACCTCTTTCCCTAAGCATAATTCATCCACTTTTTTTGCATGTACCACTAGCTCCTTCTTTTTCACTGCTGAGGCGTGTTTCACTGAGCGGCCACTCCAGTCTGTCTATCCACCCACCATGGAGACAGGTTGTTTTTCAGTTTTTGCCGTTATGAACTGTCGATGCAAAAATTGATAGTCAATCTAAGAAAGAAACGGACATTTTATACGAGCCAACCCAGGGATTATAACTCGGGAGACGGCCTGTCAGGTAACTCTGAGAGCTGTTCCCAAGAGGTAAGGCGGGGAGGCTGTGATTTTGGCAAAGGGGGTACATACAATGAAGCACCCATCTCAGAAGAAGGTTGCTGCTGGTCACTAGGAACAGACACCCTTAATTAATGCTTTTTTTTTTTTTTTAAGTGCTTTTCTAAGTATGGGAAGATGCAAGAATCCAGGTTCATAAAAAATTTCTCCTGGAAATGTCTAACTGTCTGAGGGCTGGTTCTGCCAGGTTTCCCAGAACACAAAGTGCCTCATCCTGGTGTTTGCTCAGAATTCCTTTCAAGGTGTCCTGTGGGTCACTGACTGCAGTGGCCGATGACTTGGTTCTTGTGGAGCTGGATGGATGGTGGGCTACATTCTTTATGTTGCAGGCCCCTCCCTTTTGGTCTTAATTTTGACAAAGGTTTGGGAGGCATTTAGTGACCAATTTGTCCCACGGTTCTGGGAATGCTTATTCCCAGGTCGGGTGAGGATTTTGTTGATGTGCCCCTTGATGTGCTGATACTGGACTAGGCCCTGTTAATAGCTGCCCAAAACCTCTGGACCCCCTTGTCCTACGGTCTGTTATGGTCTAGGAAACGGTTCCCTCTGTGGCTTCCTCCCAATTCTAGAGTTACACTGTTACAATCACTGATCTTATAGAACTATGTATTTAGTCAGTTGTTTCAAGTCACCTAATCATCACTAATTTTATCTGAGGCTCAGTCACACATTTGGTGACATAAGAAACAATCCTTTTGTAAAATAGGCAGGATACAGGTAACATAGCTAGTAATGCTAATGTAAGGTCATAAGTAAGTATTTAAGCTAAGAACTTCCTTTAGGTATGGCCCCGTATCTCTCTAGGTCTTCTGACCAGTCTCTTCCGCACCAATCACTGTCTTTAAGGGAAATGATATCTTGGCTTCATGTATAAAGTCCACCAAAGATGTCTGCATGCACCAGGCCAGTGGTGGTCATCGTGGCCCCTTACAGGATTGAGAAAGGAATATTGTCTTCTCGTGAGTTACATGGCTGGTACCAGAGGGAGAACATTTTTGGTTTTTGTTTTTTAATTTTATTTTTTTACTGAGGTGTAGTTGATTTACAGTGTTGTGTTAGTTTCAGGTGTATAGCAAAGTGATTCAGTTACATATATATATACATGTATATATATTCTTTCCCCTTACAGGTTATTACAGAATATTGAGTATAGTTCCCTGTGCTATACAGTAGGTCCTTGTTGCAGAGGGAGAAAAATTGATCTTCACGGTTGAGCAGTTATCTCTGCCATTGGGGAAGTCTGGTTAATGCAGAATACACAGTGTACACTGGAGGCGGGGGAGGAGACCAAAAGCTGAGAAAAAAGTTTCTGTTTAAATCTTTCCTGTCTTGCCTTAAAATAGGCATCTTATTTCATCAGAACCCAAGCCTGTGAATCAGGCTTCCCACTCAGACACAGTTTTCATTTCTCTTGGATAAATACTGAGGAGTGGGATTACTAGATTGTATGACAAGCGCATGTTTAATTTTGTAACGTTAAAAACAAGAGGCCCCACATGGAGTCGCTGATGCTGAGCCCCACGCCACCAAATTTCACTTAATTACAGTTTCAGCCTCTCCCAGAAATAGGATCTTTAACCAGGGAATCGGGAATCCCCTGATCAGCACCAGTGAGGTCACCTGCCGGGTGGACCCCTGCATCCCTTAAAGGGAAGTGACCTTGCAGTAACCAACCTGCTTTTTGCCGAGTACAACTTCCTGTTCCCGCTCCTTCTGCCTGTGAAAGTCTTTCACTTTGTACAGTTCCTTGGAGCTCCTCTCTGTGTGCTAGATGGGATGCTGCTCTATTTATGAATCATTGAGTAAAGCCAATAAGATCTTTAAAATTTACTCAGTTAAATTTTGGGGGGGTTTTTTTAACAATAAGAAATGGCTACACTGATTTGCAAAGCAGCCGCACCAGTTTGCATTTCCATCAACAATGAATGGGAGTTCCAGTTGCTCCATATCCTTGCCTGCACCTGCTTTTATTTTTTTAAGCTTCAAGCCATTCCAATTAGACGTGTAGTGATATCTTCCTGTGGTTTCAGTTTGCATTTACTTAATGACTCATGCCACTGAGCATCTTCTCATGTGTTTATTTGCCGTCCAGTTATCTTCTTCGGTGAAGTGTTTAAATCTTTGACCATTTTTTATTGAGTTGTGTGTTTTGTCATTGTTGAGTTTTGTGAGTTTTGCTGAGTTTCCTCCTAAATTCAGGAATCAGGTCCTTTATCAATTTTGTGTTTTGCGGATGCTTCCCTTCCAGTTGGCTTTTCATTTTCTTGACAATGTCTTCTGAAGAGCAGAAGTTTTAAATTTTGATGAAGTCCAATTTATCAGTTTTTTAAAAAATTTCATTTATGGATCATGCTTTTGGTGTTGATTCTAAGAAATCATTGCCTGACTGAAGGGCACAAAGATTTTCTCCTGTCTTCTTCTAGCAGCTCTCTAGTTTTATTGAGGTTTTCAGCCTGTCTTTACACACAACATTGATTATGGCCCAGACTGTGGGTGGAGAGCTGTGAAACCACAGAGGAATGAGATGGTCCTTTGCTCCAGGATCCTCTGGGCCGAGAAGCCGGGGTGGGAGATGAGTCAGCAGGGTGTCAGTCTGGTTGGGGTGCTGTGGACACTCCTAGTGGTGGGGGAGCAGGACAGGACGGTAGGGGTTAGGTTGAAAGTAGGAGTGGGGGTGGGGAGCCATTGTCCTGGGTGTGGAGTGGCAGTGGGGAGGCCTGGAGGCTGGTGGCAGAATAGCTGCCCATCCTTTGTGGCGCTGGGATCTGAGTGCAGGGCGCCTGGCAGGCGTGGGCAGAGCGCACGGTGGGCCTCATCCCAGAACAAAGAGAAGGTGGGGGCAGCCTGGTGACATGGCTCATGCCGGGTCCCCTGAGGGACAGGGGACTATCTTTCTAACGTATCACAAAGGGCCCATCCTTAGGGGACGGCCACAGTGCTGTGGCATCACTGTCTCAGGCTCCTACCCTGGGGGTGGACCACAGAGCCGCTGCCGTCCTGCTGTTCCTTGTAGGTTCGCTCCCAAGACCCCTGCGAGACACCCATGATGACAAGGTCGTCCCAGGAGCAGCCTGTACACGATCCCTCATATTTGCGGCTGTTGTATATATTTAAAACACAATCCTCAAAGTGTGGTGTGCTGGGGAAAGGTAGGGCATGCTCCAGGCGCTGAATATGTTAACCCTGCAAAGGACAGCAGTTGCTTTCATGAGCCAGCTGGCACAACAGGAAAATAGCTGAAGCCTGTGGCTTAGAAAAGAATATCTCAGGAATGTGAAAACAAAAAAGAAATCAGCACGTCCAGTGATTTAACTTAAGCCGGTAACAATAAGGAAGTCCAGAGCAATGGCAGAGCCCTACAGCCCTGCTGGAGGGACAGACTCTGCCCCTTACCCAGAGGGGGTGTCTGCCACGCCTGGGGTGGCCAGTGCCACCGTGCGGGCCTGAGTCAGGCCCCTGCACGCTCTGTGCCCGTAGAAGCTCCAGGAAAGTTCTGTTTCCCCCTCGTTTCCTCCTGTGGTCCAGGAGCCAACACAGACCGCTAACAGGGTCAGCGGCTGTGCGGTCCCCCCCTTTGTCCCTCCCCTGCCCCGCTGTCCTGTCCCTGCACTCGAGGTGCTGCAGACCCAGCTCCTGGGGCCACAGCTGGGAGCCTGGCCCGCCCACTGCCGCTCCTTCACCACCGCCAAGAGCCAGGGCTTCCATATGCCCCCAAAGACACGATGAAAGGGCCCTTCATCTTCCCGGCCGAGTCCCTGCCTCCCTCCCTGGGCCCCCAGGATGAGAGTTCTCCCGGGAGGTTCTTCAGTGCCTTGGACAGACAGACAGGCAGACAGATGGATGGGCTGCCAGGGGCCACCCTGGCCGGCCTCCCAACGCTCCTGGGCCACAGCACGCAGCATGGCTGATCTCCAGCTGAGACCCTGCCACTCTGAACCCTTCAAGCTCCCATGACTCGGGGTTGCCTTTTCAGAATAATGTCATCGTTATAGAAAACCCACAGCCGCCAACGGGGTCCTTTGTGAGTCTGTCAGGGACCACAGGCCTCTGAAGGTACCGATCAGAGGAGAAGTCCGCCCTTTCTGAGTAAGAAGCAAGAAGGCAGCTAGAGTCCGTCTTGGTTTCTTCCCTATACAGGTTCTTCATGTTGTCGAGCTGAAGATTTACTTCGCTTGTTCAGTTGCTTGTTCCCAAACTCCTAAATTAGGAGCTTGGGATTAACATATACACTCTATATAAAATAGATACCAAAAAGGTCCTACTGTACGGCACAGGGAACTCTATTCAATATCTTGTAATAACCTATAAGGGAAAAGAATCTGAAAAAGATCTATGTATGTATATATAACTGAATCACTTTGCTGTACACCTGAAACTAACACGACACGGTGCCTCAGCTATACCCCAATAGAAAAAAAATCCTAAAACAAATCGGTTGTTTCCACTGCCACACACACACACACACACACACACACGCACACACACACACGCACAGACACAGACAATGCACACACAGGTATACATACATACAGACAGACACACACAAGGTCAGAAACATGGCCAGAGGCCCATGTGGCTAACGTATAGTGAGCCCAGGGGGGCGGTGGATGTGGGGTGGGGCCCCATCTCTCCGCCCGTGGACGGAGGGCCCCTGTTTGCATCTGTGCCCTGTAGCGCTGGGGGAGGGGACTTGCGTGCCCCCCATCTCTGTAGGGCAAGTGCATTGAAGTGAGTGGTGGAGGGCATAGGGTTTTGCTGGGGGTACTGGAGTTGGGGGCGGCATGCCCTGCAGTGTTTGCATTGTTTTCTAGAGGAAATAGAACAGAATGACTCAGAAGTGGCCGCCTGTTTCCTTGGAAGCTGTGCCACTGACATCATAGGGCCTTGCCCCTTGTCCCACCTGACTGAGGGGCCCCTGGTAGGAACAAAGAAACAGAAAAGGCTGCATAAAAGGTACTTAGCCTTGACACTTTAACTTATTGGGTCCCTAAACCTGTGGTTGCCATTGGCTACCACTTAACAGAGCATCGAACATAAATGCATGTATTGTGATGTTTTGGTTAAGGTGTCTGAAATCTTAGAGCATAAAATTGTAAACTATTGGGCTTCCCTGGTGGCGCAGTGGTTGAGAGTCCGCCTGCCGATGCAGGGGACATGGGTTTGTGCCCCGGTCCGGGAAGATCCCACATGCCGCGGAGCGGCTGGGCCCGTGAGCCATGGCCGCTACGCCTGCGTGTCCGGAGCCTGTGCTCCGCAACGGGAGAGGCCACGACGGTGAGAGGCCCGCGTACCGCAAAAAAAAAAAAACAAAAAAATTTGTAAACTATTATTGACTGTTACGGTGAAACTGGGATGTGTAGCACAAATTGAAAAAGCTGTCCTTTGGGAATAAGCTCACGAATGGAGATGAATCAGTAGATGATTTCAGAGGTTTGGTGTTGAATAACTTTGGGAACTATTTCTCCAGCATGTTATAAGTTAATGAGATGAATTTCATAAGGCTAATGCGTATACATCAACATGAACCCTGTTTTCAAGGTAATAATGCTGGCAGGCTCTGTATCAATATCCATGGGGTTCTCATCCTGAAAGCAATCTGGGGACTGCTTATTTGGTAATTGTTTAGAGGCATTTATAAGTCTTACAGGAGAAGAACTGTCATTGCTTTACGGCTCCGTTTTGTGTCCTCTGATTAATTCAGCAAATACTTTGTGAATCTGGGTGCCCGGCTAGAGAGGGAAGGGCAGGGAGACACTTGCACACATTTCTTCAGTGACAGGCAGGATCTAAACATTCATTAGCTGATGTTGGTTAAGCACCTGCTCGGTGCATCCGGGAACACTGTGACGAACCGGAAGGTAAGGTGCCCTGGGAGCCGCAGGGGGTGGGCGGAGGCTGAGGACCCACGATGGATGATCAGTACAGCCACAGCCTGGCTTTGGTGATAGAAGCTCTGAAGGAATGACGGGAGGGCTGTGCAGTGAGCTTCTCCGGAGACTGGAAGGGAAAGGCCTTTTGGAGGAAGGACCGCCCCCCCCCCCCCCACCCCCCCCCCCCCGGGCCGTGTGAAGAGCTGGAGGGGGGCCTTCCAGTTCAACGGCCCTCCTTGGGAACCAGCTGGGCAGGTCCGAGGGGCTGGAGTAGCTCCCACAGCAGGGAGGGGAGGGTCTCAGAATGCAGACGGGCAGCCCCACGATGGCCTAGGACTTTGGGGTTGTGACAGAGATCTTGGATTTGCGATCTAAATATAGTGAGAAGCCACAGCAAGTTTCTCCGTAGGGAGGGACATGATCTGACTTGCGTGGTTTATTTTTTAAAATAATTTTTAAAATTTAAATCGTGGTTAAAAACACACACATACCATAAAATGTACCGTGTTACCCGTTTTTATGATTTTTGTTTTTCTGGTGTTTTTTTTTTTGCGGTACGCGGGCCTCTCACTGCTGTGGCCTCTCCCGTTGTGGAGCACAGGCTCCGGATGCGCAGGCTCAGTGGCCCTGGCTCACGAGCCCAGGCGCTCCGGGACCGGGGCACGAACCCGCGTCCCCCGCATCGGCAGGCGGACTCCCAACCACGGCGCCATCAGGGAAGCCCCATGATTTGTGTTTTTAAAGAGCCCTCCAGCTGTTGAGTGGCATTAACTGTTGTGGGCAAGATGGGCAAGTGCAGAGCCAGGGA
>NW_020172141.1:4355124-4361730 GCF_003031525.2 Neophocaena asiaeorientalis asiaeorientalis | reverse complement strand
GATGCTGCGGCATCAGGAGGGGGACGGGACGGGGAGGGGGCAGGGAAATGCGGGGGGAGTCTTGGGCGGGTGAGTATCAGAAAGTTGTTGGCAGAGCCTCGCAGGAGGGGCTGGAACATTCCTGGGGGAGGTCTCTGAGGAGGGTCCCGGGGCCGTGGGTGCCCCCAGACGAGAACGGTGGGGAGGTCTGGGTCTGGCTGCACCGCAGGGCAGAGCTCAGCTGGGCAGTCCCTTGATCTGGAGCAAGGTTGAGCACAGGCCCCGGCTTGGGAAGTGAGCAAATTCCTGGGGCCTCACTGGGCGCTGACTGTGAAGCATGGTGACATCTCTGCCTCTGGCCCCGAGCCTGGCACGGAGACGCTGTGAGAAGCGTCAGCCTGAAGATGAGCACCGACCGAGGGTCTGAGCGGGAGCGGCGGCCTCAGCTGAGCGCTGGAGCCGGGCCGGAGGACTGCGGGGAAGGGGTGGCTCCGGGACGGAGGAGCCAGAGCTGTGCTCAGTCCATGCGGAGAAGAAGGAGGGCTCGCGGCGTTGGTGCCGGAGCCTGAGCTCCCCCGGCAGCCGAGGCTGTGAGAAGCGGCCGCGGGCCGCGGGGAGGCCACGATGCTCTGAGCTTTTGAGTCTGGGAGGCCGGGAGGGAGCCCTCAAGGATAACAGAAACGGGAAGTCGGGAGAAGCTGCGGAGTCAGGACTGTCTCCGCGCTGTGCTCGGGCAGGCGGCCCCTGGGAAGGCGACAGGCCAGCTGCGTGGCGGGTCGGTGGACAGACTAGGGTAGGAGCCGCGAGGAGGCCCTCCTGGGCTGGGGGAGGCTTCCGGAGGGAGACCTCTGAGCTCACTTTGGAAGGCGGGTGGGAGATGGCCAGGCCTTCGTTTGTCCTTCCAGGTTGCCACCACCTTGTGGATGCCGCATCAGTGGTGGCCGCTCCACGCCTGCACCCCCGCCTTCTCCCTGAGCCCGTGGGTAGCCCTGGAGGGTCGGGGAGGGGAGAATGCCCTTGAGGCCTTTCTCTCGCAGCTGCTCCCGCCGCCCCCGCCCCCAGTGCTACTGAGTTGTTTGGGTTAGCTGCATTTCTCTATCGAGGCCTCAGCTTCTGCTCTTGGTACAGCTCTCTCCGGGTCCCAGCGGCTTCCTCCCCGACCCGCAGGCCGGGGGTGATAATGTCCTAGCCCGCATTGCTCCTCTAGGCCGGCCCAACCCCTTGCAAACGGGTCCTTTCGGAGCTCTTCTCGATGCTTTTGCCGAAATGGAGATGAAAATCTGCGGTTCTCTCCTACACTATAGCTTTTGTTTTGTTTTGTCTTTCTTATCACATTTTTTTAAATTGTGGTAAAATACACATAATATAAAATTTACTGTCTTAACCATTTTTAAGTGTTTAGTTCTGTGGCATTAAGTACATTCACACTGTTGTGGGACCATCACCACCATCCGTCCCCAGAACTGTGTTTATCTTACAAAACTGAAACTCCGTCCCCATTAAACACTAACTCCTGTTCCTCACTCCCCCAGCCCCTGGCCCCCACCATTTTACTTTCTGTTCCTGTGAATTTGACGCCTCTAAGTACTTCATATAACTGTAATCATACAAGTGTGTTTGTCTTTTTCTGCCTGGCTTATTTCACTTAGCATGATGTGTTCAAGATTCATCCATGCTGTAGAATGTATCAGAATTTCCTTCCTTTTTAAGACTGAGTAATATTCCACTGGATATATAGACCACATGTTGTGTATCCGCTCATCCATCAGTGGACACTTGGGTTGCTTCCACCTTTTTTGGCTGTTGTGAATAATGCTGCCCTGAACATGGGTGTGCAAATACCTCGTTGAGACCCTGCTTTCAGTTCTTTTGGGAATGTGCTCAGAAGTGGAATTGCTGGATCATAGGGTAAAATCTATTTTTTTTTTAATTTTAATTTTTTTTTTTTTTTGCGGTACGCGGGCCTCTCACTGCTGTGGCCTCTCCCGTTGCGGAGCACAGGCTCCGGACGCGCAGGCTCGGTGGCCATGGCTCACGGGCCCAGCCTCTCCGCGGCATGTGGGATCTTCCCGGACCGGGGCACGAACCCGCGTCCCCTGCATCGGCAGGCGGACTCTCAACCACTGCGCCACCAGGGAAGCCCTATTTTTTATTTTTTGAGGAACTGCCATACTGTTCTCCATAGCAGCTGCACCATGTTACATTCCCAGCAACAGTTCACAAGAGTTCCAGATTTCTCCACATCCTCGCCAACATTTGTTACTTTCTGGTTTGGTTTGGTTTGGTTTGGTTTGGTTGTACCCATCCTAATGGGTATGAAGTGGTATCTCATTGTGATTTTGACTTGCATTTCCCTAATGATTAGTGACGTTGAGCATCTTTTTGTGTACTTATTGGCCATGCATATATCTTCTTTGGAGAAATGTCTATTCAAGCCCTTTGTCCATCTTTAAATCAGGTTTGTTTTTGTTGTTGAGTTGCAGGAGTTCTTTATATATTCTGGATATTAGCCCTGTCTTAGTCTGCCTGGGCTGTCATAACAAAATACCATAGACTGAGTGATTTAAACAACAGAAATTGATTTCTTACCATCCTGGAGGCTGGGAAGTCCAAGAGCAAGGTATGTATGGCTGATTTGGTGCTTGGTGAGGGCTCTTTTCCTGGCTTGCAGACGGCCGCCTTCTCACTATGTCCTCCCATGGCTTCTCATCAGTGTGTGTGCACAGGAGAAAGATCTCTCTCTCCCCCTCTTCTAATAAAGCCACCAATCCTATTGGATTAGGACCCGCCCTTATCACTTCATTTAACCTTACTTTACCTCCTAAAAGCCCTAGCTCCAAATGCAATCACACTGAGAATTAGGGCTTCAGCATGTAAATGTGGTGGGACAGGGGACACAATTCAGTCCACAGCAAACCCATTTGCCAATATTTTCTTCCATTCTGTGAGTTGCCATTTTACACTGTTGATTGTGTTCTTTGATGCACAGAAGTGTTGAATTTTGACATATTCCAATCTGTCTAGTTTTTCTTGTTGCCTGTGCTTTTGGTGTCATATTTAAGAATTCATTGCCAAATCCAATGTCATGCTTTTCCCCTGTGTTTTCCTCTGAGAGTTTGACAGTTTGAGCTCTTACATTTAGGTCTTTCATCCATTTTGAGTTCATTTTTGTATATGGTGTAAGGTAAGGGTTCAACTTCATTCTTTTGGTGTGGATATCCAGTTTTCTCAGCACCCTTTGCTGAAAAGACTGTCCTTCCCTATTGAATGGTCTTGGCACTAGACTATAGCTTGTATTCTTAGTTACTCTTTCAACAGACCTTTTCAAACTATTCCTATAGAAAGAGCTCTTGGAAGTATTTTATTTCCGTCTCCTTTCTACTGCCTTGGCTCATTCTTTTAATTCTTTGATGTGAAGCCATGTTATAAGTAAGGAAATAACTACTGATTAGGGGCCACCAGCTCTGTGGGATGCTGGCTTCTTGGTTCAGCTTTGGAGACAGAAGGATGTCCTGGGGCAGCGATTCTCAGGGTTTGGTCTCAATATAGCTCCCAGATTACAGCCTCTCTTTGGGGTATGCATTTCATATTTAGAGACCAGCTCCTCCTGTTTCTTATTCCAGATTAAGCTCTATTTGTTACGGTCTCCACCTCGTGGCAGTGTGTCATAGTTTCTGCAAGTCCCTATTCCATTTCCAAAGTTTGTTTTTGGCTTGAGATGGTATGGCTAGTGCTATGCAGATGTTCTCTTCTGTTTAGTTTTTGTCTTATCCCTTCTTGGTTCTCGTTTTCTTTCAATGACTTCTCCTGATAGGATCAGTGAATTTTTGTTTGCCATTTTCCTTCTGATGCTGTGTGGAAACCTGTTCTTTTCTATTTATTTACCAGGAGGGAATCTAAGGCTAACGGGATGATTTTTCATGTCGAGACTAACAGGAAATAATAAGCTTTGAAGAGTTTCCTGTGGCCTCCAGCCGAAGTCTGGGATTCCCTCAGCTGCTCCCAAACTAGATTTTCAGCGTAAACGTTCCAATGTTAGCATAAACGAACCAGGTGCCTAAGAATCAGCGCCCGAGGAGCCTCCCTCTTCCTCTGGAACTGAGTTTCTCGACCTCGACCCTTGACATTTTAGCCTGGATCCTTCTTTGTTGTGGGGCTGCCCTTTGGGTACTGGGATATCCAGAAGCATCCCTGGCTCTACCCTAGCACCTCCCCCCGCCCCAAGTTGTGACAACCCAAAGCAGCTGCGCACATTGCCAAATGTTCCCCCCCCCGGGGGCAGAATCAGCCACCCACCCTGCTGAAGAGGTCAAGAGCAAACTGGGCACGTGTTCTAGAAAGCTCTAGCTAGCTATTTTTGGCATGCTGTTCACTTGCCTTCTGTTTCCTGCCGAGTCCCCTGGTAGTTGAGCTATGTGAACATTCTTAGTTTGTTCGTTCTCAGACTCGAAGCCTCAGTTCTCGGCTTCCTGGGGTTTATTGTACTTGCAGTGCAAGCCTCAACGCCCTCTCCCACTCCCGGACACTCCTTATTTTTTTCAAAATTTATTTTTGGCCAAGCCGCGCGGCATTCAGGGTCTTAGTTCCCCGACCAGAGATCGAACCCTCGCCCCCTGCAGTGGAAGCGCAGAGTCTTAACCACTGGACTGCCAGGGAAGTCCCTGGACGCTCCCCGTTATTTGTGATGGTCCAGAATGGTTTCCCAGTCGCCTTTCTGTTTCCTTGCCTTAAAAGGGTAACCAATCTGAGGGCCGAGACAACCCCTCCAGCCCAGGTTCTGAAGGCGGTGATGAAGCAGCCCAGCAGCATGTTGGAGGGGCTCTGACCCTCCCCGGTGCCCAGACACTCACCGTATTCCTGTGTTCCCTCTTCCCTCTCTCTCTTCTATCTTTTCTACTTAACTCCATACAACTAATGAGTTATGGTTTAAAGAGAAGTCTTGCACGATTCTGGCGAGGAAAGGAGCTTGATAATTAAATAAAATGAACAATTTAAGGAAAACACCCCTGGGAAGGCCCTCTCCCCACCCCTGTGGGAGTGAATTCCTAAATTTAACTGTACTGTGGACCCTCGAATAACACGGGTTTGAACTGCGTGGATCTACTTACGAGTGAATGTTTTGCAACAGTGGATGCAACCGTCTTTGAGATGTTCAGGTGGATTTTTAGAAATCAGGGAATTAGTAATAGAAACTTTTTTTTCCCATGATCTTGTCCTTGGCCAGAACCCGTCTATTTCTTTTCCGTTTCTTGTTCACATCCCTAAGAAAAGTATCGTTCACCCAGCGTTCACGCGCGTGTTTCTCTTTCAGCAGCGGGGGCCAGTTCTAGTGACTGTAAGGTGTCTGCTCTCGGTGTTCCTCTCCCTCCATACTTTCCCTTTTTGACGTTTCCAAATGAAAACAGGCCGCTCTGTGTATAAAGAGAGCTCTTTCCTTAGGTGGCCCCGGCCAGTGCACATTGATCCCACCGATCCACCGCTGGGTGTTGCTGAGTTCATAAAGCAGAGCGGCCCCCGGCTGAACACGGTGAACAGCTGTGGCATCTGGGGTTTGCTGAGCGTCTTCCGGGTGCCGTGTCCTCCTTCATCTTCAGTTTTGCGGTGCAGGCACCAGTAACTCCATTTATCGGGTGACGATGTTGAGAATCATAGTGTCCGGCAAGCATGGCCCAGCTCACGCCGTGAACAGTGGAGCTGGATTTTGACCAGGAACGCTGGATCCAAAAGCCCATGTGCTTTCCCGTGGGAGAAAGATTATCCAGGGAGGCCGTACCCAACCCTGGTGTGTAAGAGCCCATTAAAACTGGGTTTGAATCCTAGCTGTATCATAAACTCTGTGGTCTGGGCAAGTTGCTTAACCTCCCTGAACGGAGGTGACCCTTACCTCGTAGGATTACAGGGAGGGTTTGACACCAGGCCCGGGGTGAGGGGCGAGAGGAGGGTCGGAGAGGAGACAGCGGGAAGCGGATTGGGTGAAAGGCTGCAGAAACTAGGAGTGGGCCTGAGGGCACCTGCCCCCTGCCAGCAGGAGGCCTTCTTGGGAGTGGACAGAGGGCAGGGCCAGAGCAGGCCGATTTGGAGAACACTAGGAAGACACCAGTCCTGCTGGATGGGGGTTGGGCGATGCTTAACAAGGTCCTGGACGTGGAGCGTGGGGAGAAGGGTGCAAAGCTGGCCTTCAGCCTGGCTGGAGCGGTGTCCCCACCCTCTGCTCTCATCCTTTCGTCGTCCGTCCCTGGAGAGCTGCTTTGATCTGGCAGAGCCCACTACCCACCCCCACCCCGGCAGCCCACCCCCTGGCACGCTCCCTACCGTTAGGGCTCTCTTCCTGGTTCAAGAGGGGACGTTACTTGCTTCATTTCTGTGTATTTTGATTTCTGGAAGAAGATGGAATTTGAAGAGCCTGGCTTGTGCACGAATACAAAATAGAAGCCTCCGTCTGGGGAGATAACGGGAAAGACACATGAAGGGAGACAAGGAAGAAGAGCCTGGCGGTGAGGAGGGCCCGCGGGAGGAAGGCCCTCTGTGTACACTTGTCTGGGAGTAATTTGATGGGTTCAGGGTTCTAGGAGAATAAAGAAAGGTGTGATGATGCAAAGGAAGTAAACCTGAGAATTCTGTTTCAGA
>NW_020172141.1:4349484-4355070 GCF_003031525.2 Neophocaena asiaeorientalis asiaeorientalis | reverse complement strand
CAAGGACTTAGGGCAACATTGGGGAAATTTTCTATCATCTTTCTTCTGCTCTTCCTCTTCACATTCTTTCTTCCTTCTGGGGAATAAACAAGAGGCATTTCATTTCGGTGATGACCTGGGCGGATTTTGGAAAGCATAGATGCATTGCAGAATCACCTATGTTTTCATCAAGTAAGCCCTGCAATAATCATCTCTAAGTAGTTGCAATCATCGCGTAAAAGGGCGTCTTCATGAAACGTATTTTATTTCTCGTCTCCATGAGTCACACTGACATGTTACTGGTTGTTCCTGCAGTCCTGGATAAAATTCATCAGTAATTCTCTCCAAGAATCACTCAGGCCATGTTCGTTCATTTTACGTTTATATTCATTTAATAAAATTAGTTGCTCTATGGGTCTTAACCTAGGAATTCTTTCGTTGTTGCTGTGGAAACTATAATTAAAAATTGTGAGCCGAAAAAGAAAAATAGCTGGCGCTGAACATCGTAAAATACACGAGAAGTGTTTTTTTGTGGTTTTTTTTTTGGCGTTATGCAGGCCTCTCACTGTTGTGGCCTCTCCCGTTGGGGAGCACAGGCTCCAGACGCGCAGGCTCAGCGGCCATGGCTCACGGGCCCAGCCGCTCCGCGGCATGTGGGATCTTCCCGGACCGGGGCACGAACCCATGTCCCCTGCATCGGCAGGTGGACTCTCAACCACTGCGCCACCAGGGAAGCCCGAGAAGTGGTTTTTTAAATACAGAATTTAAAAAAATCATAATACCTGGAACCAAGCTGAGACTATTGAACTAATCATATAACTGAAATCGTGAATAATTTTTCTCAAAAACACTTTAGAAAACAAATCGCTGTCTTAAAAATATTATTTTCACAGGACTTCCCTGGTGGTCCAGTGGTGAAGAATCTGCCTTGCAATGCAGGGGATGGGGGTTCGATCCCTGGTCAGGGAACTAAGATCCCCCAGGCTGCGGGGCAGCGCACTAGAGAGAGAAAACCCCCGCACCCCAACCAGAGAGAAGCCCGTGCGCTGCAACGAAAGATCCCGCATGCTCCAACTAAGGCCCCACACAGCTAAAAATAAATAAATCTTTTAAAAAATATTATTTTCACCTGTAGCCACATTGGCACAGCTGCCAGGATAGCAGTGCTGCAGAATAAGCCCCAGGTCTTGGACCCCTGCCACCAGCTAATCCCTTTAAGTAGGAGCAGGAACTGGATGGCCCTGGCTGGGACGCTGTGGGTTGAAATGGTGTCCCTGGGAAAGGAGATAAGAATGGGAGGAGGACCCCACTGTGCCAGGCTGGGGGCAGTGGGCAGCCTTTTCTTTTTCTCAGAGGGACGGACAGGGTGTCCTGGGATGCGGTGAGGGGAGAGGAGGCCCAGAGCCGCTGAGCACCAGCTGCGATCCTGCGGGGCAGTTATTTAGCCCCGGGTCCTGTGAGTGCGGCCACTGGCATTAGCTGTCACCTAGTGGTGTGTTTTTTGTTTGTTTGTTTTAATTTTTATTGGAGTCTAGTTGCTTGACAGTGTTGTGTTAGTTTCTGCTGTACAGCAAAGTGAATCAGCTATACATATACATATAGCCCCTCTTTTTTGGATTTCCTTCCTAGCGGTGTGTTTTTTTTTGTTTTTTTTCTTTCGATACGCGGGCCCCTCACCGTCGCGGCCTCTCCCGTGGCGGAGCACAGGCTCCAGACGCGCAGGCCCAGCGGCCACAGCCCACGGGCCCAGCCGCCCCGCGGCACGCGGGATCCTCCCGGACCGGGGCACGAATCCGCGTCCCCCGCATCGGCAGGCGGACTCCCAACCACTGCGCCACCAGGGAAGCCCCTTAGTGGTGTTTTTTAAAGTGCTTTTTTTCAGTTTGTTTCTTGTCTGCGGTTTTGGTCTTCTGTCTCACATCCCTGGTCGTGAGAGTCCACGGGGACAGCAGAGTCAGGGTCCCATTGTGCTACTGAGAACAAAATGGGCTCAGAGAGGTTAAGAGACGGCCGGCCCACCTCCTCAGCATTGATCGAAGGACTCAGGCTGTCTTGCTTGCCTTGGGACGTGGATTCACACTCCCCCACCCCCCAGGTCTTCAGCCACATCCTGCTCCTTTGCGTAAATTGTCTTCCATAGAATGTTTTAGTTAGGGTGGGTAACTCTGTCCTGTGATGTCAGGTCTGCCCAATTAAAAGCTGCCCTATTAATTTTTTAAAATTTATTTCACAGATTTATTGAGGGCACCCTTTTAAGTTTTGATACCATTTTTGTCCAAAAGAAGAAAAAACCCGTGCTTCTGTGAAATCTGTTTTTCAAGTAATTCACTTACGTCTACTTGGAAATTACGTTAAGTTGCTCAATTATCAACCCTAAAACGGCAAGGCTTATGGACATAACGTGTCTTGACTCAATCACGTGGGATCTTCCCGGACCAGGGCTCGAACCCATGTCCCCTGCATTGTCAGGTGGATTCTTAACCACCGTGTCACCAGGGAAGCCCGCACATGTGTTGTTAATAGTTTCATGAAAGCTGCAGTGAAGCCAGAGAAAGAAACCTGCTGCAAAGGTACCTTCTCAGTAGTAAGATGCTCTATGTGCAGCCCCATCCCGAAGGCTCGTTCTCCATGACCACGGTGGTGCCCGTGGTGTGTGGGGGTGGATCTCTGTGATATGTCTCAGCAGTGTGGACTCACGCTTTTTCTTTTCTGCTCTTGTACAGAAGGACCCACTGAGACAAACATGAGGAGTGCAGCCAAGCCCTGGAGTCCAGTCACCAGAGTGGGAGGCCGGGGGGTGGACCGCGTGCGACCCCTCCCCGCCCCCCCTCCCGGCATGAAGAGCTCCAAGTCGTCCACCTCGCTGGCATTTGAGTCCCGACTCAGCAAGGTATGGATGGGACACACAGGGCCGGGCTGCTGGGCGCCCCGCGACAGTGAGCAAGGCCCCAGGAGCCCCGGCGTTGCTTGACCTAAAGGCGCAGAGCAAAGGGGATGCAGTCGGAGTGCCCTGGGGTGGAGAGGGGAAACGTGCAGCTTAACAGGGTGACTGGGATCCCCTGCCCTGGACCATGTGGACTCTCCAGCCAGAGTTTACCCCCAGCCCCCACTAGACGGGCTCAGCGTCACCAGGATGCTGACAATCCAGGTGTCAACTCCCCACCTGCCTGCAGCTGGGCTCCCTCCTCTCCGTGTTCCTTTCCCCTGACCCGGGCAGCCCCTGGGGGCTCCACTGCTGGCTCCTTCTCACCCCCCAGGGGTTCCTAATATCAGGTGGGCTGGGGCGCCTCCTTCCTCACCCTGAGATGAAACTCAGAGACCGTGTCACCTACCTACACACACACTTTGGAGAAGTCAGTGTAGTGTCCTAACTATAAAAGCCAAACAAAGGGAACATCACTTACAGGTAAGTAAACCGCATTTCTACCCACGTCTGCCTGCGTGTGACTCCGCTGAAGGACCCCCATGCTCCTTGGAGCCCTGTGGGCGTGGCAGCTCTGGGCAGACGGATTCAGGGTTGTCGTGCTGACGTCTCAGGTACCAGGAAGGCTGGTCGAGGGGGAGACGCGTGACGTGTTGGTTTGAATGCTGAGCGCTCTTCGTAAAGTTCTGAACCCAAGTGCAGCCTCCCCTCGTTACTCTTAGAAAGTTGAGAGTATCTTAAAGTTGTGCAAGAAATACACTGTTTTTACATGTAAAACAAAGGGATGCTGTTGGCTCGGATAACAATGAGAAGACGCTCCACCGCTGAGTGTCTGTGGAATCTGTGACGTGTGGGATGCAGGGCAATTCTTTGTGCAAGATTGTCACGTTCACGATCTCCATCCTCCTGTCCCTTAGGTGTCAGTAGCACCTGCAATTACAGTGGCAAGTAAAGATGCCCCCGCAGATTTCCAACACACTCCATGAGGGACAGCACCGTCCCTGGTGAGGACACCTGTTCTAAGTGACAGCTTCTGCTCTCATGAATTTTAACACCATGTGTGGATGACCCACAAATTTGCATCTCCAACCAGCACTCCTCCAACTGCCTTTGTGACACCACCTCTTGGATGTCTACAAGGCACCTTGAAGGTGACCTATTGAAAACTGAATCTGTTCTTCCTCCTCTCCATCTCTCCTGCCCCCTTAAACCTGCCGCCCCTGCCCCTGGTGACTCTTCCCATTTGAGTAAACAGCAACTCCATCTTTTTTAAAAAATTTTATTTATTTATATTTTTGGCTGCGTTGGGTCTTTGTTGCTGCATGCAGGCTTTCTCCAGCTGCGGCGAGCGGGGGCCACCCCTCGCCGCGGTGCGCAGGCCTCCCACTGCGGCGGCTCCTCCCGTTGCAGAGCACAGGCTCTCAGCACATGGGCTTCAGTAGTTGTGGCACGCGGGCTCAGTAGTTGTGGCTCACAGGCTCCAGAGTGCAGGCTCAGTAGTTGTGGCGCACGGGCCCAGCTGTTCCACAGCATGTGGGATCCTCCCGGACCAGGGCTCGAACTCCCTGTCTCCTGCGTTGGCAGGCGGACTCTCAACCACTTTGCCACCAGGGAAGTCCCCAGCAACTCCATCTTTTAGTCGCTCAGGCCAGAGCCCGTGGCATCATCCTTGGACCCTCCTTTTCTCACATCCCGTGGTCCATTGGCAAGATGCTGTCTACCTTAAAAATAGATGTCAACTCCCACCAGCTCCCACCGCCTCCTGGGGACCACCAGGGACATGCCACCACCTTCCTGCTTTTCACTTGAGGCCTATGCTCCGTTCTCAGCAGAAGCTGAGTGGTCCTTTCAACACAAGTCATGTCACTTCTCCGCTTAATACGCTCCAGGCTCTCCCCACCGACTCAGAGGGGAGCAAAGTCCAACCCCTACCGCCCCCCAGGCTGCCCGGGCTCCGGACACACGGCCTCCAGGTGCCCTGGCGCTGTCCCTCGTGCGAGCCAGGTGTGGTAGCTTCCCCTCAGCCTGGGACATCCCTCCCTCCACCACCTGCACTCTGCTGCTTCTCCTCCCCTAAGTCTGTGCTCAAGGTCACCTTGTCAGGCGCACCCCTGACCAGTCTGTGTAAAGTGTGGCCTCGGCCTGTCCTCCCTGCCCTGCCTCATTTTCCTTCTCAGCTCTTAGGACCCTCACACCCACCTGCGTGGTTACTGTCATCTCCCCATGGCTAGATTGGAAGCCCCATGAGGGCCGGGACCATCTGCTCTTTTGTTTGTCACAAGCTGTGTCCTTCACGCTTAGGAGAGCACCTGCTACCTGGCAGCGCTCGGCGTGGATTGAATGCCCGAGCACACCTGTTCTCCCGGGGGTGATGGATGTGGGAACAGGAGGAGAGGGGGTCGGGACCCCTGGCTGCATTGGGACCCCCAGCTCTGCCCCTTTCTAGCTGTGAAACATCAGGCAAGCCAGGTAGCTGCCCTGAGTTCCGAGATGGGATGAGCACCGTACTTGCCACAAGGAGTAAATGTGGATGAAGTGTCCTACTTATAATTTGGGTTATTATTCTAATATCCCAGACTTGACTGTTATTTCCATGATTTAAATTTTTATTATCTTTGATCTATAGCACATTTGGGAGACATCTCTAATATGGATTTTTTTTTTTTTTTTTTTTTTTTTTTTTT
>NW_020172141.1:4345340-4349334 GCF_003031525.2 Neophocaena asiaeorientalis asiaeorientalis | reverse complement strand
GAATGAATAAAGATTTGGATCTAAATACTACCAAGATGCCAGAAATAAATGTTTTAAAGCAAAGGCTGTATATATTTGTATGTAGGCTATTTTAAAAAGCGCTTAAAATAGACATTGAATGCTATAATATGACTCTGTTTTCATACATAAAAACAACTTGAACATCAGGAACAGTGAATATCTGAGAATTAGAACTTTCTTTTTTTTTTTTGCGTTACGCGGGCCTCTCACTGCTGTGGCCTCTCCCCGTTGCGGAGCACAGGCTCCGGACGCGCAGGCTCAGCCGCCATGGCTCACAGGCCCAGCCACTCCATGGCATGTGGGATCTTCCCAGACCAGGGCACGAACCCATGTCCCCTGCATCAGCAGGCGGACTCTCAACCACTGCGCCACCAGGGAAGCCCTAATATGGATTTTAAATGAATACATACATTTCCCCCAGAACAGACCCTTAGAGCTTCTGGAATACATTAAAATATTTTAAAAGCAGTGTTTCAAATAAGGTCTGAAGCTCGTGTTTCCTAAAGACAATGAAACGGTGGCCGCTCCGCCTTTGATCGGTGTGTGTTTTGGAAACTTGTTCCACGGGGAAAATGTCAGGGGCAAAGCAGATACTCCTGCGGAGACTCTCAGCTCTCGTCCTGGTCCTTGGGATTCCCAGGCCCGACCCTGTAAAAGAGGATGATAGGGCTTGGGGGACGGAGTAGCAGAGAGCCATACCCCCCTGTACCTGTCTGGCTCTGACCGTCTCTGCTGTCCGCCTCAGTGGACAGAGGAAAAAGACAAAAAACCCGGAGAGCAGAAGAGAAAGAGGCAACAGCGATGGACAGAAGAGCAAGCAGATTTCCCCCTGAGTATTTACTACGGAGATCTGTGAGCGTTCAGAGAAGCTGAATTACACAGTGAACACAGCGTCCCACCACCTGGATGCCACAGTTAACGTCTTACTACGACTGCTTTGTAGGAGATGGACACATATGGGATGGACAGATGTGTTTTCACTAGCCCCAAATAGGAAAACTAAAACAAATGCACCAAAAGTAGGATGAAATACCCTACTGCAGATGCTGGCCTGAGCTGAAGGAGCCCTGGGGGAGAAGGTGGGGGAACAGGAGCCTGGATGGGACGGGGTGGTGTGAGGGGCTGCTGTGAGTCTTCCTTGTGTCTCTGAGCACAGCACAGGGAGGCTGGTACCCGGACTGCTTTGATGCAGACAGGCTGCGTCACACCGGCCACTTACGCGGCCCAAGTCTATTAGTCAGGACTCTCCTGGTCGCAAATGACAAAACATTGGCTTGAGCAGAAAAGAAATTTATGGAACAGATCTGAGGTTCCCAGGTCACTGTGTGCAGGCCAAAGGTGCAAGACCAGAGCACAGATAGGCCAGGACCATAGACTGGGGTGTCCCAGGACTTCGTGTCACCTGTCTCTGCTTCTCTGTCGCCTGCACGTGGTATGAAGCACGGCTGCCTGCCGGCCCAAGCCTCCCTCATCCCTTGGAAGGCCCAGCTGCTTCTTTGCTTCTGGCTGCTTAAAAACAAAAGCAAGAGAAGAATTGGCTAGGCGCGAGTCATGTATTGATCCTGCCCAGTCTCCTGTGGCCAGGGTTCTGGGTGCCCGGAAAGCAGAGTCTTAAGGTTTATGTCCTCTACGAGTCTTGGGGACCCGGTCAGTCCTGTCATTATCCTTCAGGAGTGAATTCTCTACACCTGCGCTGCCTGATAGAGGAGCCACCAGCCCCGTGTGGCGATGAGCCCTTGACATGTGCTGTGAGCGCAAAATACTCACCAGAGCGGTCGCCTCGCCATCTTCATGTCTCCTTGACGTCCTCAGAGATGCTGGCTTCCCCACCTCCCGCCTCTGCTAAGCCCTGCCTCAGATACGCCGTCCTGGGAAGGGAATAAAGGATCCGCCCCGAGATGGCGGGACCAACTGCAGCTTCCTGTGGCCACAAGAAGGCGTAGCTAAGACATTCTCTAGGAATCTTCTCTACTCTCCCTTCTAACTTGCTGCACTAAATCTGTCAGGCCCTAAAGAGAAACAAGCAAGATAGAAAAGGGTCAGAAGAACCTATACTTCTTCCTCCATGAAGCAAATTATCCTTAAAGAAAAACAAAACTGTGTGGCTGACAGGGTCTTGGTGCTCTGGCCGGGTGTCAGGCACGCGCCTCTGAGGTGGGAGAGCCGAGTTCAGGACATTGGTCCACCAGACACCTCCCGGCCCCACGTGATATCAAAGGGCAAAAGCTCTCCCAGAGATCTCCACCTCAACGCTAATTCCCAGCTGCACTCAACGACCAGCAAGCTACAGTGCTGGACACCCTATGTCAAACAACTAGCAAGACAGGAACACAACACCACCCATCAGCAGAGAGGCTGCTGAAAATCATGCTAAGTTCACAGACACCCCAAAACACACCACTGGACTCGGTCCTGCCCACCAGAAAGACAAGATCCAGCCTCGTGTAACAGAACACATAAATCCAAGGAGAAACATGCCAAGACACATACTAATCAAACTATCAAAAATTAAATACAAAGAAAAAATATTAAAAGCAGCAAGGGAAAAGCAACCAGTAACATACAAGGGAATCCCCATAAGGTTAACAGTCAATCTTTCAGCAGAAACTCTGCAAGCCAGTAAAGTGAGGGGATGGGAAAAGATATTCCATGCAAATGGAAATCAAAAGAAAGCTGTAGTAGCAATCCTCATATCAGACAAAATAGACTTTAAAATAAAGACTATGACAAGAGACAAAGCAAGACATTACATAATGATCAAGGAATCAATCCAAGAAGAAGATATAACAATTGTAAATATTTATGCACCCAACGTAGGAGCACCTCAATACATAAGGCAACTGCTAACAGCCATAAAACGGAAGATTGACAGTAACACAATAATAGTAGGGGACTGGGGCTTCCTTGGTGGCGCAGTGGTTTCCATCCAAAAACAACAGGATACACTTTCTTCTCAAGTGCTTATGGAACATTCTCCAGGATAGATCACATCTTGGGTCACAAATCAAGCCTTAGTAAATTTAAGAAAATTGAAATCGTCTCAAGTATCTTATCTGACCACAATGCTATGAGACTAGATACCAGTTACAGGAAAAAATCAGTAAAAAATACAAACACATGGAGGCTAAACTACTAAATAACCCAGAGGTTACTGAAGAAATCAAAGAGGAAATCAAAAAATACCTAGAAACAAATGACAATGAAAACACGATGACCCAAAACCTATGGGATGAACAAAAATCAGTTCTAAGAGCGAAGTTTATAGCAATACAATCCTACCTCAGGAAACAAGAAACATCTCAAATAAACAACCTAACGTTACACCTAAAGGAATTAGAGAGAGGAGAACAAAAGAAACCCCAAAGTTAGCAGAAGGAAAGAAATCATAAAGATCAGATCAGAAATAAATGAAAAAGAAATGAAGGAAACGATAGCAAGGATCAGTAAAACTAAAAGCTGGTTCTTTGAGAAGATAAACAAAATTGATAAACCATTAGCCAGACTCATCAAGAAAAAAACGGAGAAGACTCAAATCAACAGAATTAGAAATGAAAAAGGAGAAGTAACAACTGACACTGCAGAAATACAAAGGATCATGAGAGATTGCTACAAGCAACTATATGCCCATAAAGTGGACAACATGGAAGAAATGGACAAATTCTTAGAAAAGCACAACCTTCTGAGACTGAACCAGGAAGACATAGAAAATATAAACAGACCAATCACAAGCACTGAAATTGAAACTGTGATTAAAAATCTTCCAACAGGGCTTCCTTGGTGGTGCAGTGGTTCAGAGTCCGCCTGCTGATGCAGGGGACGTGGGTTCGTGCCCCAGTCCAGGAAGATCCCACATGCCGCGGAGCGGCTGGTCCCGTGAGCCGTGGCCGCTGAGTCTGCGCATCCGGAGCCTGTGCTCCACAACGGGAGAGGCCACAACAGTGAGAGCCCCGCATACTGCAAAAAAAAAAAAAAA
>NW_020172141.1:4342979-4343240 GCF_003031525.2 Neophocaena asiaeorientalis asiaeorientalis | reverse complement strand
TTATTCAACATAGTTTTGGAAGTTTTAGCCACAGCAATCAGAGAAGAAAAAGAAATAAAAGGAACCCAAATCGGAAAAGTAAAACTGTCACTGTTTGCAGATACATTGAGAATCCTAAAGATGCCACCAGAAAACTACTAGAGCTAATCAATGAATTTGGTAAAGTAGCAGAATACAAAAAAATTAATGCACAGAAATCTCTTGCATTCCTATACACTAATGATGAAAAATCTGAAAGAGAAATTAAGGAAACACTCACAT
>NW_020172141.1:4342227-4342549 GCF_003031525.2 Neophocaena asiaeorientalis asiaeorientalis | reverse complement strand
GAAAGCCCAGAGGTAAACCCACACACATATGGTCACCTTATCTTTGACAAAGGAGGCAAGGATATACAGTGGAGAAAAGACAGCCTCTTCAATAAGTGGTGCTGAGAAACTGTACAGCTTCATGTAAAAGAGTGAAATTATAACACTCCCTAACACCATACACAAAAATAAACTCAGAATGGATTAAAGACCTAAATGTAAGGCCAGACACTATCAAACTCTTAGAGGAAACATAGGCAGAACAATCTATGACCTAAATCACAGCAAGATCCTTTTTGACCCACTTCCTAGAGAAATGGAAATAAAACCAAAAATAAACAAG
>NW_020172141.1:4315666-4342186 GCF_003031525.2 Neophocaena asiaeorientalis asiaeorientalis | reverse complement strand
AGCTTTTGCACAGCAAAGGAAACCATAAACAAGATGAAAAGACAACGCTCAGAATGGGAGAAAATATTTGCAAATGAATCAATGGGCAAAGGATTAATCCCCCAAATATACAAGCAGCTCATGCAACTCAATATTATAGCACAGGGAGATCAGCTCGGTGCTTTGTGACCACCTAGACGGGTGGGATAGGGAGGGTGGGAGGGAGATGCAGGAGGGTGGGGATATGGGGATATATGTATACGTAGAGCTGATTCACTTTGTTATACAGCGGCAACTAACGCAACATTGTAAAGCAATTATATACCCCAATAAAGATGTTAAAAGAAAAAATAAATGAGTCACAGGGGTGAAAAAAAAAATACAAACCAGATTTTGAAGAGTGACTACAAAAGAAGTAAAAGACCTTATTAATGTGTTTTACATTGATTGATACTATTTTGAATGTATTGGGTTCAGAAAATATATCGTTAAAATTAATTTTACCTGTTTCATTTTACGTTTTTTCATGTTCCTATTCGACCATGTAAACTTAGGTCTGTGGCTCTTATATTTCCATCGACAGTACTGCTGTAAACCATTTGGTCCTCAAAGTGTGGTCCCCACACCAGCAGCATCAGCATCACCTGGGAGCTTGCCAGAAATGCAAATCCTCAGGCCCTGCCCCAGACCTAGGGATTCGGAAGCTTGGTGGTGATGCTAGGGTTGCGGGCTGGGGTGCAGGCAGCCGTCTGCATTTTAACAGAACCTCCAAGGATTCTGATGGACTCTCAAGTTTGAGAACCACTGCTCCAACCAGAACATGTTATCTCCCTTTAAAGACCGGGTTGTGTTCTGTGTGATGATTTGAAAGCTTTGAATCTCCACCCAGCCACCCCATCTTCGTGGAATTGAAGGAATTTCTTAGTTACATTCACCTGTGAGCTGTTCAAAGGTTTTCCTTTTGTCAGCTTTCAGGTACAGGTGCTCAGCGGCTTGAATATCAATGGAAGCGACAGTGAAAATACTTACCGAGCTTATCAAAGCAACACCAGCACTTTCGTAGGGATCTTCTATAACAAACCAGAAATCTCGAGTGGTGCCGGGGCTGCACTTGGTGACTAGGAAGCAAAGCCAAGAATGCAGCCACAAACAGAGAAGGAAAAAGACTTAGAAACTGAGACTCATAGCTTTCTGTGTCAGATGTTGCCTTCAAAAAATAGTGACGGTGTAAGAGAGGCTTCGGCAGTTTGCCTCAGAGGACTGGTAGGATCGGTTTGGGGTCTGTAGGCCCTGCCCCCCTGGGAGACCTTCTAAGCCGTGACTCTTTCTCTGATGGAATTCCCTGTGGAAGGTGCAGGAGAAATGAAGTGCTCCCCGTAAAAGCTTTGCTGCCACCCAAACGCACCGTGTGCGTGGTAGGGAGAGACGGCATGCCCCTGGCCTGGAACGTGTCTGACTTATCCTTTCACCTGGAAAGGATGGGCTCAGATCTTTTTATAATACAGAGTGGGACCCCAAAGTCCACGAAGAGGCAGAGTAAGTTGGGTGCGGCTGGTAAAATGGAGCTCAGAAGTGGGCTTCAGGGCTAGCATGGTGTGTAGAAGCAACAGAACTTTCAGGAACAGCTGTCATGTGTGGAGCAGGTGCCCTGTGCCAGGGTGTTTTGTATATTTCATTTCCACTTCTCACAATAGCCATGTGAAGTGTCTGCTATCCCTGGCTGTGCCTGGTGCCTCATAAGCACGCATACCATGAATGTTTCCTGGACGTTGTTATGAAAAGATGGAGAGTCTGAGGTCCAGGGAGGTTAGTGACTTGCTTTAAAAAGTTCTACTGTGGGCTTCCCTGGTGGCACAGTGGTTGAGAGTCCGCCTGCCGATGCAGGGGACACGGAGGAATATCCCACATGCCGCGGAGCGGCTGGGCCCGTGGGCCATGGCCGCTGAGAAAAAAAAAAACAGTTCTACTGTGCCCTCTGGAATCCCCGTTGCATTACCTTAATCTTTTCCTAAAACAGTCCCTTCTCATTCTTGCTTTCCTTTAATAACAAGAATAATAACGATGAGTTGTGTTGGTTATGATTATAGCCGGCATCTGTTAAAAGCATGCTATGTGTCAGACACTGTTATTCTAAGCACGTCCTATGGCTAACTCATTTAAGCCTAAAAGCTACACTCTGAGGTAGGTACCATTGCTAGATCTGATTTTTAGGTGAAGAAACCAAAGCACAGAGAGGTAAAGTGATTTGCCCTAGGTCACACAGCTAGTAAGAGGCAGAGCCAAGATTCCAACCCAGGATTCTAAGTTTGGACTTAGAGCCCATGTCCTTAGTCACCAATCTGGGCCGCCCACGTGATGTGGCTTTCCTGCAGCCCCATTTATTTGCCCTCACCCCATGAGGTATGGCCAGAGCCTCTGACTCCTGTTGGTCTCTGGCCCAGCGGGAATGTTAAAGCCCTTGGAAACACAGTGCCGGGCCTAAATCCCGCTCTGCCTCACCCTTACAGCTTTGAGTGAGTTAGTTAATCTCATGTTAGTTTTCTCATGTCCAACACGGCAGAGTTGTGGTTTGAATGAGAAGAAACCTGTGGGTAAAGGACCTAGAAGGACCCACGCCGCCCCATGTCATCAGCTCCCGTCCGTTTCCTGAATTCTGCCCCTGACCCTCCAAACAGCCTTGTCCTCCGTGTCTTCAAAGCAAGAACTCGACTTTGCCCTCCTTCCACCTCCCCTAGGTGCCTCCTCTGGTCCTGCTGACAGAGGGCTCTCCCCAGCGCAGCCCCAGCCGGAGGGTTCACCTGGCTGCAGACACATGGGTGTCCCCGTTGTCAGCTCACCAAGTCTGAATCCTTATCACTGCTGCAGACCTGGGGAATCTGGAGGGTCCTGCCCTGGTCCCACATGCTGCTCCCCCTCTCCCCGGCTGCCTGTCCCCACCCTCTAGCACATACCTGCGGCCTCTGGGATGCTTTGCTGCCTCACCTGCCGATAAAAGCCTGGTGGTCTTCCAGGCCTGCTCCGGGGCACCTGCTCCGGGAGGCCACCCGCCTCTCCCGTCCTAGTTTTCTGAGTCACTGCACAGGAACCAGGCCCTTTGCTGGACGTTAACTCGGAGCACAGGCCTGCCTGCTCCGCTTTGACACGCATGCAGCCTGGCCCCCCGTGGACTAAGTACACTGTGTGTATTGAGGATGGACGCCCAGCTTGCAGTAGGGCTTCCGGGTCACAGTGTCCAGGACGGTGGGAGCAGCCCCAGGGGTCGTGGTGAGAGGGGAGGAGTCCCAGGGTCTCTGCTCCGGCCCCGCTCCCCCTTTCTCTCTCTCTCTTCCCCAGGGTATGTGCATAGGGCTGCTCTGGGCTCCCTGGGGTGATGGTACCCAGAAGGGATGCCCTCGGTTCTTTCACCGGGACCCGACTCTCCCGGCCCACTTCTTCCTGGCTCTCACATCTGGATGGAAGGCAGTTGGATGAGATCAGATATGAAAGGTTGTTCAGTGGCCGAAACGCCCTTGAACCTTTAAACTATTAGCAGCAGCTGATATTTCAGATGGTCCCCATATCCCACAGGACACCTTAGGAATGGGGGAAAAGGGGCAAAAGAGCAAAGGGTGGGGGAGAAGGGTGTTTTCTCAGGACCTCCCTGAATCACATTCTTTTGGTGTGAAATGTTGTTTCATCCAGACCCGAGGTGATTCATCACAGCATTTCCATATTGTCCGTGTGGAATGAATGTAAAGTCTGCCTTAGGATTAGTAGTCAAAATTCACCGTGTTTGAAACGGAGGTTAGATCAAGTCAGTCACGACAATGCTCGGCTTTTACCGCGGTGCCTCGGCAGTGCCGGTGTTTCTGATGTAAGGAAGGGTCAGAGGCAGCCAGTGCTGGCGGTAAGCGGATGGGGAGCGAGTGCAGCCTTAGTCTAGGATCCTGCCGGGGCTGGCACGCCCTCCTATTTGTCAGCCCAGAGCCTGGGGTGGTGTTGTTGTCACATCGTTACAGTACTTGTGCTTTGAGCAGAAGCTTTACATCGATACAATATGCAATAAGCCTGATAAACAAATTCTTTAAGCCTAAATAAGTAAATAAAATCTAATATAACAGCTAGGATTTAGGAGGTGAGAAGGATCTTAGATGATTTCATCAAGTGCTTCTGTTTTTTAGGTGAGGAAACTGAGTCCCTATATAATAACTTGCCCAGGGCCCAGCGGCCAATCAGTAACCTATTTCTAATACATAACAATACCCCATGCTCTGGTTCCAGACTTTTGTTTGTAAGTATGAAGGTGCTGCCGTGGCTACCAGCCGAGAGAACCATCATGGAAGGAGCACCGGGAAAGCTTTCAGACAGCAAAGAGGGAAGTTTCTGGCTGAGTTCCCACAGTTGTAACGGTGGTGATGGTGATGCTGCTGCTGCTGGTGGTGATGGTGGTGGTGATGGTGGTGGTGATGGTGATGGTGATGATGGTGATGGTGGTGGTGGTGGTGATGGTGGTGGTGATGGTGGTGATGGTGATGGTGGTGTTGCTAATGATCATGATGGTGGTGGTGGTGATGATGGCCACTATTTATTGTGTTCTTAATTAGGGTCAGAAACCTGGAGATGTGTGTGTTATTTTCTCCCTTTTAGAATCGAGGAGCGCTCAGCACCTTCCCCCATCACACAGGTAGGGAGAGGCGGAGGCAGGGTCCGTCACCAGCAGCCTCTCTTGGAGCCACAGGCACACACCTTAACCACTATGTGGGCTGCTTCCCATGGGATTGCTGGGCACCTCATATGTTGAATTCCCACATCCCAAGTCCTCTTTTGCATTGCCGCCCTTGTGAACAAAAGCAGACCCTCAGCTACAGCATCTGCGCACTGCTAAATCCCCACTGGAGACCTTCCAGCCCTGAGCCTGGGGTGGTGACCTCCCACCTGCCACCCCTGCCTTCTGTTGCCTCGCCCGCCATCTCACCAAGAACCAAGCTCTATGGGAAGGGGCCGGGGGCAAGCTATACCCCTGAGCCCATGCCCCGGGGCAGGCGGGGATGGGGGCCAGGGTGGGATGGCTGGAGGCCAGTGGGGACCTCTCATTCGGTGGGTGCCCTGTCCTGGTTTGCAGACCCAGCCTTGGCTCTCTGGGCCTTTGCTGCAGAGTTTGATAATTCCGCACTTCTTTGAGTCAGACTTACTGATTTTAGGAATGTCGGAGAACCAGACAGAGGCAGGCAGAACCAAGAGCGTATCATTTGCAAAATTCCGTTAAGAATTCCCTTCCGTGTTTCCTTTGAGGTGTTTTCAAAGTCTAAGATCAGAATTGATTTCCCTGTGGGGACCCAGGAAGCCCCTGGCACGCTTCTAGGCCGAGTGAACAATAGTTCTTTTCTGTTGAGGAAATGGTGCTGACATCCTGAGCTATTGTCGTTTAGTACTAAATACATGTTACACTGATGACCTGGCGGATAATTTGAGAGGCTGGAGAGCTTGGGTGCAGGGACCCTTATTACTCTGAAATGGGAGGTAGGAAAGCGATCACGGGGTCCGTGTAAGAAGGCAGTTGAGGTATCTCTGAGTCAACCCTTGTCGTATTTCATCCCTTTTGTTAAGCTGTGGTGGCCTATGCTTGTTGGCTGGGCAGCGTGGTTACATTTACATCCAGTAAACTGCAAGCGTGGGCACACAGATTATCCTGTCAATGTTAACTGGTTGTTCTAAACATTAATCATTTGTTAAAGATCTCGACTAGGATTGCTTGGCTAATATTTAGACTTTTACCACCTTTTTTAAAATGTAGGCTGTGGGGAGTTAGTGTTTAAGGAGTAGAGTTTCAGTTTGGGAAGACGGAAAAGTTCTAGATGGTGGTGATGGTTGTACAACCACGTAATGTACTTAAGGCCACTGAACTGTACACTTGAAATGGTTAAAATGATAAATTTTATGTTATGTATATTTTACCATGATCAAAAATAACAATGAGGGAAAACCCCAGACGAGCAGTTGGCAGGGTGGCACCAGGGCTTTGCCCCTGGTTTAACCCATCCTCCAGTTTTCTTTCTTTTTTTAGTGAGGTACAACATACTTACAAATCAGCATATAAAGTGCATTAATGTCAGTCTTAGCTGTGCAGCCCATTGAATTTTTACGTGTGCTTAGATCTGTGTCACCGTCAGCACCCAGGCAAGATGTAGAACATGCCAGCGCCCAAGAAGTTTCCTTCCCAGCCTGTACCTCCCCCGGAGGGAACCACTGTTTTGACTTCTGTCACCATCATTTGCTTTTGTCTATTCTTTTTTTTGTGTGTGGTACGCGGGCCTCTCACCGCTGTGGCCTCTCCCGTTGCGGAGCACAGGCTCCGGACGCGCAGGCTCAGCGGCCATGGCTCACGGGCCCAGCCGCTCCGCGGCATGTGGGATCTTCCCGGACCGGGGCACGAACCCGTGTCCCCTGCGTCGGCAGGCGGACTCCCAACCACTGCGCCACCAGGGAAGCCCGGTTTTGTCCATTCTTGAGCTTCACTTGCATGGAACCAGGCATAATATACTCTTTTGTGTCTGGTCTCTTTCACTTAGCATAATGAATGTGAGACCCACCCATTCATTACTGTATCGGTAACTATTTAAATTGCTGCGTGGTTTCCATTGTATACTGTACCACTATTTAATTTACCCCTTCTGTTGAAGAACATTCGGGTTGTTCTAGGTTTGGCTGTAATAAATAAAGCTGCTATGGACATTCTTTGGAGGAGCCTGTGTAGAGCTTGAGGGTGTTTGCTGAATCACAGGGTGCAAAAATTTAGCTTTAGTGAATCCTCCCTGTTTTCCAAAGCGGCGACCAGTTTACACTCCCACCAGCAGACGAGGAGTGTTCCAGTTGCTCCCCAACCTCACCAGCACTTGGTATTTCTCTTCTCTTTCAAGCCATTCTGAGGGATATGTCGCAACACCCTGAAATCTAAATGCTGCAAAGGTGGACATGCTTTTTTTGCATTGTGCAAGTATCTAGACTCCTAACCTTCAGTATGTGACCCCAGAGCCAGCAAAGCGGGCTGGAGCAGGGCCCTGGGCCGGTGTGGTGGGCCAGGCTGCTGCTTCCACGTCCCGGTTGATTTGAGGGCGTTTTCACGCTGGTTCCCAGGATGTCAGGTGCGTTTGTGGTGGCATCTGCCTGCCTCCATCTTCTGGAACGATTAGTGTTCTTTAGCAGAGACTCACACTGGTTGAGAGAACTTATTTGTGGGTTTTCTCTTCCACCTTGAGAGTAATTTACCTGGGCCAGAGTGTGAGCTCATTTCGGGACACTTCAATACCTTTCAACAAATATTTGTTCTGCACCTCCCATGCCAGGGAATAAAGCAGAAAAGGAGCCGAGGGTCCCTAACAGCCTTCTTCTGGCCTCCAAAAAAGTCCCTCTGCTGCCTTCGGAGGCGGCGTGTGTCTGGGGGCATGGGAGTGCTTGGGGTGTGCACGTGTAGCTGTTCAGTCAGATCTTTGTATCTCTTCCCCCTGCTTCCTCCAGACGTATGTTTTTGTGCTACATTTTATTGTCTTTGAATTTCTTGTGCGTTGCCCTATCCTGACTTCTGTGTACCATACAGTTCTTTCTCCATCAGTTCCCAACCTTTTAACTTTTTTGAAAAAAGACCTCGTTATTTGACGTGTGAATGATGGGTAGTAACCACCCGCACCCTTATACCGATCTCTGAAACAGTGATGGAGGATCACACTGTGACCTGTGAGGGCATCGCGGGTTTGTCTGCGCTTTTCCCCCCGTGCCTTCCTGCTACTCGAGGTACCTCACTGCCCCTCAGCTGCTGGGCAGGTGGGCCTGCTCGGTGCTTTACTGGTTTATAGTGCTCCAGCCCAAAAATGCGTCTCTTCACCTTCTCTCTCTCCATCCACCTCTCTCTCAGCTCAAGCGGGCCAGCAGTGAGGACACGCTCAACAAGCCAGGCGGTGCCGCCGCTTCTGGGGCAGCTCGACTGAAAAAGATGTCCACGTCTGGGGCCGTCTCCGAACTCGCGGAGAGCCGCCTGAGGGGCCCCCCAGGTAGGAGGGCCCGAGGGGGGGGCAGGTGGGAGGGACTCAGAGTGGAAGGACTCAGGCAGGTTGGGGGGGGACAGGTGGGAGGGACCCAGGTGGGGGGCGCAGGTGAGAGGGACCCAGGTCGAAGGGACCCAGGCAGGAAGGGAGCCAGGTCAGAGGGACCCAGGCGGGCCTTTTCTTGTCCATTTGAAAGCACCTCGGGCATTCACGCCTCCTTCCCCATCAGATACGTACGGAGCACTTACTCTGAGTGAGGAACTGGTTCAGGCGACAACATCCCACAACAGGAGATGGGATGATCCACAAAAGGAAGCAAAGAGGCAGTGGGGAGCCCTGTGCTTCCCCCGGTCCCTCTGGTTGCCCAGCATCTAGCACGTGTTGCGTCCCTGGAGATCCAGGCAGGGTGGTGCAGGCTCTGGGGCCGTCTTGGTGTCTTCGTGGTGCTCCGCGTGTCAGATAAGCAAGTCAGTGCGTAAGTCCCTGGCAGAGGCAGGGGCACAGCATCCGTCCTGGGCCCTACGGAAGCCGGGAAGGTCCTCTCGGAAGGCTGTTCAGACTCGTTTCGATGCCAGTGGCCTCGGGAACCCCTGGGCTTTCTCAGTGTTACTAGCTCTTTTTGAGAAACCAAAAAGGGTGTTTTTTTTTTTCCTAAGTTTTAAAAATATTGATTTATTAATTCATTTAAAAATAACAGAAATAAAATTAAACCCATTACATGTTAACATAATTATCATATCTTTATGAAAAAATTTCAAAAACAAAAAATAATATTGAGAAAAATGGCATTTTATATCTTTGCATATCTTTATTTTTTAGAATTTTATTATTTTATACAGCAGGTTCTTATTAGTTATCTATTTTATACATATTAGTGTATATATGTCAATCCCAATCTCCCAATTCATCCCACCACCACCATCCCCCCTCCACTTTCCCCCCTTGCTGTCCATACATTCGTTCTCTACATCTGTGTCTCTATTTCTGCCTTGCAAACCGGTTCATCTGTACCATTTTTCTAGGTACCACATATGTGTGTTAATATACGATATTTGTTTTTCTCTTTCTGACTTACTTCACTCTGTATGACAGTCTGTAGATCCATCCATGTCTCAACAAATGACCCAATTTCGTTCCTTTTTATGGCTGAGTAATATTCCATTGTATATATGTACCACTTCTTCTTTATCCATTCATCTGTCGATGCATGACCTGGCTATTGTAAATAGTGCTGCAATGAACATTGGGGTGCATGTGTCTTTTTGAATTATGGTTTTCTCTGGGTATATGCCCAGTAGTGGGATTGCTGGGTCATATGGTAATTCTATTTTTAGTTTTTTAAGGAACCTCCATACTGTTCTGCATATTGGCTGTATCAATTTACATTCCCACCAACAGTGCAAGAGGGTTCCCTTTTCTCCACACCCTCTCCAGCATTTGTTGTTTGTAAATTTTCCAATGATGCCCATTCTGACTGGTGTGAGGTGATACCTCGTTGTAGTTTTGAGTTACATTTCTCTAATAATTAGCGGTGTTGAGCTGCTTTTCATGTGCCTCTTGGCCATCTGTATGTCTTCTTTGGAGAAATGTCTATTTAGGTTTTCTGCCCATTTTTGGATAATATTGAGCTGCATGAGCTGTTTATATATTTTGGAGATTAATCCTTTGTCCGTTGATTCGTTGGCAAATATTTTCTCCCATTCTGAGGGTTGTCTTTTTGTCTTGTTTGCAGTTTCCTTTGCTTTGCAAAAGCTTTTAAGTGTCATTACGTCCCATTTGTTTATTTTTGTTTTTATTTCCATTACTCTAGGAGGTGGATCAAAAAAGATCTTGCTGTGATTTATGTCAAAGAGTGTTCTTCTTATGTTTTCCTCTAAGAGTTTTATAGTGTCTGGTCTTACATTTAGGTCTCTAATCCATTTTGAGTTTATTTTTGTGTATGGTGTGAGGGAGTGTTCTAATTTCATTCTTTCGGAAAGGTTTTTTTTAAACCATTATATTTGAGTCCAGAGTATAGGAAACTTAAAACGTCAGAGAAAGTATTTCATTTTCTTTTGCAGCACATAGATAAGAAAGCTAAGCTTTCCGTGGTCTAACTCACAATGCAGCTCAATTAATAATAGTAATGTACTGCTCAATTGTCTGAGGTGGGAACACAGCTGAAATATGACATTACTCATTTATAATAGGAGGTGATGGTAGACTACTTGTGATTTTTGTACTGTTACATAAAATATCACAATCCAGATTAGCTTTCCAAAGGTGTATTTTAATTTATTTAGTTTTCAAAAAGTTGAATCTGTGAAGAATATATGTGGCTTCTTTTGCCTAGGATGCAGGGGAATGGCCTTGTGTTTCTACATAATGGTTTTACTTTTTTTTTTTTTAACTTGACACTTCATTATTTTTTTTAATTTTTATTTATTTATTTTCTTTTATTATTTTTTTGTCTGCATTGGGTCTCAATTGCGGCACGTGGGATCTTCCCTGAGGCACGCGGGATCTTTCGTTGCAGTGTGCGGGCTCTTTATTGTGGTGCGTGAGCTTCTCTCTGGTTGTGGCGTGCAGGTTTTTCTCTCTCTGGTTGTGGTGCATGGGCTCTGCAATTTGCGGCACTTGGGCTCTCTAGCTGTGGCGTGTGAGCTCTGTAGTTTGCGACACTTGGGCTCTCTAGTTGTGGCACATGGGCTTAGTTGCCCCACAGCATGTGGGTGTTAGTTCCACTACCAGGGAACGAACCTCTGTCCCCTGCATTGGAAGGAGGATTCTTAACCACTGGACCACCAGGGAAGTCCCCACATTTGGTTTGTAAAGTACAACATATGAAAGTACAACTTATTTTTATCAAGGCAGCCTAAAACTGATTCTAAAAGTTAACAAAGGGACTCCCCTCGTGGCACAGTGGTTAAGAATCCACCTGCCAATGCAGGGGACATGGGTTTCAGCCCTGGTCCGGGAAGATCCCACATGCCGTGGAGCAACTAAACCCGTGCACCACAACTACTGAGCCTGTGTTCTAGAGGCTGCGTGACACAACTACTGAGCCCGCATGCCACAACTACTGAAGCCTGCACGCCTAGAGCCTGTGCTCTGCAACAAGAGAAGCCACCACAATGGGAGGCCCGCGCACCGCAACCAAGAGTAGCCCCCGCTCGATGCAACTAGAGAAAGCCCGCATAGCAACGAAGACCCCACACAGCCAAAAATAAATAAACAAACAAACAAATAAATAAATAAGGGCTAACAAAGCACCACTAAAAACTAACAGACTGACCTCACTCTCAAATATTGATGCAAAAATGGGAGATGAAAATATTAGCAAGTGTGATTCAACAAGAAATTAAAAGAGCAGTAGTGCACATCACAACCAAGTGGGTTTACGCCATCCAGGAATGGCTTAATAGGAGATTGGGGAATATAATCCATCATACAATATTAATAGACTAAAAAAGAAAAACCATATGGTCATCCCCATAGAGATGGAAGATGTCTTTGACAAAATTAACACTCTTTCTGATTTAAAAACAAGCTCTTGGTAGACTACAAGTGTATGGGTACTTCTTTAGTGATATGAAATATATGTATCTTGGGACTTCCTTGGTGGCGCAGTAGTTAAGAATCCGCCTGCCAATGCAGGGGACATGGGTTCGAGCCCTGGTCCAGGAAGATCCCACGTGCCGTGGAGCAACTAAGCCCATGCACCACAACTACTGAGCCCATGTGCCACAACTACTGAAGCCCGTGTGCCTAGAGCCCATGCTCTTCAACAAGAGAAGCCACCGCAATGAGAAGCATGTGCACTGCAACGAAGAGTAGCCGTCATTCACTGCAACTAGAGAAAGCCCGTGCATGGCAACGAAGACCCAACGCAGCCAAAAGAATCAATAAATAAATTTATATTAAAAAAAAGAAATATATATGTATCTCAAGCCAAAGCCAGCACTATGCCCGATGGTGAAATCCTAGAAGTGTTTCCATTAAAATCAAGAATGATTCAAGGTTGCCCACCACCAAATTTTTTTGCAAGTGTTAACCTAGGCAGTGAGATAGGAGAGCTATAGGAGTGTATTCATGTTGGAAATGAGGATACAGGATGATGATTTTATGCAGATAATACCGCTGTATGTTTAGAAAAATGCTTAGAATTTCCTGAAAGTTGTATCCTGAGAATACATTTTTAGCATGTGCTAAAAATCTATTAGATATAAGAGTTCAGTGTGTGGCTCGTTATAGAATATAAAATATCAATAGTTTTCTTATCAGTGACTAGTTAGAAAAGATAATAAGAAATGATCCCATTTATGAAGGAACAAAAGAGGTAAAATACCTAGTAATAAACTTAATATTACCAGAGCCTCTATTTTAAAAACTCTTAAAACCCTTTTAAAGGACATAAAAGAAGATATAAATACACATGATTCTTGGATAAGAAGACTAAATATAATATAGGTTAAATTTAGGGACTTCCCTGGTGGAGCAGTGGTTAAGAATCTGTCTGCCAATGCAGGGGACATGGGTTCAAGCCCTGGTCCGGGAAGATCCCACATGCCGTGGAGCAACTAAGCCCGTGCGCCACAACTCCCGAGCCTGCGCTCTAGAGCCTACAAGCCGCAACCACTGAAGCCCACGTGCGTATAGCCCGTGCTCCGCAACAAGAGAAGCCCCAGCTCGCTGCAACTAGAGAAAGCCCGCAGGCAGCAACAAAGACCCAACACAGCCAAACAAAAAAAAATAAAAACAAAAAGATTAGTCAGTATACAACAAAGATGTCTAAATTATTCTGTGAATTCGTTTTCATCACAATTAAAATATCAGTGGGAATTTGAGAGTAGAAACATAAAATGATACTGGGTTTATCTAATAAAACAGGGGTTCTCAACTGCGGGCGATTTTGCCCTGCACCCCAACCCACGGAACAAGCGGCAAAGTCTGCAGACATTTTTTGGTTGTCATCACTAGGGGGGTGATACTGACATCTAGTGGGTAGAGGTCAGAGATGCTGCTAAATATCCTACAAGGCACAGGACTTCCTGCCCAAAATGTCAATAGTGCCGCTGATGATAAACCCTGATCTAGGAGAATAAATACTCTAGAATAACCAGGAAATTTCTGAAAAATTAGTGATCGAGGGACTAACCTCTTCAGTGGAACAGTGGAGACAGTCCAGAATACACTGGAGGATTTCATGTAGGATAAAGATGGCATTTTATATCAAGACGGATAATTCACTCAAAAATAATAACTGATTGGATTTTTAGGGAAAAATAAAGCTGGATCCCTATCTCACTCCTCTCATCAAAACAAATTCCAAGTGAATTAGAGATTAAATTTTAAAAAGTGAAACCATGGGGCTTCCCTGGTGGCGCAGCGGTTGAGAGTCTGCCTGCCGATGCAGGGGACACGGGTTCGTGCCCCAGTCCGGGAAGATCCCACGTGCCGCGGAGCGGCTGGGCCCGTGAGCCATGGCCGCTGAGCCTGCGCATCCGGAGCCTGTGCTCCGCAACGGGAGAGGCCACAACAGTGAGAGGCCCGCGTACCGCAAAAAAAAAAAAAAAAGTGAAACCATGCAAGTACAAAGAGAAAACATGAGAGAATCAACTTGTAGTCTCGGCCCTGGAAGGGTCTTTCTAAGTAGGAACAAACAGAGAAGCCATAGAGGAAATGGTGAAAAATCACATAAGTATTAAACACTCCTTCGTAAAAAGAGGAAATTATTTGCAAAACATGTAACAAAGGGGGCTTATTTACAAAGAGTTTGTATAAATCAATAAGAAAAAGAAAAATAGTAAAAAAAAAAAAAAGAGTAGTTCACATAGAATGGAAATACAGATAGCCACTAGGAAGATGCCAAGTCTTACTTAGAGGTAAAGGAATGTAAATCAGAGCAATAATTATGATATACAATTTCCCCTAACAGATTAATAAAAATTAAAATGATTGAGGGAATTCCCTGGTGGTCCAGTGGTTAGGACTCCACGCTTCCACTGCAGGGGGCACGGGTTTGATCCCTGGTCGGGGAACTAAGATCCCACATGCTGTGCGGCACGGCCAATGTAAGTCCAAAAAACAAAACAAAACATTAAAATGATTGATAATTTCTGATGTTATGAAGCGTGAAAGGAACCACACCACATATAGCTGATGACAAGGACAATCTGGTAAAATCTATCTACATTTGAAATACATACAATCTTTCACCAAGGATTTCTACTGCTTAGCATTTAGCGTTACTGATATATTTGAAAAAGGATGCCGATATATATGGACAAGATATTCGGTTGTGGCATTACTGTAACAGTAAAATACTGGAAATACCTAAGTGTGTATCAGCCCAGCGCTGATTGCAGAATGAGATTTTGGTACAGCAGAACAGTATGCAGCCATGGAAACAGACACAGATTCGTCTGTACGGACAGGGAAAGATCATTACTAAGTGGGGAAAGTAACATGGTGCATCTAGTCTGACCTCATTGGTTTTGATTTTTAAATAGATGTTAATATAATTTTTGAAATCGTAACTTTTTTTCTGGGAGGATGTAGGGATGTTATCTTTGAGGAGAGTTACCAGAACTGAAAGTGGTGGGGGAGGGACTTCCCTGGTGGCATAGTGGTTAAGAATCTGCCTGCCAGTGCAGGGGACATCGGTTTGAGCCCTGGTCCGGGAGGACCCCACATGCCGTGGAGCAGCTAAGCCCACCTGCCACAACTACTGAGCCTGCGCTCTAGAGCCTGCGAGCCACAACTACTGAAGCCCACGCGCCTAGAGCCTGTGCTCCGCAACAAGAGAAGTCACCGCAATGAGAATCCCGCGCATCGCGTTGAAGAGTAGTCCCCGCGTGCCGCAACCAGAGAAAGCCCGCGCGCAGCAACGAAGACCCAGCGCAGCCAAAAATAAAGTAAAGAAATAAAAAGACACACAAAAAAGAGAAGTGGTGGAGGAAGGAGACTTTTCATGTTAGATCTTTCTATACTGTTTAAAAATTTTAAAAACACATGCAGACATTGCTTTAAAAAAATAAAAACAGAGTAAATACAAATCATAACCTAATTTTCTTTTTTTTTTTGCCTTAGCCAAATCCTTCCCTCTTCCACTTGCTTTTTAGTGTGTCTTAACTATTCATTGGTAAATTATTTAACTGCTTGATCCCATTATGTACTCCCTTTGTTCAGGATTCTAGAGAAAGACCTTGGTTTTACTGGTTCCCACACCCCATGGGCTTTAGTTTCCTTACTTGTTCCTTGAGGAAATACCTACAGATCTAGGGCACAATGATGTCACGGCAAAGGTCTGTGAATGCTTTGTAAACTGTAACGGGCTATTGAAATGTAAGATGCATTTCTATTCCTATAGTTATCATTCAAATTCAGTTTGCCCTCTACTTGATTGTAATGCAATTATATCCTTTGACCTCATCGAGTTGAATTAGAAAACTGCATTTGTCTCTGGACCTTTTGTTTTGAAGTGCAGGTTGTCCTTAACATTTTCATGTCAGCTTTTGGACAGCTGACACTTTTGTACATTGTCATGTATCCGCAAACTGCCTCGTTCCTGGTGAATTTGGACCCGTGCATCAGCTGATAAGCCCACTGTTAGAAGCAGTGGCCGGCATGGCCATGCTGCCCGTCAGCCGGTGTGTCTCTGTTGCAGGTGCCAGCACCCCTGCAATTATGCAGTCGTGTTAGGTGGTCGTGTGAATATCGGATCACACTTTGTCTTTATTTTATGAGCACGAAAACCAGGGGAACGAGAGTGTTGGCACTAGTAATAAGTGTGGGTTTTTAAATCTCAGTCCTGTTGAGTCAAAGAGGGAGGTGATTTAGTGTGTTAGAAACGGCACCTCACTGGACTCAACCATTCTCTATAGATTCAGCTGTGAAGAATAATATAAAACTAAAGAAAATAAGGAAAATGCTAGCAGTACGTAGTTGATTTCCTCTTAAAGGAAAGATGTAATTATAAATTATTTATAGAACTTAGGGACAGAAATCTTTTTATGGCCCTCAAGTCTTACTTAGTTTTTGAACTTTTGGCTTTAGCACACTTTTTTTTTTTGGTAATGCATGGTATGGTATAATCTGTGTTTTCTTTCAAATATATTAAATTTGGAAGGGATCTCATTGTGAAATTATGATACAGTGTCGTGGTTTTAAACTCACAGTGGTTAAACCTGTGATCAGCCTGTATTGCAGCCTTTCCTGGGAATTGATCTGTCCTCAAGGAGGAGCCCTCAAACGTAGAACAGGAGAAAATGCTCACTCCGTAGGTAATGATTGTAAGATTGCTCACGCTTGCATCTGTTGCTAACGCACAGTCTAACCCAGGTGCTGGGGGAACTGCGTGAAGGGGCTGGACTGTCTCCGGCTTCTGGTGTCCAGGCCCCAGCATCCCCGGGGCCCTGCCGCCGTCTGCAGTAACTGCAGCAGCCGCAGGGGTGTGGACGGGCGCTCGGGGTCCAGCCCCAGCTGGTGCCCCCGAGGTGCTGGCCTCATTCGTCCTCCCAGCAGCCTCCAGGAGAAGGCGGTGTTTCATCCAGATCAGGGGGCTTCAGAGAGGTCAAAGGAGCGTGGCTTTGTCTCGCCCACGCCCGCCCTATTTCCGCACTGAACACGGGCTCCTCCTAACTGATTCTGAATCAGTATTATAACATCTCTGCGGTACAGCCGGACACACCTGCTTCTTCCTTTTCTCCCTCCGGTGCCCGTGGTGAAGACCTAGTTTTACCCGATGGGCGTGGAGCTTAGAGAATGGGGTGGCCCCTCGTGGTAGGCAGCTGTCCTCCCTGGTACCCCATAAGCGCGCATCTCAGCCCGCACGAGATGCTGAGCGCCCCCTAAAGCTGCAAGGCGGTCCTGCCACTAGATGGCAGTCTCGTCCAAACATTGACCCCTGCGCTGGGAGTCCCTGCTCTGACCAGCAGTCCTCCTGGCATTCATTAGGTCAACAAATATTTTCAAGCGCCTACTGTGTGCTCGGCGCTGTCCTAGGCAACAGAGAGACATCGAGGAGCACGACATGGAGCTCGGTGAACAGATGTGGTTGCGGCCGTGTGGGGGAGGAGGACAGAGGGCAGGGGGGCCGGGGACTGAGAGAAAGAGGGGTGAATGACCCGACCTCATTTTGGAAGGAGCACTTTGGCTGCCTGTGCAGACTGGACGAATGGACAGGGGAGACCAGATGAGAGGCTATGGCCAGACCCTAGGAGAGAGACTTTTCAAGGCTGAATAATAGTCCATTATATGTAAATACTACATTTTCTATATCCCTCCGCCATCGGACAGACCAGAAAGACCAGGAACGAGCTTTAACTTCAGGCGTTGTCTGGGGTGACCCCGGTGTGAGGAGGTTTAGAACTTGGTGCTGGTATTATCAAGTCTTGGGTTCTTAGGTGGTACCTGGTGGTTTCATGGCCCTGTATTTCCCAGGGGTCATCAGGGCTTGGCGGCTTTCCGGGGTCCTCCCCGGGAACCCGTGGTTCAGAGGGGGGCGCTCTCCCTGCTCCTGCCCCCAGGAACACTGACGTTTCTGCCAAGTCTTTCCGTCCAGAAATGTGCTGCCTCTCCAGTTCTCTGAGTTTTCATTTTCGTTTCTTCCTGATGTCTGCTTATTGCCCCCGTCCTCCCCCTCCCCCTTCCTCCTCCTCCTCCTGCCCCCGGCTCTTCCTCCGTCTCCTTCTGTTTGTTGAGTTTATGCCTAGGTTTATACTTATCCTGCTTTGGTGGATGGGATTCCTTAGTCATTGTATTTTCTTTCTTTTTCTTCTTTTTTAACATGGAAAACTTCATGAACTTGCATGTCATCCTCCACGCTAATCTTCTCTGTATCCTTCCAAGTTTAGAATGTGCTGCTGAAGTGAGCATTTGTACTTTTTAATTAGATATTTTTAAACTAATTCATAACTGACTCCTTCCCTTACTGGTACTGATGGTTTTCAGTTGATTCTTATGTGTTTTCCAAGTGGAGGATTCTATCAGTGGCGCACGGGCTTAGCTGCTCTGCGGCATCTTCCCGGACCACGGCTCGAACCTGTGTCCCCTGCATTGGCAGGAGGATTCTTAACTACTGCACCACCAGGGAAGCCCACTGTGATTGCTTTTGATGTTTCCCTATTAAATCAGATACAGAAAGTTGGCTTGAGATATTGTTTTGCAGGTTCAGTTCTTCCTTTCCTCTTTTGCTCAGAGTTACTAGGATTGGGTGGTAGATTTATTAAATGCCCTCAAGGCATTCTGTTATTACTTTAATTATTGATTTTCTTTTTTACCCTGGAGTCTCCTTCAGGAAATCCAAATATGTGTATATTTGGTCTCCTGGGTATGTCTTCCACATCACGTATTTCTTTAATCCTTTTGATTGCTTTCATGCATCCTCTGATTTTTAAAAGTTTATCATCTAATATGCTTTGCTTTGTTTCTTTACTTGAATTCAACTATTGTGTCTTTAATCTTTAGTATAATTTCTCTGATCGCAAATTGTTTCTTTATGACTTCTTGCTCTATCTTCATAGCTATAAAAGCTCCTTGAGTTTCAATGAGGATGCAGATTAGAGATTTTTTTTTAATTTCCTATTTCTTCCAATAACTTTGTTTCATAGGTACATATTTATCTGGATTCCTCAGATGATTCCCCTTTTATGAACTGCTGAGACTTTCCATATAGATCTAGTGATTTTCTAGAATCCATCTTCACAGAGGGAAATCTGTTGTGTCATGTCCCAGGGGTGGTATCTATGCCGGTGACTTTCTCTCACGCGGAGACTCAGGGTAAACTTTGAATAATGCAAAGTGCTGGCTTCCCTTGATTTACATGTTAGCTGCATTTCTAGAAAATTCAGTGTCTAATAAAGTGTAAAAACTCTCCTTGTGGGCTTCCCTGGTGGCGCAGTGGTTGAGAGTCCGCCTGCCGATGCAGGGGATACGGCTTCGTGCCCCGGTCCGGGAAGATCCCACATGCCGCGGAGCGGCTGGGCCCGTGAGCCATGGCCGCTGAGCCCGTGCGTCCGGAGCCTGTGCCCCGCAACGGGAGAGGCCACAACAGTGAGAGGCCCATGTACCAAAAAAAAAAAAAAAAAAAAAAACCACCAAAATACCCTCTCCTTCTGTTTCTATGTAAAATAGTGTTAGATTCTGGACTCAGATCATTATAAACATTTTTTTTTCACTTCCCGAATGCTGGGTATCCTAAGACAGGGGAGAGGGCTGCAAGAAGCAGGCACACCCCTGACATTTGTAGGGCCTGGGGCAAGGAGGCAAATAAGGACCCACTGTTTATTGGCAAGGTTCTGATCAATGTAATTAAGTAGCCTATGAAGGATCAGGGATTTTGGGTGATCTGTTAGGTTGTGGATTTGATGAAAATAATTTTCTGGCTCATTTTCGTTGTTTTTATCAGTAAGGTATGAATTTTGTGTGGCAAATTTTATTCTTTTTTTCTGCTAAGCCTTTTTCCCCCTGAGTTCATGTTAGTATTTTCTAATTTCTATCACTTCATGATTTTGAATGATTCTCAAAGATTTTTTTAAAATTGTAATGGTATTCAAAGTGTATAGTTTTTATATAGATTTTCATCAAAATATAAATTAAAGTCAATAAAATAGTTGAAAATGTATTTCACATATATATATATTTTTTTGCGGTACGCGGGCCTGTCACTGTGCTCCCCCTCTGTGGAGCACAGGTTCCAGACGCGCAGGCTCAGCGGCCATGGCTCACGGGCCCAGCCGCTCCATGGCATGTGGGATCTTCCCGGACCGGGGCACAAACCCGTGTCCCCTGCATCGGCAGGTGGACTCTCAACCACTGCGCCACCAGGGAAGCCCTGTTTTGTTTTTTTTAAAATTACCTTTAAGTTTGCAGTAATTATAGATTCACATGCAGTAGCAAGGTATAAGATTCCCTTGTCCCTTTTACTGGTTATCCCGAGTGGTACCATTTTGCAAAATGCTAGTACAATGTCACAATCGGAGAGCAACATCGACACAGTCTGGTTTTAGAGCATCTCCATCACCACCAGGATCCCTCCCGTGGTCCTTTTACAGCCACACTCACGCCTCTCGATCCCCACCCCCTCCTTAACCCCTGGCAACCACTAATCTGATTTCCATTTCCATAGTTTTGCTATTTCAAGAATGTTATACAAATGGAATCATACAGTATGTAAGCTTTTGGGACTGTCGTTTTTCATTCAGCATAATTCTCTGGATATTAATCCAGGTTGTTGTATATATCAAAAGTTTATTCCTTTTTAATTTCTTCATAGTATTTCATGGTGTGGATGTGCCACAGTCTATTTACCCACAAGTCTGGGTTGTATCTAGTGTTTTGCTCTCATGAATAAAGCTGTTACAAACATTATCATTAATAAAGCGGTACAGGTTTTTACGTGGACATTTTGTGGAAGCATTTCTCTGGGACAAATGCCCAGGAGTGCACTTGTTGGATTGTATTAGTTGCATGTTTAGTTTTTTAAGAAATTGCCAAAATGTGTTTCCAGAGTGGCTGCGCCATTTTATACTCACGCCAGCAATGTGTGAGTGATCCAGTTTCTCCACAACCACGCTAATAGGTGTGTGGTGATATTTCACTCTAGTTTTAATTTGCATTTCCCTGATGGCTAATGATGTTGAAACACATCTTATTTTTCTTTTGCCACTTAAAAATTTTTTTATTTATTTAATTTATTATTTATTTTTGGCTGCGTTGGGTCTTCGTTGCTGTGCGCGGGCTTTCTCTAGTTGCGGCGAATGGGGCTACTCTTTGTTGCAGTGTGCGGGCTTCTCATTGCGGTGGTTTCTCTTGTTGCGGAGCACGGGCTCTAGGCCCGCGGGCTTCAGTAGTTGTAGCACGCGGGCTCAGTAGTTATGGCTTATGGGCTCTAGAGTGCAGGCTCAGTAGTAGTGGCGCACGGGCTTAGTTGCTCCGCAGCATGTGCGCTCTTCCCGGACCAGGGCTCGAACCCGTGTCCCCTGCATTGGCAGGCGGATTCTTAACCACTGCACCACCAGGGAAAACCCAACCTTATTCTTCTTTTCCAAAGTTGTTTTATCTAGTCTCGTTCCTTTGACTTTCTGTATAAATTTAGAATTATCTCATCTGTGTACACACAGAAAGTCTTCTGGGAATAGACATCTTTACTGTGTTGAGCCTTCCAATACACAAACATTTATTTAGATCTCCTCTGATTTCCTTCATCAGCATTTTATAGCTTTTAGCGTACAAATCCTGTACCTATTTTGCTGGATTTATACCTATTTCTTTTTTTTTTAGCAATTGTAAGTATTGTTACTGTATTTCTAATTTTGGTGTTCATTGCTAGAATATTGAAATACAGTTTATTTTTTATGTTTATCTTGTATCTTGTGAACTTGCTGAACTCACTTATTAGTTGTCGGAGATTTTTTCTCCTTTAGATTCCTTGGGATTTTCTATGTAGACAATCATGTCGTCTACAAGTAGGAGCAGTTTTAACTCTTCATTTCTGACCTGTATGCCTTTTATTTCCCTTTCTTGCCTTGTTGCACTGTCTAGAAATTCCGACACTGTGTTGAATAAAAGTGCTGACAGTGGACATACTTGCCTTGTTCATAACCCTAGGGGGAAGGCATTCAATCTTCTACCATTACGTATAATGTTAGCTTTTGGTGTTTTGTACATGCTCTTTATCAAGCTGAGGAATTTCCCTTCTATCCTAATTTTTGTAAGATTTTTTTTTTCTGAGGAATTTCCCTCTATTCCAACGTTTATCGTGAACGGAAGGTGGAAAGTAGACCAGCTGACCTTCAACATATTCACCAGCTAGATTTACTTTTTAAAAATGTGGATGGTTGGGAGAGCGTTTTGTGAACCACTCGTTAAGAAAAGGGAGAGTGGGGCTTCCCTGGTGGCGCAGTGGTTGAGAGTCCGCCTGCCGATGCAGGGGACGCGGGTGCGTGCCCCGGTCTGGGAAGATCCCACATAGCGCGGAGCAGCTGGGCCCCTGAGCCATGGCCGCTGAGCCTGCGCATCCGGAGCCTGTGCTCCACAGCGGGAGAGGCCACAACAGTGAGAGGCCCGTGTACTGCAAAAAAAAAAAAAAAAAAAAAAAAAAAGAAAGAAAAGGGAGAGTGGAATTTTTAATGTTTTGATTTGTACCTTTTCTTGTATGAAAGAATTTAAGAAGTCTTACAGAGATAAATGCAAGAAAATAAAAAGATAAAAATGTGGGGGGGCGGAAATAGAAAAACCAAAAGCTAGAAGGAAAGTGCATGATTGCTAGTTTGGCAAGGAGTTTCTAGAAGCCAGAGGGGAGAGGGAAACCTGATTCATGATGAGAGGATGAGAAGAAGCCAGCTACTGATGAAACACACAACCTTCCTGGGACTGAAATGTACAAAAATCAAGTCTCCTTTAGGTATCTGAAGGGAACAAGGGATCGATTTTCTAAAGTCGGCAAAGGCATCTTATAAAGCAAAACTTGTATGTCTGAACACCCCACTAGCACCCCTAGGTAACAGTTCTGTCCTTTATTATTCTTTTAAACAATTCATACATTGACTCTCTCTCGCTCTTCAGTATTTAATCAGAAACACAGCATTACTGTTAGATTTCGGTGAATTTAAACCAGGTGAGAATATTGGGTTACGTGCCAGAGTGACATTATAGCAGTGAACTTCAGGGATGGAGATGTGATACGACTGATGATACGTGTTTGTGTTGACAGCTGGGGTCTGCTAGCTGAAATGTCGAGGATGCCTGTGAGTAAGCTTGGCAGGGGCCGTCGTAGAGCTCAGTATGACTGCAGTACAGTGGGTGGAGGTCGAGGACGTCTCCCACTGCAACTGCCCTTCCCGGGAGAGCATGGTGACTAATGGCCTTTTAATAGGGTCAGCTTCTGGACGGAGGGATGGAATGATTCGTTCTTCTAGGAGGACGATCGTGAGTGTTGCTCCTTGAGTGAGCGTGAGCTGGTTGCTGGTCAGAACCACGTGGCCCGGCGCCCGTGCCCCAGGCTTCTTTATGGAAGCGGAGAAAAGGGAAGGAAATGGTGGGTCCCACTGTGGAATGAGTTTTATGTTCCAGAAGAAAGTTCTGCTTTTCTGGTTCTGGGTAACCGTCACGTTGGATGGAAGGTAAGCTGGAGGTGTTTCCACTGAATTCATGGAACATTCAAGTTCCAGGCCCTGAACTTGGCCATGACCTTCTGAAACGTTCACATCGCCCTCTGGAAAACAGGACCAGACCTGCTGCCTCGTGCTGGCTTTCCTGGCTGCCGACGCACAGTAGATTCTCAGCGCTCTGTTCTCTCTTCCCGAAAGTTTGGATGATTAAGCTTGCCGTCGAATTTTATTTCTTAGCATATTGATTTCCGCATCAAAAATTAGGTGAATACTGAGGAAAGTGTTTTTCCTGAGCAAATTACAGTACAGATAGAGTAGAAGTGTGTCCTGCGGATACGTGCCGTCCCCCTCCCTCAACTGAACCTTGCTCAGGTTTTCTTAAACGCTCTTGGAGGGGATATTTATCCTCATTTGATCAATTCCAAAAGACAGCCCAGCCGAGGTGGCTTTATGCTGCGGGAATTCGTTTCGGAGCCCGAACGCAAGAGATTGATAATAAATGAAATCAACATATATTTGATAATCTAAGTGCAGAGTATTAAAGTCAGGAACTGTGTGTGGGGTTGACGGCGGAGGGTCTGAAAGGAAGACTTGCAGACAGCAGTGGAGCGGCAGGAAGACTGGAAGAAAAGTGGCAGAGGCGGGCACAGACGCGGCTTTGTTCTTCCCTTCCCACCATGCCCCAGCTGTGTGGCCTGAAGCAAAAGGCTCCCCCAGCAACGCCGCCAGTCCCGCTCTTGGAGTAGCCGCGTCTGTGGGCTTTCAAATGAAAGCAGGTAGAAAAGGTCCTTCTGCCATTTGCCTCGTTCTCAGTGCGTTTTCCGAGTTAACCCATCCTGGCTCCTGGCCACCCCTGGGGCTCCTTTTGGGCCCTTGCAAACCATTCCTTTAAAAATCGGTTCTATCAAACTCTAGTCTTTGGTCAGGTAAAATTTTTATATCATATTCATTTTTTGAATCGGTCATAGAATCATATGGCTCACAATGTAAAGGGTACAGTGAAAAGCTTTGCTGCCACCCCTCTGTCTGCCTCGTTCAGCACTGTCCGGCCCTCCGCTATCCTTCTAGAGATTCCCAGTGTGTGCAGAAGCAGGTGTGCGTCCTCTTCCCTCTCTGTGCACGGACGGTGGCGGGAAAGGTCACACGTTCCGCGCGGTGAGCCCCGGAACCCAGTCTGCACCCTCCCACGTGTGCGGTGTGCTTCACTCCTCTCCAGCCTGCCCCTCATCTCTCTGTGCTTATGAGAGCCATTCATGACCTTGTTCAAAGTTATCTCCGCTTCTGGGGTTGTCATTTCCCTGGGCCAGGAAATTTATGCTCCTTAGGTGGTTTTCTTGGGCTTGAGTTTCCTCTAAGGTTTGGTCTGCCCTCCGCAGGACAAAACCATTTTGGGGGGCACGTGTGTGCGGGAAGACAGAAGGAGGGGCAGAGCTTTTGCCCTTAATTGTTTTCAGCAAACCTCAGCTCCTTTCCAGGATTAGCTTTCCAGACCATTTTCTTACAGGTTTCTGCCAACTTCATAGTCAGGCAAGGCTCTGCGTCCTGTCCTTCGGTTTTACGCAAGTCCTCGACTTTGCCCGGGTCACCGTCACCCTGATTGCTTAGGGATCACCCCTTTCTCCCATCGTTACTCACTGTGGGATGAGACTCTCCCGTTTGGAGAAGCATCACATGTTTCGTTACCTGTTAAGACGAAGTTAACCCCACCCATCTCAGGAAGTGGGGACCACAAAAGGCAATGGCCTTTGTCAGGAACCAAGAACAGAGCCTAAAATGTAGATATCTTTATAAAACCTGCTTTTCCTCTGAAACCATCCTCCATAACAGGATCTCCGAGTTAGGAATGGTGACAATTAAGTAAAATCCACCTGCTTTGGACTCTGGGGCGTCTTGACCAGGCTCTTCCAGCTCTGCTTTCCGAAGATGATATGCTTTTCCTTCCTTGCACTTTGTCAACAATTCCTTTTTCAGTCAAAGTTAGAGTTCTTTTTGGTTCCAAGCAGTAAAATTAGGGCCAGGTTTTGACTGAATATGTGGAAGAATGTTCTAGCAGCCACAGAAGTGCAGGGAAGCGTGCTGCCCCAGGAAACCAAGAGCTCCCGGTTATTGGTGGGGAGGTTTCATTCTGCGCTGAACTCCTTGCTGGAGATGTTGGAGGGCGATGGGAGCAGATCCTCACTAACGTCCTTCCCAGCCCTCGAGGGGTTGCTGTGAAGCTCAGAGACCTCCTCCTCTTGTCTCCTTCCATGTGGGAGACACTGCTTCAGCCCCTCGGACCACCAGGTACCTGATGACTCCAAACCTGCATCTCTGCCCCAACTTGCACCTGCCTTCCGGAAACACTTCTCCAGCTGCCCACAGCGTCTCGTGGATGTTCTGCACGTGTTGTGTCCGTCCCTTCCTTCCTTCAACAAACGTGTCCACTGAGTTCCAGGCATCTTCCCAGGTGCCGGGGACGCAGCCACGAGCGAGACAAGGGAAGCCCCGGCTCTCCTGGGTCTTACACTGCGTCCGTGTGGGATCTGCCGGCGTGATTGCCCACCCCTCTCACTGCACTTGTTTCCCTGCTTCCTCTAGCATCTGACTCCTGCCGACTGCAGCGCTCTCCCGACACCCAGATCAGCTCTCCTGTTATCCGTCAGCCTCCTTTCCTTCAGCGTGTGATTTTCTTTGTCACCACGTCTACCGACTTCTTTTCATTTCCTCTGGGTTCCCCTGACCCCACCTGGCACAGCGTCTCTCTCCTAAGGCACAGAGGCTTCCTGGTTGAAGTCGGGCTGCTGCTAATGTTTGCCCCACCCTCTTGTCCTGAGAGACTGGGACCAGTTTGGGTCAGTTCATTGACAAAGTTGGTTAAATTGGGGAATCCTAAAAAATGAAAGATATACTGTAAACATTTTATTTTCACCTAAAATGTTCAAGTGCTTTCATTCACTGTTGTCCAGCTACAGAGCCAAGGTTATTTTCTTGGAGCGCACCTGTCGGTGGGAACCCTTTGGCATCTTCCCACACCTGTGACACACCTTCCATGATTTCCAGCTTTAAACAGGAGCGAGAACTTAGGTGCTTCCGAAGAAGACTGCCGGCAGAATCCTTTCACGTGTTTGCTACTGGTCCCCTCATCATTTAGAGCTACTTTGGGCATTTTTTAAATTGAAATATAGTTGATTTACAATGTTGTGTTAGTTTCAGGTGTACAGCAAAATGATTCAGTTTTTTATATATATATATTTATTTATACGTAATATGTGTTTTCAGATTCTTTTCCATTATGGTTTATTACAAGGTGTTGGATATAGTTCCCTGTGCTATACAGTAGGACCTTATTTACCTCTTTTATATATAGTAGTTTGTATCTGCTAATCCCCAGCTCCTAATTTATCCCTCCCCCATCCCCTATTTTAACAGCTCACTTTCATCCAGTCTTTTCA
>NW_020172141.1:4305800-4315606 GCF_003031525.2 Neophocaena asiaeorientalis asiaeorientalis | reverse complement strand
GGCCCAGCCGCTCCGCGGCATGTGGGATCTTCCCGGACCCAGGCATGAACCCGTGTCCCCTGCATCGGCAGGCGGAATCTCAACCACTGTGCCACCGGGGAAGTCCCAGAGTGGCTTTTGAGGAAACAATCTCCCTCTCTCTCTGCGCTATTTCATTGGTTTACATAATAATTAAGTTACGTAAATAAAATCCCTGGTACAACTAGCATAAATAGGGTTGGGACAAATAGACCTACTCTCAGTATGCAGACAACCCATGTGGAGGGGCTGAAGTGCACGGCTGTTCCAGGTGGGGCCTCCCAACCAACGGTGCTCGTCCTGCCCAGGACATTGGTCAATGTGTCCTGTTCAAATGGGCACCTTGGTTACCTTGGTGAGCTGGTTATGTGTAAAATGCTAGGAAGAGGGTGGATGAACAGCAGGCTTTGCATCAGCAGGGCCATCATCCTGAACCACAGCTTCGGATGGCTCAGCCCTCTACTCAGACACCTGCGGTTCTCCCGCGGGAGACCAGGGGCAAAGCTCCTGCCTAGATCCAGCGCGATACCGCAGCAGCCTCGGCCCAACCCTGTTCGTGCCTTGAGCTCCAGTCCTGGGCCACAGGGGGGCTGGTTCTCCAAATACACTCAGGACTTTCCAACAATCAAGCCTTTGTTCGCCCTGGTGAGCACAGACCCGGCAATGCTCCTCCAGGACACACGTCCAGGCCCGGCACCTCTCCTGCTGGCACCTCTCCTGCTGGCCCCTCCTGCCACTCTGGACCTTGACAGCAGTGCTGTTCACCACAGGAGGGAGGACCAACTGGTAAGCATCACCTCCTCCGTGAAGACTTTCTTGATCCCACAACAGGATGAGCTTTTCCCCTTTTAAAGATAGGCTGCGTTTGGGCTTCCCTGGTGGTGCAGTGGTTGAGAGTCCGCCTGCCGATGCAGGGGACACGGGTTCGTGTCCCGGTCCGGGATTCCCAAAAGGGGGAGGCCCCAACAGTGGGGGGCCCGTTTACCGCAAAAAAAAAAAAAAAAAAAAGAAATGAGCTGGAGAACCTTAAATGCAGATTTCAGAGTGAAAGAAGCCAGTCCGCAAAGGCTGCATCCTGTACGATTCCAACCATACGACACCCTGGAGAAGGCAAAACCATGGAGACAGTAAAACAATCAGTGGTTGCCGAGGTTTGGAGGAAGAAAGGTGGGGGGAAGACTAGGTGGATCACAGGGTACTTTTAAGGCAGTGAATCTATTCTGTGTGACACTCCAGTGATGGATACATGTCATTATACATTTGTCCAAACCCACAGAATGTATAACCAACCCAAAGAGTGAACTCCAATATAAACTGTGGAGTCTAGTTAATAATAACGGATCTACAACATTGTAAATCAGCTATACGTCAATAAAAAAAATGAAAAAAACCACAGGTCTATATTGGCTTATCAGTTGTAACAAATGTACCCCACAGTGCAGGCTGTTAATAAAGGGGGAAACAGAGGGGGGTGCGGAGGGGGTATATGGGAACTTTCTATACTTGCCACTCATTTCTTTTATAAACCTGAAACCTCTTTAAAAAACAAAGGCTATTCCTTTAACAAAAATCATAATCCAAATAACTACCTCGGGCTTAAAGTAACACCACGAAACAGGAATAACAGTCACCGGGGATCACCTGTCCGCCAGCCATTTCCTTCTTCTTTGCTAATGAACTCCATGGAACACGATGCTGCTAGAAGGTCACACTGTTCTTAGCTCCAGAATGAATCTTGATTACACGGTCGAAGCCAATCCTGGTGATTCCATTTTCCTTGCTAGTGACTGAGGGAGGTCTGGTGGGAGAGTCCGGGAACGCTTTCTTGCCCTTAAGGGGACACACTGGAAGAATGCTCTCTTCTTCCACGGGGCTTTGTCCTCCCTGCTTGCAGTCACCAGCACTACAGCGGCCATCTCCACCAAGACGGCGAAGGGAGGTGGCCAGGAGGGTAGATGAGAAACACAGAGAGAACTGGTTCTCCCACGACATCACTGTGTCCCCAAGGTAAACCTCCTCTGAGTCACCTACCTTCTGTTCTGTTAATACAACATGGCACGCTTCCTCAGTGTTGAAGTCCAGCTGAGTCAGATAAGATCTGACCTGGTAGCTCTCCTTTTTCTCCATAACGGACTCAGGTTCAGAGAGATTCGCTATCTTGCCCAAGGACATAGAGATAAAAAGGAAGGAGCCAGAGTTCAATTCAGGCCTGTTGCCTGCAAGCACTTGTTCTTTCTTTCTCTACCTCTCTGCCTTCAGGAGAAGCTGGCCCCGGAATCTTCAAAGAGAAGCGACTCTTTCGGGATTCAGAAAAGCAAATCGTTTCTTGAAATAAGTAACTGTAAACTATGGGAGAAAATCTTGGAAAAACCCTTCCTGAATTAGAGAAAACACATTTTTTAAATCTCCAACAGGGCTTAACTTAAATATAAATAACATCGCTAGAGGGTAAAGGAAGGCAGATTGAGATAATGGTCATTACCACTATAGACCCCGGTACAGTAAAAATGCCCATTGTCTGTCCTTGTCTCAGCCACTGACTCATTAGGTGACCTCGCCCAGACCACCCCCTGAGCCTACAAGAGTCTTATTATCTACCCAGTCACCTTCCCTTGGAGCTTCGTATGAATAATAAAAACTCATCACTGGCCTTCAGATTCTGAAGTTCACATTATATGCGAAAGACAAGCCTAGGGGTGTAACGTGAGTTTTCCCCTAAGCTTCCAAGTCTAGGAGCACAAAGGGGGTCGTGTTTCCCTCAATGATTTCTGGAAGTCCCAGGAGCATGGGGCTTAGGCTGCTTCATTCAATCAATAATATTCAGCACCTGTGTTGTACATGACACTCTCCAAGTTTTCCATCTTCTAAAGGAGGGGGGAAACCTCAACTTTCCTAATAAGTCAAAGGCCAACGAGGTTCGCACAAAGAAAACCAAGAGAAACTTAAACGCTGGGAGAAAGAGTCAAAGAAAGGGTAACAGAAGAAGTCTAGTAACTGAATCAGAAGAAAAGTTCCTCAGGCAAACAGCACATATATTGGTCTGAAAAACACTCCAACGACAAAAAGGTGGCAGGAAACGTCGAGGGCGCATCTGTAGGGACAGAAAGCAGATTTGTGGTTGCCTGGAGCTGGCGTGAAACAGGAATTGACTGGAATCAACAGAAGGCATCTTTTCGGTGTGACAGAAATGTTCTAAAGCTCCGTCGTGGTGGATGGTTGTAATTTAGTAAACTGACTAAAACTCTTTGGCTTGCACATCTTAAATGGGTGGATTTAGTGATATGTAAATTACACTTCGATAAAGCTGGGTTTTAAAAAATTTTTTTAATTTTTTATTTTTTTAAAAGTTTTTTTTTTTTTTTTGCCGTACGCGGGCCTCTCAATGTTGTGGCCTCTCCCGTTGCAGAGCACAGGCTCCGGACGCGCAGGCTCAGCGGCCATGACTCACGGGCCTAGCCGCTCCGTGGCATGTGGGATCTTCCCAGACCGGGGCACAAACCAGTGTCCCCTGCATCGGCAGGCGGACTCTCAACCACTGTGCCACCAGGGAAGCCCTGGGGTTTTTTTAATAAGTAAAAGGAGATAAACGGATGAGCCTTCAAGACTCAACGAATTATTTCTGAACTAAAAAGAGCCCCGTCATTACTCCAAATCAATTAGCAAGACTGAAGCCTGGGGGTGCCTCAATGCCAGGAATGAAGGCTAGAAAGATACTGGCTTTGAAGAAGATGAGATAAAGGGGAGAGAGAGGCCTCAGCCACGCTTGGGACTGGCTTGCTTCCTGAGGGTGCTGCCAGCAGGTCCAGCGCACAGTTCACTGGAAGCAGCAGAGAAGGAAGAGGCAGGAAAGAGCAGTACGGGGCAGGGTGCAGGGAGGTCTGAGCAGAAAGACAAACGTGACCCAGGCATGAACCCGTGTCCCCTGCATCGGCAGGCGGACTCTCACCCACTGCGCCACCAGGGAAGCCCTGTTGCTCTTTTAAAACAAGCATCATAGCTGTCTTTGACGTCCCTAGAGCATTTTTGAGGTTTTTTAGCACCGGTTCTGGTTCTGGAGCATGTCAGCTGTACCTCCACCTGTGGCTCCGGACAAACTGATCCCACTGGAAATTTTATCCTATTCCAACACTGGACGGTCAGCGTTTGTTTGCCCAGTTCGTATTATTGCCACAACTTGACTTCTCACTGTCCTGCTTTCAAAGTTCTCTTTAAAAGATTTGTTTTCAGTGATGGCTGATACTTAAAAAATTGTGAGGTCATGCCCTCAGGAATAATTACTAGGAGTGTGTTAAATTTCTCTACCTCCTTTTAAAATGGTTTTATCAGGTTACCGCCATCAGCATCTAAAACTGTCACTGATGGATTATCACTGTCACTGGTGGTCCAGTGGTTAGGACTCGCTGCTCTCACTGCAGAGGGCCTGGGTTCGATCCCTGGTAGGGGAAATAAGATCCCACAAGCTGCGTGGCCAAATAAATAAAACTCTCATCGATGAAGGTTATTTCAGGATGTGTCTTCCTTAAACAGTATTTAACATTGATTGGATCATGATGTTTTTGGAAAAAAAATGTTTTGGAGGCAATTGGGGAAATTTTAATATGAACTGTGTACCGTGTAATATTTTGAGAATATTATTTTTCGTAGGTGTGATCATGGTGTTGTAGGAGAGTTTAGGAGATCCTGCTGGAAGTATCTGGGGGTGAAGTGTTGTGATGTCATGTGGTTGGCAACATACTTTCAAATGAGTCAATGAGAAGGAAAATGGAGAGGGGTCGAGATAAAGGCCAAATGTGGTAGAATGTTTATGCGGTAAAATGGTTACAGTTGGTAAATGTAAGTGATGGATATAGAAGGGGTTCATTGTAGTGTTCTGGGCACACTTTTCTGTGCATCTGAAAATGTTCACAGTGAAAAGTCGGACAATAAAAAAAGACTTTTTCCCCTTCAATATTATAAAACATTCATCCGTGTTTACTTCAAGACTTTTATATGTTCATATTTTACACTTAAATTTATACTGAATTGAACTTATTGTTGGCATAAAGAGGGATATATGGCTGTCACTTAATTTGAAGTGCTACTTTATGTTCAATTCTTTAATTTTTTAATAAATTTATTTATATATTTATTTTATTTATTTGGCTGCGTTTTGTCTTTGTTGCTGCGCACTGGCTCTCTGTAGTTGCGGCGAGCGGGGGCTACTCTTCGTTGCGGTGCGCAGGCTTCTCATTGCGGTGCCTTCTCTTGTTGCGGAGCACGGGCTGTAGGCGCGAGGGCTTCAGTAGTTGTGGCACGCAGGCTCAGTAGTTGTGGCTCGCGGGCTCTAGAGTGCAGGCTCAGTAGTTGTGGTACAGGGGCTTAGTTGCTCCGCGGCATGTGGGATCCTCCCCGACCAGGGCTCGAACCCGTGTCCCCTGTGTTGGCAGGCAGATTCTTAACCACTGAGCCACCAGGGAAGTCCTGTTCAATTCTTTTAAATCTGTTTTTTGGGGAATTTCCATTCTGTTGTAACCACACTGGTTTTCTGATGTAATTTTATGGCATGTGTTCATCTCTAATAAGGCAAATCTCCTCTTTTTCTTCCTCTTCCAGAGTTTCTTAGACTTTCTGATGCCTTTATTCCTCCAGGTGAATCTCGGAGTAAATACATCAAGTTCATGATTAATTTGAATTTTGTTAAAATTATAGATTAATTATTTGGGCAGACTTGATGTCTTTATAATATTTAGTCTTTTCATTTCAATAACATAGGATGTCTCCGGAGAGCAAAGAATCCTTCAGAAGTTCAAGTGACCATCCCAGAACTATTTTGTTTGTTTAAGTTAGCGTTGTATTATAGAGTAGGTAAATATATTATTTACTTCAGTTTTATGAGATATGGATGCAAGCATGACTAAGACAGCATCACTGCCGCTCAAAGAGTTCACAGTCTTACAAAGAAGCATAGTTTAAATAATGTGGTTCTGTGGGAAAATACAAGCATTTACAAGGGACAGAAATACCATAAGGGAGTGAGTATGTATTTGATTCTGGCTGGGATGGGCAGGCTCCCAGGGGGAGTGATGCTTGCCCAGGAATTTAGAGGAAAGCATAGGCATTTGCCAGGTAGCCAGGCTACAGTGGGGTATCAAGTCAGAGGGAATATAGCAGATATGAAAGCGTAGGGACCTGAGACGGTAGGGCATGTTCAGGGCACCACAACTGGCTTCATGTCGCTGGGAGATAAAGGGAGGGTGTATTTTTGAAAGATGAGGGTAGAGTAAGGGGTATGGGGGTGCAAGATGATACATCAAGAACCGGGGACTTTATGCTAAAGGTAGAAGGGAGCGGCAGGCAGCTTTTAAGCAGAGGTGTGATAAGGTCACGTTTGCCACCTTGATGGGTGGAATGGGGGAGGGGTTTGGGCAGCCGCAAAACGGGAAGCATCGAGTGAGTTGGAAGCTAGTGCTAGTTTCTCCTTGTGTGAATTAACAGCCTGAATTAAACAAGTGCCAGCAAAGATAAGAGAGAGGCAAGATTAGAACAATGTTAAGAAGATGAAATACACACAGGACTTGATTTAAATATTTCCGACTGTAAAAGAGAGTCATAGTTGTACAGGATGCATCTCGGGTTGGTATCTTGTCAAGTTTTCCTGACGAGATACATGTTAATTGCGTAACAGTTTATGGGATTAAGAAGATGACTCATGAGTTTCAAAACTCTCCAGAGAAGTATGTAACTGTTCTGTAAGTTGAAGTGGTGTCACTGTGGCAGTGTTCACAAACTCAGCCTTTGTCGATTGATCCACATATTTTGGGAAGTCAAACATCTTTTCTGGGCTTATTCTTCACCATTTATTTATTTATGTTTGGGTGCGTTGGGTCTTCATTGCTGTGCGCAGGCTTTCTCTAGTTGCGGCAAGTGGGGGCTACTCTCCGTTGCGGTGCGCGGGCTTCTCATTTCGGTGGTTTCTCTTGTTGCAGAGCATGGGCTCTAGGTACGTGGCTTCAGTAGTTGTGGCTCGCGGGCTCTAGAGTGCAGGCTCAGTAGTTGTGGTGCACGGGCTCAGTACTTGTGGTGCACAGGCTTAGTCGCTCCACGGCATGTGGGATCTTCCCGGACCAGGGCTTGAACTCGTGTCCCCTGCACTGGCAGGTGGATTCTTAACCACTGTGCCACCAGGGAAGCCCATTCTTCACCTTTTAAAAAGGGGGATTGAGCTTGATCTCATATGCATTTCTGCTCTGAAGTCATCCTATGCAATTGATTTTCCTTCATACATCCGCTTCTATGTGCTCTGGGTTGTGCCAGGTTTTGTAGTTTATAGAAATAGAACTGTGGCTCTTGTCTTTGACAAACTAGTTTTGATGGAGAATAACTCACAGCACTCCTACTGAAAGGAAGTAACGTGTAAGAGCTGATGTGTTTACAGTACAGCTTATAAACTCACTCATGCATTCATTCCCTGCTCTCATGATGTTTGCACTCTACTGGAGAGACAGTAAACCACTTAACAAGTAAACATACAGTCGACTAAATGGTGGAAAGTGTCACAAAGGTCCACAAACCAGGGAAGTGTATGTGTGGAGGGTCTGATTGACTATTTCACATGATGTGACAAGAGAAGCCCCTCTTAATCAAATGAATGAGAAGTGAGAGCCTCTCGGAAGTGAGAGTGAGTGAACCATATGGTCTGTGTAACGTAGGAATGTGGGGAAAAGCGTCCCGGGCAGAGGGAACAGCAAGTGCAAAGTCCCTTGGGTGGGAGCAACGTGGCTTACCTGGGAAGAGTGAGGAGGCTACTATAGCAAGACAGGTGTGTGTGTGGAGGGGGGGGCGAGTCCACTGGTAGAGGGAGGGGAAGGGAATTCAGGGCCTTGAAGGCCATTGTTAGGGCTTGGCTTTTCTGCCGAGTGAGACAGAAAGCCATCAGAGCGTGTCAGTGGGGGTGTGATATGATCTGACCTGGGTTTTAGAAGCATCACTCTGTTATGTGAAGGTCAGGAGCAGAAGAAGGGAGAAGGTCAGGAGGCGGCTGCAGTGATCCTGGTGGGAGATGACTGTGGGCTGCACCAGGTGTGGTAGCAGTGGAAGCGGTGAGAAGTGCTGAGGAGGTGGCATTTACCATATTGATCCTGATATCTTCCGTTTATGGAGATGGAGGAGACTACGTGAGACATCGATGGAAGAAAATCTAGAATTTGGTTTTGTTCCCATTAAACTGAAGTTGCCTATTAGGACATCAAAGTGGAGGCGTCAAGAAGGTAGTTGGATAGATGAGTCTGGAGTTCAGAGGGCAGGATCAGGCTGAAGATATACAGGCGGGATCTAAAAGCCACAGCTTGGCTGTGATGGCCAAGTTAAAGGCAAAGAGTAAGTTGGATGGAGGTGACTGGACATTAGGGCGCTGGGGGTCTAGAGGAGATGAGGAGAAACCAATGAAGGGAACAGAGAGGAGGACTGGGGAAGTGGCAGAAAACTATGAGAGTGTGGTGTCCCTGAAACCAAGGGAATTAACTGTTGTTGAGAGTGACCAGCGGTGACCTAAGATGTTGAATGAGAGCTGAGAATTGGCCAGTGTTGAAGTGATGCAGCACGTGGAACCCGCCGTCCTGCTCATAATTTTTTTTCCCCATTACATACTTGTCACTGCAAGATTTAGTGAGTTCTAAGCGTTTTCACATAAGGCAGTCACTTCTTTTATTTATTTATTTATTTTTGGCTGCGTTGGGTCTTCGTTGCTGCACTCAGGCTTTCTCTAGTTGCGGCCAGCGGGGGCTACTCTTCGTTGCAGTGCACCGGCTTCTCATTGTAATGGCTTCTCTTGTTGCAGAGCACAGGCTCTAGGTGCACAGGCTTCAGTAGTTGTGGCTCGCTGGTTCTAGAGCACAGCCTCAGTAGTTGTGGCGCACAGGATTAGTTGCTCCGCAGCATGTGGGATCTTCCCGGTCCAGGGCTCGAACCCGTGCCCCCTGCATTGGCAGGCAGCTTCTTGACCACTGCACCACGAGGGAAGTACCCGATAAGGCAGTCATTTCTGAGGGCAGTTTGTCCTTGTGACTGGCATGCATATTTATTATTAGTGGCAGTATTCATCGTGGAGAATGTTGTTAAAGCGTCGTCTACACTGCCTCCGCCTCAAAACTTGCTTATTCGTCTACTCATTCATCCAAGAACTAAGTCCCCAAAAATACTTACGAAGCGCCTGTCTTATGGCAACCCAGATTTCCCGAAGGTCTGATTTCTCACGCGCGGGACTGTGCCTTCCTTCCTCGTGACACCTGGCCTCAGCGTCCCCGCAGTGGGGTTTTTCCAGCCTGCAGGGTCCAGCCGCAGTTCTCAGCGTCCGCCCCTAGAGGCCGGAAGTCGGGCAGCGGGCGCGTCCCTCCCCCGCCTGGGAGGGAAGCTTTGGAAGATCCAGAGAGATATGCAGATGAGGTGGGCGGGAGGTATGTAGATGAGGTGGGCGGGCCTCGTGGGGTGGGCAGCCCGAGTCGAGGTGGACGGCCTGCGTGGGGGGTGGTATGTAGATAAGGTGGGCGGGCGGTATGCAGATGAGCGGGCGCAGAGCGGCCGGCGGTCGCGGGGACTCGAGGCGCCGGCCCTTTCTTTGACTGGAGCGGACCCGCCGGACGTAGCCGCCTCGCCAGCCGGAGCCGGCGCGAGCTGCCGCGCGGTGGACACGCCGTCCGAGGCGGCCGGTCGGCCGCTGCCCGAGGCCGCAGAGCATGGGCAACCACTCGGGGCGACCCGAAGATCCCGAAGCAGGTCGGTGCGGCGGGCGGGGGGTCGCCGCACCCCCTCCC
>NW_020172141.1:4288694-4305616 GCF_003031525.2 Neophocaena asiaeorientalis asiaeorientalis | reverse complement strand
GGACTTTGTGGGCACTGTCCGTGTGCGTGTCACACACTTTCCAGAGTCCTGTGGAAGGTGGCGGCCCATCAGCAGGTCTGTTAACTCATGCTCAGACCCGGGGCTGGATTGTGACTGTTTCTTACTCAAAATAGCCAGTGCTTATTCTGGGATCCCGGCGCTTCTCCGGCTTATCAAATTTTTATTTGCTCAGAGATTGGGCGAGCTGGGTGGAAGGCAGCTGGCCTCTGGTTTTCATCTCCTGTTGGTCATTCTGACCTCCTAAGCAGAGTTAGATGCTGCTGACCGCGGTGTCGCGTTTACAAACAAAACAGAACATTTCTGTACTGTCACACACGCAAACGGGGTTTCCTTTAGCCCCCAAAAGTGCATCTTGGCCGGTTGGGGAGAGATGGTCCACCTGGGACTGGAGTCCTGGGCTGGCAGGTGACGGGTCTGTGTTTGTGGGACAGTCAGAACTCGGAATACTTTTTCCAGCGGGTGATTTTTAAATTTGAATTTGAATGAGGAAATGGAAGCTCTGAGAGGTGCAGCGAATGGTCCAGGTGACTTATCCGTCGAATTGGAGGCAGGGCCATTAATTAAGACCTGGATCTCAGCCTCGGGTCACTGCTCTTCACTCACCTTGGCAGGGAGGCCAAGCAGGGCCAGGCCACATCCTTGAGGCTGGGCGGAGGCGCGTGCCTCCCTGGCAGCTGTGGGACATTGGACTGGTATGACAACCGGGATGGAAAACTTTGCCACACAGGGAGACAGACCGCGAAGAAAAACTCTAGAGATGGGGTTACTGCATTGATTACGTAGGGGTGACTTTCTAAACTACCCAGCACTTATCCAAACTTCTTTGGGCAAAATAGCCAACATTTGCAAATTAGTGCAAATTTGCCTGTGTCATAAACAGCCCTGTGGTAAGCTATTAGGTGAAGGATATGTAACTTTTTTTTTTTTTTTTTGGCGGTACGCGGGCCTCTCACTGTTGTGGCCTCTCCCGTTGCGGAGCACAGGCTCCGGACGCGCAGGCTCAGTGGCCATGGCTCACGGGCCCAGCTGCTCCGTGGCATGTGGGATCTTCCCGGACCGGGGCACGAACCCGTGTCCCCTGCATCGGCAGGCGGACTCTCAACCACTGCGCCACCAGGGAAGCCCCGGATATGTAACATTTTAAAAACACCTCTCAGTAGTACACACTTGCTCTGTGTATTATTTCTTTAGTGTCAAAACTGTGAAGAGACTGTGCCCTTTGTTAGAGTTTTTAAGAGTTATTTGGGTGCTTGTGTTCCGATTTCTAAGTGACCTTTTTATTTTTTTAATAAATGTATTTATTTATTTACTTTATTTTTGGCTGCGTTGGGTCTCCGTTGCTGCACGCTGGCTTTCTCTAGTTGCGGCGAGCGGGGGCTACTCTTCGTTGCGGTGTGCAGACTTCTCATTGCGGTTGCTTCTCGTCGCGGAGCATGGGCTCTAGGCTCTCAGGCTTCAGTAGTTGCAGCACACAGGCTCAGTAGTTGTGGCTTGTGGGCTCTAGAGCGCAGGCTCGGTAGTTGTGGTGCACGGGCTTAGTTGCTCTGCAGCATGTGGGATCTTCCCGGACCAGGGCTCAGATCCATGTCCCCTGCACTGGCAGGTGGACTTTTAACCACTGCGCCACCAGGGAACTCTGATGGATAGGAGATGAAAAGGACACTTTATGCCAGTGAGTTATTTTGTTGTATTTTTCAGAGTGCAAATAATTTCAGAATGGGAACTCAGGCTGATTTGCTGCGAGTAAAGATACCCAGTTAGAAAGTCTTAGGAAAGATTGTAATGCTAGAATATGTTGGCTGAAAGTGTGTGTATAACTTTAGGTGATCTCCGTGCTGTGATGAAATGCTATAGAATGCGCCAATGAGATCCCGGAAATGAGAGTTTAGTTAAAGATTAACGAATCCTCAATCCCCTTTGCCACCTTGCCCACACGGGAAGTGGCGGTGCCTCCCACTGGCAGGTGTGGTGCATTGGACTAGCATCAGAGCAAGTGCTGTCGTGGGTCATCAGAATAGGGCCCAAGGGCGGGCGGTAGAAACAGGCGGACGAGGCAGAGCGACAAACGCCCAAGTATGATTTTCACACCCATCTTCTGTCGTGTCAGTTTTGTCCTCTGAGGCGCAGACCCTTAAACAGAATCAGGAATGAAGGAGGGTTTTCAGAGGGGAGACGGAAGGGGTGGGAAGCAGGACCGGGCCTGGAAAGCCTGTGGACCATGATGCAGACGCACCACCTAGGAATGGAAAAGGAGGGAGCAGCAGGTGTGGGCAGAGAAACGCGCAGGTCCGACCAAGTCCTGGCCAGCTGCCCGGAGCCCCCAGCAGACCGCCCAGCAGAGGAGCCCCCGCTCGGGCAGTGATGGCCAGTCCTTAGTCCTCTTGCTGGAGGCTGCCTGGGAGGAATGTGCCTTAGGCCCAGAAGCCAGGCTGAGTCCCAGCGGCGCTGACAGCTGGAGTGTCAGCTAACGCCAGTCCTTGCAGCTGAACGCCGAGGTCTTTGTGGAATGAAGATCCAAGTGGCGCACCTCCTGGCTGACTCCCTCGGATCCCTGACCTCGGTTACTCGCACAGGGAGGGGCTATGAGAGGGTAAATGAGGTAAAAGCCCCATCTCCAACCCCTACCCCATCCCAGCCCCCTCTGCGGGCAGGCCTGAGGCAGAAGGCGGTTCTCAGCTGCTGCTGCTTTTCTAGCCTTGGAATTGGCTGCTGTGACAGCAAGAGTCTCTTTTGTGGGGTCTGCGATCCTCTGAGATGAGTCACTTTTACTGTGGTGTTACAGGATGGACAGGAGAAATGAATCAAGCAGAAGGCATGAAAGTTTGCACGGATGAGGGCAGCTGGAATCAGAACTTGTTGATGACCACACCTCTTAACTTCCTAAAAGATCTGTTAACAGTCTTTCAGTTTCCAACCAGGTTGTTGGTGCCTGCAAGTCAGAGAGGGCTGCTGGGTGTAGTCGCGCAGGTTGCACACTGTTCAAAGGCAGCTGGGAATAAAGAAACGAGTGGGCCCAGGTGGGGTTGTATCACTCCAGAGGAAGGGGTGCCATTTTGCCATTTTATGTTCACACAAAGGTACCCAGTATGCTAAAGGAGGTGTTAGTTTCTACTTAGGGTTAGAAGCTTAGAAGTCTTTTCCCAGTCTCACAACTAGCTGATATCTGCTTAGTCTTTGCTTTAAATTTGCATGTATGTGTTTAAACAGTGGCTACCAGTGATAGGAAACAAAAGTAAAAGTTTCTACCCACACTCCCTCAGGTTCCACTCGGTACTGGTTATAGTTAATGCTAACTGTGGTTAAAGACGAATCCCAAAATAGCCCCTTAAGACAGTAAAAGATGATTTCTCGCTCACCCCCCAGTCTAGGGGGAGGTGGGGGCCGTCCAGGGAGTTGTAGGGTTCTTAGAGGCTCAGGCTGGGGAACATCATCTTCACGGTCTGGCTCCCTGGTTGTGCTGGCTCTGGTGGCGGTCAGGAGAGGGGAGAGGGCATGAGGGTCCTGCGGGGGCTGGTGGGGCCAGGCCTGGACGGGGTGCCCGTCATCCCTACCCGCATTCCACCGGCCAGGCTCGGGGCTGGAAGGCAGCTCACTCTCAACCACATCTGTGTCAATATTTTCTTACGAAATTTTAGTCAGAAAAATGGAAAGATATATATAGTTAACAGCCATAGACCCACCACGTAGAGTCTACAATTAACATTTTGTTACATTTGCTTTATCCTTCTATTCATCCTGCTATCCATCCGTCAGTCCCTCTTATTTTTTGATGCATTTCAAAGAAATGGTGGTTATCTCTGTAATTCTACATAATATGCTATACCTATGCTATTTCTTGACTTATTAGCTTTGAAGGCTGTCTACGAACGGTCACTGTGCAAGGTGAGGAATTCAGCACATTTTTACTGCTGTCTTCCTGTCCTCCCCCAGTCCTGCAAGTCATACTGAAATTTTCTAAATGTATTGTTAGTAAAGTGTTAACGGTGGAATACAGTTGTTGGTGTTTGGTTGTTCACCGTAAAATTCTTTTAACTTTGCTCTATGAAATTTTCATTCAGAAAACAAAAATACTAAGGAGATCTTTTATTATTTACCGCTTGTATTTCTTGACGGTAACCAACTTTATAAACAGTGTCCTTGGCTGGGTAAAGGAGGATATGCCGTCTCTAAAGTTCTTCTGCCTTTTCCCCTACATCCTCCATACCCTATCCCGGCCTACTCTCAACCTTTATTTTTACATGGCTAGAACATTCTGTTTCCTAATCAGTATCATTAAATCTTCTGTGCATGTTTGTAGGTTGATTCTAAAAATTGAAAACCAATCAACATTTAAAATATTAGGATCCCATGTATATTATGTGCTGGAAAATCAGGTAGTGCATTTAGATGTAGAAGAGAAGGACATGCAATCTTAGGTCATTTAACTTATAATCTGTGACAGACAATATTACTTTAAAAGAAAAATAGAACGAGTAAGGAGATTGGAAAGTAGTAGAGTTATTTATTGATACTTTGAAAATTATCTTAACATGGTTTTACCCTCTTATCCACCTTCTCGATTTTATGGATTGTCGTGGAGAATTCATTTTCTTCTTAGAGACACAAGGCATGGTGGTTGAGAGTTTGGGCTCTGGAGCCAGACTCTGTGTTCAAATCCCAGTTTTGTCACTTAGTAGCTCTGAGACTTTGGGCAAGTGAGTTAAGCTCTAGAAAAGGGGATAGTAGAACAACCTACCTCATAGGGCTGTTGTGGTCATGAATAGGTTGAAACACATGATGGGTTAGAATAGGCTCACACGTCACAGAAAGTGCCTGGTAAGGTTTAGTTGTTACTATTCTAGGCCTTCTGACTTAACGTTTCCATTTGGACTTGGTTGCCTTTTGGTCCTGACTCACTCTCAGGACAGACTGCTGCTTGAATCCTTTTTCTCTTTTCCTGTGTTCCCTTTGCTTTGGCTGGAATATTTCCTGTGATTCTCTCTGTTGCTGAACTTTTATATATTGTATCATCTCTACGTTCACATTTTTCTTCCAGGTTTCCTGTTGACTTCTAAAATTTCATCAACTCTGTTTTCTATTTCCAGTGTATTTTTTTGTGCTCTGTTTTATCTTATTCATAGCAGTTTAGGGTTTTGAGTTAAGGGAGGAGGGGAGTGGAGTTGGTAGGAGAGCTTGAGTAAATGAGTCAGTGGCTTCTCTTGTCCTTAGTTTTAGATTTCAAGGATTCATCAGAGTTTTTACAATAGTCACAAAGAAGAGAATATAGCATGCATTTTTCTCAGATGTATTTTGTTCCATAGAAGAATTTCAGAGTGGAACTAGTGTCCTGAGAGACATACTTGGGAAAATGCAGCCTTTTAGGATTAAAAAGATGTGTATATCAAAGATCAATGATAACACATAATAAAAAAAAAGGTGAGAATATCAGATGTATTTGTTACTATAATAAATGTGAATGGGTTAAACTCACTTAAAAAAAGAGCTTCCTCCTCTAGATTAAAACAAAAAAAATATATATGCTGCAGAGAATCATATTCAGATGTTAGTTTGATTCTCAAAATTAAGTCAGTTAAAGTTGTGAATAATAAGAAACGAATTCTAAAGAAAGCTTTCAATTCAGCATCTTGTTATTCTATTTATAATTCAAGTAAAATTTAATAATCATTATTTAAGGGTGACTTATTAATCACTATTTGATTAGTATTTATTAACCAAGTGTTCAAACTTGGTTAATAAATTTTAAATATTTTAAATTGTGTTTATTTAATATATTTAGGTACCTGTTAAAGTCTGACTGACAAGTCCAGTTTTTAGAAGTCTTATACATTTAATAATTATTCTTAAAAATATAGTGTTTCTTAAGTCCTCTTATACATCCCCAAACACTCACACATTCTCTCTTTATATGTGCGTGTATATAGATGCACACTTTCAATTACACATTTTAAATTAGAATCTTGAGGCTGATGGGTAACTCTTGGTAGGTCCAGTTCTCTTAAACATTAAAACACGTAATTCCAAAATGCAGGTATTTCTTAACACATAATACTATTACTACTGGTTAAATTATTCTGAATATTTTTCTCCTTGATTCTAACCTCTCAAATTAAAATATGTTTACTTAAGTGTTTTATTCCAAATAATAAATGGTACTGGGATTTCATCCCATATAATTTTGGGGTTGCCTCCTCAGTTTGCTGAGGTTTTTTAACCAACAGAGATTTCTGGCAGGAACAGGGACGGGATTCTTACCCATAGCAGCCAGAGCACCTTTTGCTGTGGTTGGGGCACATTCTTGAGCAGTTGGGTTTGTGCCCATACAAAGATAATCCACGAGTGATGCACTGACTCAACCTTTATCTGAGGATATCTATCTTATGCCTTCAACCTTACTGATAGGGTAGAGAATTCTAGGTTCAAAATCCTTGTAATCTCTCTGTGACACTAACTTCAAAACTTGAAGAAGGAAGTGGTCATAATGCCCATGTACCTTAGATTCAAATTACATTTTACGTAATTCCTGTAGCTCCCGACAGCAGTCTGAGACCTCCATTCAAACGGCCGGCGGTATCACTTGATTAGGGTTTGTGCGTCTTTGGGACTTAAAATATGTAGACGTTTTCCCATCTGACTCAGAAGACCTTTGACTTGATACAACTCTGCCTGCTTTTCTTAACACTTGGTCTCTTAAGGCGGTGTCTTGATAGTAAAGCAAAATGTGATTTAATTGTGGCTATCGCTCAAGCCTCTGCCTGGCTTACAGCTGACTGTAGTATCAGTTAAAGACACACACCACAGAGTACCTTAAATCAGACAGGACCTTCTTTATCGATAAAAGCACAATTCCAGAAGAAAAAGTAGCAGTTACAAAATGCAGTATACTAACTGGCAAAACCGTGGAAGTGATTAAAGCAAAAGCTATTAGAAATGCCTGGAAAAACTCACATGTGAAATGAGAGACTTCAACCTGTGTCTTACAGTTTTTCTAGATTGTTCGTGGAATGGTTAAAACATTGATCTGTTCTAGACCAGAAAGAAAACCTTATTACCATCTCTTAAGGGAAATTTTACTGGTCACTGTGTGATTGTAAGGCAATAAAACTGTAGGAATAAAAATTGAAAATTTAGGGCTTCCCTGGTGGCGCAGTGGTTGAGAGTCCGCCTGCCGATGCAGGGGACGCGGGTTCGTGCCCCGGTCCGGGAAGATCCCACATGCCGCGGAGCGGCTGGGCCCGTGAGCCATGGCCGCTGAGCCTGCGCGTCCGGAGCCCGTGCTCCACACCGGGAGAGGCCACAGCAGTGAGAGGCCGGGGTACCGAAAAAAAAAAAAAAAAAAAAAAATTGAAAATTGAAAAACTTAATCCATCTGGGTACAGCATGTTGTGACTATAGTTCATTATAATGTATTGCACGTTTGAAAGTTGCTGGGAGGGTAAATCGTTTCGTTGGTGACCAATGGTAACCAGACTTATTGGGGTGGTCATTTCACAGTGTGTACAAATATCCAGTCATTGTGTTGTATACCTGAAACTAATATAATGTTGTTTGTCAATTATACCTAAAAAAAAAAAAAAAAACTATTTGGAAATTGACGCAAATAGGAACTTGAAAACTGTAATTCACATCATTTAGAAAAATAGTTATGAAATACTTCATAAAGTTACAAATAGCAAGCAAATTCATTTCTCTGAAAGCTTTTGTTATCATAAATGAAGTGCAGAAAATTAGAAAATAAACAACAAAAGATATCTGGGAAAACAGGAGGGAGTTTTTTCAAAGGGGCAGAAATTAATGAAGTAAATTATGACAGTGTCTGTTCCCCCTTCTCCTACCCTCAGCGCCTGGCAGGTGGCCTGGCACATGGTTGGCACTTAGTAAATATTTGTTAAATGAATCTATGAATTAACAAAAAAGAAAAAAAAACGCTAGAATTGAAAAATCTAAGAGTAGGTCCTTTGTTAAAACAATGAAGTAGATAAAGCTGTAGTTAAACTTAGAAAAAGCCCCCCACAAATACCCCAAATTAGTAATGTAGAATGTATGTAATCAGAGATGTGGAGATTTTAAAAAAGAGGAAAAAATAGAAATTTTTGATGAAATTGAAATTTTCTAGGAAAATGAAATTACCAAAATCAATTCATGAAGTAATGAGATACTTGGACAGAAAAATAATCTTGGAAGACATCACAAAGTGACTTAAGAAAAAAAGCTCCAAAAAGAATCCTGAACCCAGATGGTGTTATAGGCAGAGTTTTTCAGAGATCAGAAAAGTAGAATTTCTGTGCTATTTAAAGACGTCTTATGCATCGTTTCCCAAAGATTATTATATTACAGAAGGTGCAGATAATGGTTTAAGGTATATACTGATGACTAGTTCTTATTTTAGTAATTAAATTAAAATGTGTTAGAAAAATTGTAACTAGTTCGTTGAATCTGTGTTGCTTAGGACAAGGTTAGATTTTTTAAAAAGTGAGTCGATATTAAGTTTATGCAGAAATATATTAAATATGTAATGGGACAGGTAAATGCAAATACAGCCAAAAATGTAAAGGTGATACTCAAATAACAGAAGCTTGAAAAATACTCCAAAGTACATAAAAGATGGAGAGCATTTCAGTTTATTTCGACAGAAGCAGTGCTAATACTGTCAGTGCTCATCCTGATACCAGAGCCTTTCAGAGAGAGAGGAAAAAAGAAACCCAGAGGACAGTATGGAGTGCACATCCCGGCTGAAATAGAAGCCAAATTTACTCCAGCGATGCCTTTTTAAAATATTATACCCACTGGTTAAAGAAAAAAAAAAAAAAGGTTAATTCCAAGAATGCAATAATAGTATTATATAAATAGAATTTACAACATCAGTAAATTTAAAGAGGAAGAAAATTCATCTTACTGTATGTCAGTGATGCATTTAATAACACTTAACATCTACCTCATAAACATTTAATAGGAATGAATGGATTCTTTCTTAAGATAATAAATAAAATGGTCTGAAAGCCACACACACACCATGCTTAACAGGAAACTAAAAACATTCCTTCACAGGTCAGGAAAAAAACAGTGGTGCCCATAGAGGACGTTGTTTTCAGATAGACTAGCCAAGGCAGTAAGATTTTTTTTTTTAAGGTTTATTAAAAATGAGACAAAATTAGCATTATTTATAGAGACTGTAATTCTTCTGTTATAATAGCCAAGAAGATCAACTGAAAAACTATTAGAACTAGTGAGAATACAGTAAGGTGACCAGCTTGGAAATGCACGTATAGTCCTATATGTGCGAACATGCGTATACGTGCGTCCATGTGTATATGTAGATGTGTGTAGGACCGTAGCTTTCTTTAAGTTAATGATAACCAGAAACAAGGGTTTATTAAAAGGTCACATTCATGGCGTGAGCCTGGGGAGAAATGGGTGTGTCGGGCCCTCTGTGATGAGCTGTGAGCTCTCCACTCCGAGCTGCATGCTGGTGACCACAGGATGGATGTCCCCTGTTACACGGAGGAATTATCCTTCACATATTACAGGTTTTAAGGTCAGAAACAGTTGCTGAGTTTTGTAAGATGCCTCTTGGGCATCACTCTTGAGATTATGATTTTTCTTTTCAGGCAGAATAATGTGATGGATTTGAAATTTTTCACCTTCTAATGAAATTTTCAATCAGGTTTTTCGTAAATCCTCCTCTTGGAAAAAAAAACTTTTTAACAGGAAAGGTGAATTATCAGTTAAAGCTTTTCTTGGTCCCTTGTTGCCTTGTATGTAAAAAAGGGTGTGTGTGCAGGGTTTTCTGCTACCTTTAACATTCTGTGACTTTGTTTGGGGATGGAGGAGACTGGGATTTCACCTGGGGAGTGAGTGTGTTGCCCGAATGTGCTTTAGGTATGAGATTTCTAGTCTGTTGAATCCTGTTTTACTTTCTTTAAGTGTTGTTATGGCTCCAATCAGCTGAGACCAGACTGTGTAGTAGTATCATAGAAGCAGCATTAAAACATGGAGAATTTCGAAGGTTTCCGTGTATCCTTATGAAGACCTTAATGGCAGCTGGCCCTTGTATTGCCAGGGAATTTTTGAATTCTCAGGAGAAAGTAGGTTTGATATTTCAAAATTAATGCGGTTGGCCAAATATTTAAAATTGAGGTTAAAAAAATCATTTAATGTTATGAAATTCAGAAAAGCTTCTTTCACAGAAAGAGTTTGTCTGCATTCCAGACCACTACAGAGATAAGCCAGATATCCTGGGCTGAGGACTCCCTGGGGGGCTGGCCAGGACATTGCCCCCATCGTCTCCTTCCCTGCCTGTCACAGAGGCCGTCCCCCTGTCATAAGTCAGATCTATTTGTAAATATTCTCTCACCAGTGTCCTTCTGCCTCTGCTCATTTTGTAAAACCCGTGCTCTGTTTCTCTAGTCTTTTCTCCTTTACCCCTTATCCTCCCTCATTTCCAGCTGCTTGTTCCAAATTAAACCTAATTACGATGAGTGTTAAGATTAGGGGTTATGATCAACTTGGAAAGTAAAGTCATAAGTTTTGACCTGAAACTATATCCAGGAAAGAACCATTGCCAACCACCTTCAGAGCCCTTGAAAATCCCCTTTGTTTTATCTGCCAAAGAATCCATCTCCTTCCTCTAAATGGTCCTGCTTTTCTCTCTGGCACCAGTAGCCACATTAAAAAGCAAAACAAAACAAAACAACTTGGAAGGTTAAGTTATCAGCAGTCTAACCTTCTCTTCTGATTTACAAACAGATGAACAAAGAGCCTATTCAGAGGCTCACATGGGCATAGAACTCCCATGAAAATTATGTTTGTAGTTTTATTTTGGTCTCTTCTGCTCTCTCTTCAGTCTGAGTGCGTTACAGCGTGCCAGAGTTACGTGGAACTACACGCTTGCAAGCTGGGCCGAAGATGTGGCAGAAGAGTGTCTTTTTGCAGGTTCACAGTGTTGGGGGGGCATGCCTTTGTGTGTGTTGTGTTTGTGTGTGTCCCTCACAACTTTCCTGGCACCCTAATCTTCTGTGGCTTTCTGCTTTTGTGCTTTCTGCCTGTGTAGGGATTTTCAATCAGTAATTCTAGGCGATTAAGAAGAAAGAAAAAATGAAAATGAAGAGATAACAGTGATTCCATTTTAATGTAATCTGTACATTAAAACAACCTCCTCTCTGTAATAAATTCTGGTATCCAGAGTCTTACGCTAACCACTTCGGATACAAAATCATCCCCCAAAGTGTTACCAACGTCCTCCTTTTGTTTACTCAGGTCGCCACTGTCCATGTCAATTCTGTCCCCAGCCTTGACTCTGGGGTGCCCTGGGGCTCCTTGATGGCTGTGGTCAGTCCACACGGGGTCATGAGCTGGTCACATTCTGGACTCCCCCCGTCACTTACCTCTTGCCACAAGTGTGTTCCCACGCACCTGGAAACCAGTCACCAAAGCTGCCAGATGTGTCTAAAGCAGAGGTGCTTCTCCTATTGATGAAAGGGTGTGAAGTTTAGGGCACAGACATGTTTACCATCTCTGGAGATCTCTTCTTGTTCCTGGTTAATGACAACCCCGCAGGAGGCTGAAAGGGCCATCCAGGTGAGCCTTAGCCGGGGCCTCAGTGCACACCTGTGTGGTCACGTGCCGTTCCTGCCTAAGGCGTGTCCTCTGGGTCCCGTGACCCACCTGCCCCTGTCCTTGCCCCTCTCCTGGGGTGCTCCTGTCACAGGACTCACAGCCCGCCGCGGGTTACCCTGCCTGCCACCGTCCCAGCTAACGCCCGCCACCCGCCCATCGGTTTACTCTTATCTTCACCGTCAAAAGTGCCGCCATTGAGAAGATAAACGATACCTTTAACCTACTCCTCTTGCTCCCAGGCCTTAGCTCAGATGTGGCCTCCCCAGGTGGACCTTTCCCCACCAGCCCGGGCAGGTTCCCTTCTCGGTGGCGGGGAGGGGGGAAGATTCTTTGTGTGGCCGCTGAACGGCCCCCGGGGCGGGGCGGGGCTGGGCTGGGCTGAGCCGGGGTCTGTGCAAAGTAGAGAAATTTAGGCTTCTTTGCATGAGAGGACAGGACGGAGCAGGGCCAGGCCGGGAGGAGTGAGACAGGAGATGCTTAGGTGGGGTGGGGGGGCAGGGAGGGAGGTGAGATGGAAGAGGAGAAAGGGAGGAAGAAACAAGGGGACATGGTCTGTGTGGGTAATTTTTTTTTTTTTTTTTGCGGTACGCGGGCCTCTCACCGTTGTGGTCTCTCCCGCTGCGTAGCACAGGCTCCGGACGCGCAGGCTCAGTGGCCATGGCTCACGGGCCCAGCCGCTCCGCGGCATGTGGGATCTTCCCGGACCGGGACACGAACCCGCGTACCCTGCATTGGCAGGCGGACTCTCAACTACTGCGCCACCAGGGAAGCCCTATAGCATCAGATTTAAGTGCTTCAGAAATGAGACAGTCACTGTGTACGACGCAGGGAGGGGGTTGATTATACACGGATTGTGTGAAATAAACTGCATCTTCTCTTGGTGATAGGTCGTATATTAGACAGAGCCCTGGATTCAGAGACAGACGCTGGAGGTTCATTTCTCCTTTTTTGACCCGGTGGGTTTTCACGTTTGGTCAGATGAGGGCCTGAGCTGTATTCGTGATGCCCTTTCCACCTTTTAGAAGAAGTGCATGATTCCACGGGATGCTTTGGAGATGCCAGACTAGAAGGCATTTTGAGTTTCTAGAGTACTGTTTTTTTCCCCCAATTGCAGGCCAGAAAGGAGAACTTCCAAATAAGGGTGCATGAGCTACTCTGGGAAACAAAGGGAAATCGTACTAAAATACAAGTCTAGCCTTCGCCTTGGCATGAAAAGAATGCAGACTGCTGACTGACCTAAAGGTTTCTGTTTTATTTCATATTTAGGTGAAGTGGGCAGCTTTGACCATTATTCCCAAAGTTGCAATTTAGACTTTAAAGATGTTTGCATAATACCGAGTGGATTATATTATCCTTGAGAGCCTGGTGCTCACTTTTATCTGTGAAACTGCCATGCTTCATTGTCTGTGTATCAGGAGCAGTGCCTGAAAGCCAAATTTAGAAAAACTTAATCCAAGCCCACAGATGTTGACAGTAGACATTCAGTCAGCACCCCATCTGATAACCATCCCAAGCGTTGCTGGGTCACTTCCCCACAGTGTAGCCGTCTAAGCAGAAGGAATGGTCCAGTGATTGTGGTGATTTGACTCACTGGGTAGCACCAGACGGAACCGTCAGGGTTACACCCAAGGATGAGAAGCATGTGATGTCGAGGGGGATGAACAAAGCCGAATGCAGTGTGTGTACCGATGATGTCTTTGTGGAAGTACGGTCCAGAGGATGTGGATGGGCAAACCTCCTTTACTTCTGCAGCGTCTGGAAGTTTTCCGGATGGGGCCTGAGCTCCACGTGTCATATTTCCCTCCATTCCCTTTGGCTCCTTACTTTGCCTTTTAGACCTTTATTTACCTGTGTGAATCTCTTGGCAGTTGAGCTTTTGACCTCTGATTGAAGAACTTATAAGACGAATTAAAAGGAAATAAGACTTGGGATTTCCCTGGTGGCGCAGTGGTTGAGAATCCGCCTGCCAGTGCGAGGGACACGGGTTCGAGCCCTGCTCTGGGAAGATCCCACGGAGCGACTGGGCCCGTGCGCCACAACTGCTGAGCCTGTGCTCTAGAGCCCACGTGCCACAACTACTGAGCCCACGTGCCTAGAGCCCGTGCTCCACAACAGAGAATCCACTGCAATGAGAAGCCCCCCACCACAACAAAGAGTAGCCCCCACTCGCTGCAACTAGAGAAATGCCGTGCGCAGCAACAAAGACCCAGCGCAGCCCAAAATAAATAAATAAATTTATATATTAAAAAAATGAAATAAGACTAAATTAAAAGAAAGATTATTTTAAGATCAAGTAATTAAATGAACACACTACACACGTGTAATGAGGTTTTAACGGATTGTTCTGGTTGCTTCCAGGGAAATAGGCCCCGAGACAGAGATTTGTGTGCAGCAGGTTTATGGGGCGGTCCCCATGGAAACAGTACCTGTGAGGGGGCCACGGAAGTGGGGTGGCAGAGGGGCAGTGATGCAGTCACAGCTGCTGTCCGTCAGTCCTGGGGGAGCCGGAGCTGGGACGGTCCTCACACTAGGCCCACATTGAGGCCCGGTGGTCAGACCTTTGTCGTCCCCCATGAGCCAGGGGAAGACCCCAAGGGAGAATCTGTTTCCTGGCGTCTTGCAGCAATCTTTCATTTCCTTTACGAATTCTGCCCCGAAGGGAGCACTCTGATGTCCTGAAAGCAGATGAAGATCACCCGGAGTTTTCTTCAAAGTTCATTCGCGGGGAGTTGGCTCCATGCTGACCACAGGTCCTGCCCCACAGGGACTGGCTGACTCAGGAGGTCAGCGCGTGGCCTGACTCGCTCTGTTCCCCCTGGGACACGTGCGCCGGAGGCCCTGCAAAGTCACAGGCCTGGTGATACCTGGCAGAGTTAAGACATACACATCTGGGCCCCGGTTCCCGGCACAGAGCCCCGAGACCAGTGGAATTTCTGAGTGATGGGGTGAGGGGAACGTCTTTTCTTAACTGTAAGGAGCCCCTTCTTCCGTACCTGAGGCCGGGGCTGGTGGCAGAGGGACCAGCGGGCGGCCGGTCCGTCGGTCGGTCGGAGGCTTGGGACCCCTGGGGCGGGGAGGGGGTGTGGAGGGGTTTCACCACCAATGGCCAGGGATCCCATCAATCTTGCCTACGTAGCGGAACCTCCCTAAACTCCTCACTGTGGGCCGTGGAGCTTCCGGGCTGCGGAGGGCGTCGAGGTGCTGGAGGGTGTGGCCCCGCTGGATGGGCTTCTCTTCTATCCAGCTGTGCTGAGTTGTGTCGTCTGCAGTAAACCGGTGATCTACCTGTTTGCGGAATTGTGTGAGCGGCTGTAGCGCATGATCAAAGCTGAGGGGGAGGCTGTGAGACCGGTGGTCCATAGCCGGGTGGTCAGAAGTACAGGCGACAACGTGGAACTTGTGACAGCACCTCCGGGGGGTGGGGGGAGGCGATCTTGGGAACTGAGCCCTTACTTTAACCTGTGGGTCCCGGGTTAAGTCCAGGTAGTTAGTTAGGGCAGAACTCAGGCGGCTGAGAGAGGCGGCCGGAGTGGGGAACCCACCCCTCTGGGGTCGGCTCTTGGGGCAAGTGCAGCGGGGAAGCAGGGTTCCTTCTTTCCAGCCAGGGCCTCCCCACATCCTCCAGCTCAGCCTGGCGCCTTCGCTGTGGGCTCCGCACCTCTATCTGCAGTGCCCGCCGGAGGGTGGGGAGCCCCCAGTCGGGCCCAGTCATTCCTAGGCTCCCGCCTCTAGCACCCTCGTCAGACGTCGGAACCCTCCTTCCTGCCTCTGCTGTGGGCCAGCCCGGCTGGGCTGATACCCCTGGTGGTGCTTTGCCAGGTAATTGGTGATCCCTGAAGTCCGTTAATCCTGTTCTTTATCTCAGGTTAATTTTCTCCCGTTGCTTTCTTCTTACCATCTGGCTTTCCTACAGTGCTTAGGTTGGTCTCGCTGATCGTCCTCCGTGTCTCTTAATTAAAAAAAAAAAAAATTGGGCTTCCCTGGTGGCACAGTGGTTGAGAGTCCGCCTGCCGATGCAGGGGACACGGGTTCGTGACCCGGTCCGGGAAGATCCCACATGCCGCGGAGCGGCTGGGCCCGTGAGCCGTGGCCGCTGAGCCTGCGCGTCCGGAGCCTGTGCTCCGCAACGGGAGAGGCCACAGCGGTGTGAGGCCCTCGTACCGCAAAAAAAAAAAAAAAAAAAAAAAAAAAACCCAAATTGTATTCATCCCATTATCCTTTTTCTCAGGATTCGGAGTGACTTTCCTTAGCTGGTCTTCTGACTCACGGACTGGTTTTCTGTCGTGGGCAGTATTGCCAGGCATCGGTATTTAGCACCTGAAAGCAGTCTTTCCTGAGGCCAAGTTCTCCCCTTAAAGGAAGGTGTTTTCCTTTCAGATCTTACTGAAAACAGGGAAGGGAGACTTTGCAAAGATGTGTTTCCCCACTGGCCTTGCCTTGTAATCTGGGAACCTCCGGGTGGTCGGTGGTGGTCAGTGCTGCTGCCGGCCTACAGTCACCCACCTCCCTTCCACTGGCTCTCCTGACCAAAATGAACACTTCTTCCAGGTCCTGGGGCTTCTCTGACCACTGTCAGCTCAGGTCCTCGTGCGGGGAGTGTGCGCTGGACTGACGGACTGGGCAGACAGACTGGGCGGGGGTAAGAGGGAGGGCTGGATGCCTGGGAAGGATAGACCCCAGGCAGCATCCCCGCAGCCTTCAAACAGCCCCTTTGGCATCAGGCCGCGGGGTTTGCGTCCCCATGTGAGTCGGACTATGCAGAAAACAGAGCTGCACCAAGCATGGCAGGTCGAATAGAGAATAGCCCTTTAATAAGTTCAGCCTAATTTAAAGCATATTTATTCCCTGTGTCTTATGCAAACGTGCAAATTCCTGCCGGTCCCTCAGTGTGTACGCTGTTTCTTCTTAATATTCAACAGCCTGGGCTCTGGAGCGAGAATTCCTGCATTCTTATCCTGGCTTCCCTAGTTACCAGCTGGGTGGTCCTAGGCTGGTTGCTTAATTTCTTGTTTTGTTTTCCTTCTCTGTAAAATGGGGATAATAGCACTTCCTTAAAGAAATTCCCAGAACGACGTAATGTTCTTAGAACAATGCCTGGAAGGGGGAATAAGTTATCAAAAAATGTTAATAAACATTAACAAATAAATTAGCAATAAACTTGAATGTCTCAGTAAATGTTAACCTCTTCTCTCTCCTCCTTCCTCTCATTTTCCTACTTATTTTCCATCGTTTTCCTTGAGGTAGACAGTGGTTCGTTTATCACCTGATGTTTGACAGAGTGTGTCCCC
>NW_020172141.1:4284974-4288563 GCF_003031525.2 Neophocaena asiaeorientalis asiaeorientalis | reverse complement strand
TTCAGGAGTGTATTAGTTTCCTATTGCTGCTGTAACAAATCCACAAACTTATGGGCTTAAAAGAGCACAGATTTATTTGCCTATAGTTCTAGAGGTTAGATGTCTAAAATCAAGGTGTTGGCCGGGCTGCATTCCTTCTGGAGTCTTCAGGGCAAATCTGTTTCCTTGCCTTTTCCAACTTCTAAAGGTCACCTGCATTTTCCCTCCACCTTCAAAGTTCCTCCTCCAGCCTCTGGTTCTATGGTCACATCTCCTTTTTCTGTCTTTGACCCTCCTGCCTCCCTCTTACAAGACCCTTGTGATTATGTTGACCCCCTAGATGATCCAAGATAATCTCTCCGAGTCAAGATCCGTAATCTCATCACTCCTGCAAAGCCCCTTTGCCACGTGACATATTCCTGGGCCCCGGGGGTTAGGAATGGACACCTTTGGGGCATCGTCGTGTCTACCACGGGGAGGAAGACACACAGTAAACCTCGTTATGGCACCCTCCCTCCACACTGCTGCCCTGAGCAAAGAGGTGTGGAACCCAGACCAGGAAGCAGTATTTCTTCCTGGGGACACTGGGGAAGTTTTCACAGAAGAGGGACATTCGAGTGAGTCTTTCAGGATGAAGAGGCCTTTTGGGGGTGGAACGGTCTTTCGGCAGGGGGCGCGGCACCTGCCAAGAAGTGGAGCTGTGCGAGGATGCAGCAGTGTTGAGGGCTGGTTAGCTCTTTGTTGTTGCCAGAGCATTAAGGAGGGATGGGAGGCAAAGATGTGCAGGTTAAAAAGGCAGTGTGCTGTGGTCAGGGGCTTAGAATGTACCCCGTGGAGAGAGGGGAGCCCGTGCAGCTGTTTTGGTAGTTTTTCTTAAAATACAAATGTCTTGTCTGATTACGTAAGTAATACGTGCTCATTTTATAGAAAATGAAGAAACTAAAGAACTGTGTCCAGACAATAAAAATCACTCATAATCCTGCCACTCAGAGATCATGACCCTTGACATTTCTGTGTGGTGTGGTTACTGAGCCTTTTTGATACGCACTGTCACACAGTTAAACCGTATTGTGTATTCAGATTCACGTCCTGACTTCTTTACTTAACACTGTATCATAAAGTTTCTTTGTGTCATTAAATATTCCCCAATATTCTTAACATCTCCGTGATGTTCTATTGTTATGTATTAATGTGTCTAGTTTCTGAATATATCCTTAGGCTAAATTATTAGTTAGATATTTACTTGGCCAAAATATAAGATCATTTGTAAACCTCCTGATAGGTATTCTGTGTCCTTTCTAGAAGTGTTATAAAATACATGCCGCTGGCTAGGAGGAGAGTGTTGGTCTCATGGTAGCCTTGCCAGTGCTATTCTGATCCTAAATGGTGTCTCCTAATTAGATAGGCAAAAAAGTATTTCATTGTTTTAACTTGTGTATCTCTTGAATTTCATGTATTTATTGGTTATTTTTTCTTGTGATTTGTCTATTCCTGTCTTTTCGCAATGTTCCATTGGAGTTTTAGTATTACTCTTGTTTATTTTTTGGCATGTAAACACTGCCAATCCATTTCTGTTCTATTGTTGCAGATAATTTGTACAGGGTTTTTTGTGGTAGTATATTAATTATTCAGTTTTTTGAAACATAGAAGTCTTTTTTTTTCCATTGTGATTTCTAGCATTGTTTCTAGGCTTAGAAAGATTTTTCCTTCCCAAAGGTCAGATGTTTTGGGGTTTCATGTTCGCATTTTTTAATATTTATGTCTTTAATTCATTTGGAATGTACTTTGACATATGTTGTAAGAAAATGTATTTAAAACATTTGGCAATTATTCCAGCAGCATTTACTGAGCAAAATTTCTTTTCCCGCTGATCTGAATTTGCCATGTTTTATCTTATGTTAGACACTTGTATATTCTTGGATATATTTTCTGTTCTCTATATTTTGCTCATTGGTTGTATGATTTTAATTGTTGTAGCTATGCAGTATCTTAGTATCTGACAAGACAAGTTTTCTTCATTGTAATTTTTTTTTTTTTTACTGTTTTTCTTATGTATTCTTCCAAATGAGTATTTGAGTCACTTTAGCTGGTTTCCAAAACATCCAATTTGAATTTTAGCGAAATTGTATTACTCTAGGAGGGAATTAGCGCATTTTCCAGTATAGAGCTTTTCCTTCTAGGAATGTGATAAATGTCTTCAGTAATTCTCTTTTGTATTATCTAGTAAAACTTTTAACTTTCTTCCCATTAAAGGGAGAAATGAATTAAAGGTGATGTGTGTTAAGATTGGGTGGTTGGGAAAATGGTGATATCAGTAAGAGAGAGAGAGAGAGAGAGACAGAGGCTGAAAACAGGGACATCCGGAGGAGGGTGTGAGAGACAACGTGAAGAATTCACTTTTAGAAATGTTGAGTTTTAGCGCATGGGCACATCTGAATGGCTCTGCGTCTTCCGTTAAGCTGCCATCGATTTGTGTAGGGGAAAGTGGTTGCTGGTCGATGGAGATGGTCTAAGTACCTCCCTCCCCGCCCCCCACCCCCCAGGGATGCTTCCTTTCCTCCAGGAGGGTGGACAGCCATTCTGGTATCTTTTACAAGTCATTGTACAGCAGGTGCATTTGCTGTCATCCCTGCTGTGCTGCCCTCAGTCTTTATGGAGTCCTTTCTGGGTTTCATCCTTTTAACTGTTCTGTCTCAGGATGGCGCTTTTCAAGATTATGGGATGAGATTGGCTCCTCCCTAATTTCTGAAATGCTGGTGTACTCTTTGTTGTTTTATTATGTGCTGTTTATTTTACTGGGTTTGTAGCTTCATCTGTCTGCTCCACTTTCTTCATCTGCAAGTCCACCAGCTCTGTTGCGATGGCCTGTCTTCGCTGCTCTCATTGGTCTGTCCTCAAGACCCAGCTTAGTTGTGATCCCTTCATTGACTATCTCCCCTGACCCCCTGGGCTGGACCCAGTGCCCTTCTGTGCCCCCAAGGTTCTCTTTTTACCGCACTGTATTGAAAGCACCTCTTTGGGCATCCGTTACATACGTTCTGGCATCAATACCACGTACCAGGGCGCTCGGCACATACAACATATTCAGGAAAGCTTTGTCAAAATGCATATAATCTGGGGCTTCCCTTGTGGTGCAGTGGTTAAGAATCCGCCTGCCAGTGAAGGGGACACGGGTTCGAGCCCTGGTCCAGGAAGATCCCACATGCCTTGGAGCGGCTAAGCCTGTGCGCCACAGCTACTGAGCCTGCGCTCTAGAGCCCGCGAGCCACAACTACTGAAGCCTGCATGCTGGAACTACTGAAGCCCACGTGCCTAGAGCCCATGCTCCGCAGCAAGAGAAGCCACCGCAATGAGAAGCCCACGCACTGCGACAAAGAGTAAGTAGCTCCCGCTCGCCGCAACTAGAGAAAGCCCGCGCGCAGCAAGAAAGACCCAGTGCAGCCAAAAATTTTTTTAAAAAAGCAAACAATCTGAGCTACATTCATGCCAGGACATAGATATAGAGAAATTACACAGGTGGTTGGAAATCTTATAGCTGGAGATTAATATTTGGGAATCATTCACATGGAGTGGCTGTCTGACACTTCAGAGGCGGGTTATGGAAAAGGTA
>NW_020172141.1:4223309-4284808 GCF_003031525.2 Neophocaena asiaeorientalis asiaeorientalis | reverse complement strand
ACCTTATTTACGTCTGGAGTCTGGAGATGGAGATGGTGTATCTCAGGCCTGGTCCCATCTTCTGGCCACTGCTCAGGACACAAGCGGTTTTCAGCACAGGAGGAGCCGCAGCATGTCACGTAGAACAGTGCCCTCTGCCCTCCCTGCCTTCAGCCTGGAAGGGGCCCTGGGTCCCGAAGATCCCAGGAACCTGGAGCGGGCAGGAGCTGGCCGTTGGGAAGGAGCACGTCTCCTCTGTTTATTCTCAGAGGCGGGAGCTCAGACGGAAATGTTCCCCATGGCTGGGTGGAGGGGGTCCCAGTATGCCAGCCCGTTCACTGTTGGGTTCCAGCATGAAACTTGCTCTGTGTGATGAGTTGCCGCCGCCCTAGAAGCATTGCTGTGTTTGGATGCCGGGGGGCAAACCCTTTTTTTTTTTTTTTTTTGCAAAACACAAACCTGTTCCACCTTAAGAGAGATTGAATAACTTGAGCTGGAAACCTCAAGCTGAACACTGAGAATAAAGAGACAGAAGAAAGCATTCACCAGAAGAAAGTGGTCATTCTCAGGGAGTTAGTATTCCTGATGAAATACAAAGGATCACAGCCCCTACTGAGAACTGAATTAGGCTTCTGGAAGGAGTGGCTTGTAAACACAAAGATACTGATATCATGAGGTGAATAAGGGAAGATGCTTGAGGTCCATCCAGGAGACCTAATCATTGAACACTAGGATTTCTAGCAGGGAACAAGGAACAGGTGGAGAAGACATAGAGGGACTTCCCTGGCGGTCCAGTGGTTAGGACTCCCCGCTCTCACTGCCGAGGGCCCAGGTGCCATCCCCGGTCGGGAAACTAAGATTCCACCAGCTGCGTGGCCCAGCCAAAGAATAAAAAATAAAAATAAAATAGTCAGTACAAGGGGGAAGACATAAATAATAAGGGGAGAAGACCTGAGCCGAAGAAAACTTTAGACGTCAGAGGAAGAGGGCTTGCAGAATTCCGGAAAAAGATATAACTTGGTGGCTAGACTGCAGAAATGAAGATAGAAATCCTGGCAGCTTCTCCACAGGAGGACATCCAGCTTTGAGGAGCGTGGGGATGGCGCCAGGTGCCCCTGCCCTGGGGGCGAGGGTCACATCCGTAGGGACGAGTGACTCTGAAGGTCTTCGCGGCTTCCGTGCCAGCCCTGCGGGCCTGGGTGCTTCCCTGCAGCCACAGCAGCTGGTTTCGGTTCCTTGAGGAAGAAAACTCAGCTCGTAGAGGCCATTGAGTGGTTGTGGACTTGTCCCGAGGGCTGGCGAGCGAGGCTCGGGGATGCTGCAGCCAGGAGCAGTGCGCAGAACCGCAGGCAAGGTCGGCTCCGGCTGGACACGCCCCTGCGTGTGCAGGAGCGTGGCCAGTGTGTCTGGCCCCAGACACGCTAACACCGGGGCCACGGCCAGCGCCTGAGCCACCGCCTGCCGGGACCTGGGGGTGTTGCTGCAGCCACCATGCCTGCCACCGAGCACCCCTGTCTTGGCGTCGCCGTGCAGCGGGAATTCCGGAGTCAGAGTCCAGGGCAGGCGCACATGACGTCAGGACAAGGGGCCTCCCTGGCTGCAAGGGGAGGCGGGGCGGCAGCTGGGAAAGCAAGCGGGTGACGTTCTCAGCTTATTTGATGGGAGGTGGACCCTGCCCTCCCCCGGGACTCACAGAGTGTGAAGTCCCCAAGCACAGGAAAGAAAGCGTGCTGGATGCAGCTCCCCCTGCCAAGATGAATCAGTCCAGTGAATCAGGGCAGGAGAAGGGTATTTTTAGACATGAAGGACTTATGTCCCCTACTCGAGCAAATGTTCAGACGTCCAATGAGATGCTGGTGATTGGATCAGTAGAAATATGGGGGGGGGGTGAAGAATTCAGGAAACACTGCACACAAGCGGAGGATGCCAACGTGGCTGAAAATGTGAAGTAGGATTCTTGAAAAGAAGGATTGCCCTCTCAGGGAAAATCTAGGGAATAGCCCAGAACTAAGAACTCTTGCCTACCTCAGCAGAACCCAGGCTTGCGGCTGGGGGCATTCAAGACATTCAGATGTAAAATTACTGCGAAAGTAATCTCGTCTTTGTTGGCAAGGGACTGGGGGGCATCTCGTCTTTGTTGGCAAGGGACTGGGGGGCATCTCGTCTTTGTTGGCAAGGGACTGGGGGGCATCGTTATTTAATTTTGATGAACGTGTGGTTAGGACTGTTAGGAATGCCTGGTAACCACAAACAGAATAGAAAAGCTAGTTTTCCCCAAACAACAGGGATTGAGGGTGACCATGAGGGGTAGGCAGGCCACAGAGGAATGGGGAGAAACAGTACCAAATCAGCCAAAGTGGGGAGAGGAAAGATGGTGAACCAGGAGTTAATACACAGTAAACAAAATGAAGTGGAAACAATAAAGCCAAAGAAACAGCCTCACAGTAAGTATTCTTAAGCCAAATTCACCCATGAAAAACAGAGGTAGCAATATTAGTGTCAGACAAAGCAGAGTGAAGAACAAAAGCGTTGAACAGCACAGAGATATATACTGATAAAAACCAAAAGTACGTGACCATCTTTAATCTTTAAGTAACTACGCAGAACAAAAACTGGGAATAGAAGAAGAATTGAATTTAAAAAAAAACACATGTTATGCCAGGAGATGTTAATTATGTGTCTTTTCTAATTTGACGGGCCAGGGAAACTAGGTTGCCAACTTGGGATGCCCACAGGGACCGGTTGGGCAGCGTGAATATGTGAATTCCTGGTGTAAAACAGCACAGATGACAGGATTGCAGGATGAGCTGGAGGATGCATGCCTTGCCTAAGGGCATTGAGATTCATGCATTTTAAAGCACTTTGCCAGCTAAAGAAAACATATCTGTACCTTGCAGGCTGCCAGTTTTCAACCTCTGAAACAAATTAAAAAAGCAAAGTAGGGCTTCCCTGATGGTGCAGTGGTTAAGAGCCCACCTGCCAATGCAGGGGAACGGGTTCGAGCCCTGGCCCGGGAAGATCCCACATGCCACGGAGCAACTAAGCCCATGCGCCACAACTACTGAGCCTGTGCTCTAGAGCCCGCGAGCCACAACCACTGAGCCCACGTGCCACAACTACTGAAGCCCTCGCACCTAGAGCCCGTGTTCCGCAACAAGAGAAGCCATGACAATGAGAAGCCCGCGCACCGCAACAAAGAGTAGCCCCCGCTCGCCGCAACTAGAGAAAGCCCGTGCGCAGCAATGAAGACCTAACGCAGCCAAAAATAAATAACTACATAAATAAATAAAACAAACAAAACAAAACGAGAAAGCAAAGTATACAGATTATAAATAGCACACTCAGCAAATTTATATGTTCTTCCTCTAGACCTTAGGATTGTTGACAGAAGTTGATCATGTGCTTTGTCACAGAAAACAAAAAGTAAAATATAAACATTGTGATTGTATTTGCAATATGTCGTCTTAATCCAATGAAATTAGTGGTAAAAAAAAAGATGATTATTAAAAAAACTGCTTTGGAATTCAGAGACACTGTTAAAATAATCTCTGCACCAAAAGAAAGTCAAAACAGAAACTACAAATCACCTAGAAATAAACGGAGGGAGGAGAGTTTTGTAGCAAAATTCATGGAATAGAACTAAAGCCATACTCAGAGGAAAATGTGTAATCATAGACGCATATACTAGTATATAAGAAAAGAAAGACTGAAAATATATGGGTGAAATATTCAACTTATGAAACAGAAAAAAAATAAAAGACAGAGAAATAAGTTAATAATGATAAAAGCTGAAACGAATGAAATCGAAAACATAAAATGGTAAAGAAGATAAATAAGGCCAAAGACTAGTTCTTTGAAAGGCAAATAATGGAAATTATCTCTGATTAAAAAAAAAAAGAGGAAAAATATTAAAAATGAGTAAGGATCTATTGTTATAGTATGAAAGAAATGAAAAATTGAGCCCGCATTTGAAAAACTGAAGGACATGGGTGAATTTCCCTCAAAATATAAATTCCCAAAACTATTCCTAGAAAAAATAGAAAACTTGAAGTTATTATCACTAACGTTTAACATTGTTCTGGTATTATTGCGATTAAGCAAAAACATCTCTTGGTTTAAATATTGAAAAGAAAAAACAAATTAGACCCAAGAATAAGGGAATTTGATTGTAAGAACAATAGCTTTTTTTCTATACCAGCGGGAACTGGTTAACCCTGGAAATTAAAAAAAAAAAAGAAAATCACGGGTGCCATAAAATATCTAGGATTAATTTTAACTAGACTATTATAGAACATAAGGTGAAAAATATTAAACCTCATTGTGGTTCATAAAACAAGACTTGAAGTGATACAGAAACTGTACTTCTCAATTAATATGCCTGGATATGAGACTAATTTCTCCCCAGAATTATTTCTTAGGAAAAAAGGAAGTTCCTTACATTCAAGCCTCACAAAATGTCATTTTTAACTGAGCGTGTCCTTAATTACTTTATTCTGAATAACAAAGTAATATTTGGGGAAGACAGACTAAAATAACCTGACTCTGATTTAATTTTAGAGTTTTAATTACAGAGTTGGTTTAGAAAAAGGGAGGCACATTTAAAACAAACTTAGTACTTATGCCATGAGGTATGATCTCAGAGTTACAAGCACCATAGGTTGTTGGCGTGAGGCTTTGAAAGATTACATGACAGTACAGTAGGTGGTTAGGTCGTAGATTTCTGAAATATATATTCCCATGGGAAGAACTGTTTTTTAAAGAATCAACCTGATATCATGCAAATATGTATTTGTGACTTGGTATAAAATTTTCAGTGACAGCATGATACTGTCACTGGACTCAAAAAACACAGAATCTCAGACAGCTTCAGCGGTTCTCTTGTAAATTGGAATAGATGGTTTAAAAGTAGCTCTAGGGGGGCTTCCCTGGTGGCGCAGTGGTTGAGAGTCCGCCTGCCGATGCAGGGGACGTGGGTTCGTGCCCCGGTCCGGGAAGATCGCACATGCCGCGGAGCGGCTGGGCCCGTGAGCCATGGCCGCTGAGCCTGCGCATCCAGAGCCTGTGCTCCGCAACGGGAGAGGCCACAACAGTGAGAGGCCCGCGTACCGCAAAAAAAAAAAAAAAAAAGTAGCTCTAGTGGTGAGGGAGACTGTGATGTAGAACATGGCTTGTGACAGATCTGGACATTTTCTTGAAACATGAGTATGGGATCAATATTTCTGAACGAATATATTTTATATAATGTGATTTTAATATGTACATATAAATAGAAATTTAATGTATTAATATATATTATGTAATACAGTAAGGCGTTATATATAATCATATATTAACACATATAAATATATAATTAAAGTACATATTTTATATGGAAATATGGAATACCTATTACATGTTAAATATATATAATATATAAATTAAAGATAGGGATTTGACCCCTTTGTCTACAGCAATGAAACCTTTCTCAGGTTGGTCAAGAAGCTTGTATTTTGTTCTTTTTGCTCTTTTTGCTCTTTGGGAGATGGGTATCACCTTAGATTCAGAGTCACTCTATCTTAGGATTATGTTTGGCTACAAGTGACAACCCCCCTCCCCCAAATGATAGAGGTTGACACCAGACCCAAGTTTATTTCTCACGTGAAAGTCTAGGTACGTGATCCAGGCCGGCATGGGGCTTGATGTTCCGGGCCTGGGCTCCCGGTGACGTCCAGCTCCACCGTGTGAGACCCTGACTTCGTGGTCCCAAACGTGGCATTTGTACTTCAGGCTTAAGGATGGAGGAAAGGGGTGTTAAGGAGACCTTGCAGAAAATGCTTCATCCAGTTGGCCAGAACCTAGTCACCCAGCTACACCCAGCTGCCAAGAGGCTGGAAAATGTCCTCGTTCTGAAACCATGTGCCCAGTGAAAAGTCAAGTTGCTGAGGAGGAAAAGGGAAGGAATCCTGGGCTACAGCCAACCTCTGCTTACAGATATGTAACAATCGGGGGAAATATTGCAGGATACCCTGTGTCTGTGATGTCCACCTAGAAACAAATAAGGAAAAACTAAATGCCAGAGTGGGTGGTGGTCCAGGTCAACTGGCAACAGTATGACAAGCAACTAAAGGGCAAAAAGGAAAGAAAAGAAAAAACAGAGATAGTGAACATCAGTGGTGATCAGAGAAGTGGAAGTCAAACACAACCATTTTTCACCCATGGAAAAGAGTAATAGCTTCCCGGGCTGGTCAGGGACTCGAGAAACTCCCCTACGTCCTGGTGGCAGCATGAGTGATTGCAGTCTTTTTGGAAGGCAATCCAGCAGTAGCTGTTGAGATTGAAAATACACGTTTCCATTGACAAAGCAGTTCCGTTTGGGGGATTCTGTCCTCTAGAAATAAAAGCACCCGTTCTTAAGCATGCAGTGAAGGTAGAAAAAGTTTGTCAATTGCAGTACTTTTTTTGTAATGGCCCAAATCTAGGAACAGTCTGAATGTTCCTCGGTAGGAACTGGCAGAATAAATTGCAGGACATTATTCTTAGCAAGTATTGTATTATTAAAAAAGCAGTGAGATCTATTCCCACTGTCTCGGAAGGTTGTAAATGCAGCGTATTCTAACGTGATGAAATGGAATGCACAAAGGAGTTTTTGCAGCTTTATGCCGTGTATGCAGATGTCATGATCCCAAACAAAAGACTGAGCCCTTTTGTCTCAACGTGGACGAGCGTGTTCTTCCCACTCTCATAGTTCTTATTGATGGCTCAGGAAGGTAGGGGATTTTGATTATTTCAGTTTTGTTATCTCTGTGTGGCTTCACTCCTCGGCATGTAGTGAAGACGTGGGACCAGCTTGTCCAGGAAAGTGCAGACCACAGAGAGTCGTGTGCTTAGCAGAGTGGACTTCACAGATGTCTTCACTGTGCCTTGGGGACTAGCAGATCGCCAGTAGCATGGACGTTGGCTTCATGTCTGGACGGCTCAGTGAGCGGTTGCTGGTTTTATGAGATGCAGCTCTGTCTTGTCCACCTGTGGAGGTGCTCCAACCACTAGATATGACAGAAGTGATGCTGTGTGACCACCGGGGCTGGCCGGGTTACGACAGGCCCGGCAGCTGCCCTTGTTTGCAGAAACAGGGACGCTAGGAGCCCTGAGCCCACCTTGCCGGGAGCTCCCACCTGCTGGCCGTGCGGGCAAGCGAGCCCAGCCCCTCCCACATTTCCTGACCTGCAGAACCATGAGCGAAATAAAACGGTTGTTTAAAGCGTTGAGGTTATGGGGAAACTAGTCCTGAAACAGCGGTAACTGAGACATGCAGGGTTGGTTGATAGCAGCGTGACTGTGACGATGTTCATACACTCAGGGTAGAGGAGCCTTCACGGGGCTGATCCCAGCTGCGTGTTGCACGCGAATAAACCATGCCATAAACAAGAAAGGTTTGCCTAGTTATAATAAGTACTCTTAAAATTTGGTATCCCACTTGGCCTTTTTACATATAATGTTTTATTTTTAAGTATTACATATATGTATTATATATTGTAATTGTATATATGTTATATATATTATATATATATGCATTATATACACTAAAAGTATGGCAAACAGTATACATTTAAAAAAAATTTTATTGAAGTATAGTTGATTTACGATGTTTTATATATATAATACATATATATAACATATTATAATTATAATATATATATAATACATGTAAGTATGTATTAGATATTGTAATAGTATATATGTAATATATATTATATATGCATTACATACACTAAAAGTATGGCAAACAGTATACGTTTAAAAAAAATTTTATTGAAGTATAGTTGATTTACGATGTTGTACTAATTTCTGCTGTACAGCAAATTGACTTACATAAATATATATATATATTCTTTTTCATTATGGTTTATCCCAGGATATTGAATATAGTTCTCTGTGCTCTACAGTAGGACCTTGTTGTCTCTGCATCCTATATATAATAGTTTGCCTCTGCTAATCCCAAATTCCCAATCCATCCCTCCCCCACGCCCCTCTTGGCAACCACAAGTTTGTTCTCTCTGTCTGAGTCTGTTTCTGTTTTGTAGATAAGTTCATTTGTGTCATTTTAGATCCCACATGTAAGTGATGTCATATGGTATTTGTCTTTCTCTTTCTGATTTACTTCGCTTAGTATGATAATCTCTACTTGCCTCCATGTTGCTGCAAATGGCATTATTTCATTCTTTTTTATGGCTGAGTAATATTCCAGTGTGTGTATTACATACATACATATATATATATATATATACCCACACACCACATCTTCTTTATCCATTCATCTGTCGATTGATTTTTAATTGTTGCCTGATATCCCGTGCTGCGGTCTGAAGCCTTACTTGTTTCTTCGTTTTGAGCTGGAGTACTATACCATTCTCTCTATGCTGTATTCCCATACTGGCGTACTATACCAGGAAACTGACTCAGCTTTGCTCAGACCACGTTGTGAAAACTTTCTGAAACTTTGATGTTTGTTTCCAGCATCTACTTCCCTCTTCTTTCAGGAATTCTCCTTGGCCAATTCACCATTTCTCCACTTCTAGTAGATCAGCCGATCCCTTGACATCAGTGAGACGGGGATGGTCCAGTCAGACTGAGATGTGAGGAGACATTGTCGGGGCTCTTCACTGGGTTTGGGGGTGTGCAGATATGAGGCCTCGAGCTGCCAGGGGCATCCTGGGGCCCTGAGGCAGAGCAGCTTACTGATGAAGGGCACCTATCCGGGAAGGGATGGAGGGAAATGGGCCCTGAGGACATCTTCCTGCTGAGCTGGACCTGACATTGGGCCGCTCCTGGACTTCCAGTTCTGTGAGCCCCAAACCTCTCTTTTTATTACTGCAAGCTTGACTTGGATTTTCTGTTGCAAAAACTCCTAGTGACCACGTCCGCAGCATTTTTGAGATTCTGGGTGACATTTCGGAGGGACCTTGCTAAATCAGGGGATCTCCAGGCAGTTCATCCGGTGACTGGCCCCGGGTCCTGAGAGGCCTGGCGGGAAGGGTTAGGAATGTGCTGTCTTGAGAATAGAAGACCAGGGGGATGAAAGCTGCCCTCAGATGTTCAGATGTCACGTGGAAAAGGCAATCCATTTGTTGTTTGTGGTTCCAGATGGTTTCGGAACTGGAACCCACATGTGCCATGTTAACGAAGACACCGTTCAGCCGAGTATAAAGAAGGATTGTCCGACTATTTGAGCTGCTCAGCAGTGGAAGCAGCTAATGCTGGGTCCAACCTGAGAGTTCAGAATAGCAACAGAAGTTGGATGCTGTCGTGGAAGATTAGGCTACATGATTTCTCTTTTTCTTCCAGTTCTGAAATAACAGGATTTTGAGCCTCCTTAGGTCTCAGAAGATGTACTTATTATGTGACCCTCAGGCAAATTGTGAGGCCTCTCGGGCTCTCATTTTCCTTTTCCATAAAATGAAGATAACAGCACGTTGCCAGCTGATTTTTGTGAGCCTCATAATGTGTATGAAAATGCTGTGAAAACCAAAGCCCTCCACACATGGCAAAAACTTATCACTGCCTACATTGTGAACTCCAGTTTAAAGAATGTGGACAGTTCCTTAACGTTCTTTGTTTGTTTTGACCTATGGGTGGTTAAAAAAAAAAGAGAAAAAGAAAAGTGATACTAATAAGATAAATAGGATTCAGCTTGCCCAGTCCACCTAATTCTCTTGTTTCCTCCAAGCGCAAATTCAGGTGAATTTCCTATCTTTTAATGGTGGAACTCGGAAGTTTCTTGGGGGTCACTGTGAGATACAGCCAAGTGTCTCATCTTAAGGAGCCAGAGCTAAATCATGATCCGAGATAGGTCACTCCCCCCTGCGTCAAGCCTCGCAAGGTCCATCTTTTCTGTCTGACCTGAGGGAAGCCTGCACATGGAGAGGCAGGTCTTTTCATTCACTAGAGCCCCTCCGCCCCCAGCTCCCCCTCATTCTTTGCGTTTGCTGCCTGGAGACCCTGGGGATGCTGGGAGATTCCTGCGTGCAGATGCTGAGCTCTAGGGTTAGGCAATGAGGATGGTATGTGAGGAGGCTCACGGGGCCTGCAGAGCGAAGTCCGGGCCACTTTGGTTTCAGGGGAAGCTAGCTGTCCCCGTGCCTCTCGGCCGGCGCGTTGGGAGCTGCCCGTCCAGCTCCCGTTTGCATTTCGGCTCTTCCTGGTGATGACAAATCGAGCGGCTGTTCGGGCCGCGTGCAAGAAGCTCTTCTGCAAACACTGCCGCTTTGTCTCCTGCCCCATCTCGCCTTGAACCCGGCACAGAGCGGCCACTGTGTCCTCCCCAGGCCAGAGCCCCTCCTGAGTGTTAGGGGTCTTTTGTTCAGAAGCTCCCCGGTTCTGGAGCGCTGTACGTCGTGGCTGCGGTCCAGCATGAGTGTTTGGGAAGGAGAAGAATGCAGATTTCCGGGTGTTTTGAAACCTCACCCAAGTTGCTGACGAAATGGAGCGTGAGTGAAGTTAATTCTGCGTTCTGGAGAAAGAAAAGTGAGGTGAAGACGAGACAGCCCATTTGTCCTGTTTCAAAAACCAGCTCCGAATGTGGACCCTACTGCTTGCCTTCGGTGAAGGAAGCCAGATGAGCACGTCATTTGGTTCATTTGTGTGCGTGTAGAACTCTTTTGTGTGTTTTCCTCTGTTTGGTTTGCAGAGGGAGTTTCCGTGAACTTTAATATGAGGTATGTGTGAATTTCTAGAAATCACTCGAGATTCTCCGGAAGGCAGTCCAGCTATGGAAAGGCTTAACTGCCACAGGCAAGGTGCGGCCCGGAGGCGTGATAAGAGACTCCTCGAGGCAGTGTCGCTGCTTGCTGAGTGGCCTCAAGCTGTCCTCCTTTATCTCGTTTGTTCTAAGTCCAAAGGATCAGCGCTGCCTATAAAACCAACTGCTGATTACCTGCTTCCACACTGCATCCACAGACGCTCACATTTCTTTTTCTTAAGTCTTATTAACAGAGTGACAGATGCACAGGTTAAAAAAAAAGAAATAGGGCAAGACCCTTATTATGAAAATCCAGGCCACTGCTGCCTGTCACCTTCTTCTTTGGTGTCCCGCTTCTGAAAGGTAACCATTGCATCATCTTGCGCTGCTTAGTTTTTTTTTTAGTAGACTTTTAGAGCAGTTTTAGGTTCACAGCAAAACTGAGCAGAAAGTACAGAGATTTCCCATATGCCCCCTGCTCCCACCCACACACGGCCTCGCCCACCAGCAGCATCCCGCACCAGAGCGATGGGCCTGTTAACAGTCGATGGGCCTACATGTCATCACCACCCAGAGTCCATAGTTTGCATCAGGGTTCATCCTTGGTGTTTGTACATTATATGGGTTTAGACAAATGTATAACGACATATATCCATCATCTAAGTATTTTACGGAAGAGCTTCACTGCCCATAAAATAATTCACACTCTGCCTGTTCATCCCCGCCCCCCTTAAAAGCCTGGCAATCACTGATCTCTTTTCCTGTCTCCATAGTTTTGCCTTTTCCAGAATGTCATGTTGTTGGAATCGTACAGAATGTAGCCTTTTTCAAATTGGCCTCTTTCACTTAGTCATATGCATTGAAGGTTCTTCTGTGTCTTTTCATGGCTTGATAGCTCATTTCTTTTTAGCACTGATTAATATTCCATTGGCTGATGTACCACAGTTTATCCATTCCCCCACCGAAGGATGTCTTGGTTGCTTCCAAGTTTTGGCAACAGTGATGAAAGCTGCTATCGATATCCATGTGCAGGTTTTTGTGCGGACATAAATGTTCAGCTCATTTGGGTAAATACCAAGGAGTGCAGTTGCTGGACTGCACAGCAAGAGTATATTTGGTTCTGTAAGAAACCACCAATCTGTCTTCCCGAGTGGCTGTACCACTTTGCGTGCCCACCAGCAAGGTATGCGTTCCTGTTGGTCCACATCTTCACCAGCGTTTGGTGTCAGTGTTTGGGGTTTTAGCGATTCTAATAGTGTACAGTGGTATCTCACTGTTGTTTTAATTTGCAGTTCCCTAATGACATATAACACTGAGCATCTTTTCATATGCTTACTTGCCATCTGCGTATCTTGCTTGGTGCCTGTTCACATATTTTGCCCATTAATTAGATCGTTCATTTTCCTATTGTTGAGCTCTCTGTGTATTTTGGATAATAGTTCTTGATCAGATACGTCTTTGGCAAATTTTTTCACCCCGTCTGTGGCTTGTCTAATTCTCTTGACATTTGCTATATTTTAATTTTTCAAGTTTAGACGTATTGTGGATTCCTGCTGTGATAGATGAGGATTTAACTCATAACATTTCACCTCCTCCCAGTGTCATAATATCACTATTTTTAGCTCCTTTCGTGGTTACCTCTTTTATTTTAATAATGTATTTCATCTTTTTTTCTTGTTTTGTCAGCTGTATTTAGTATCTTGGACTCTCCATTTGTAAGATGAGGATGGATATTATTGTCTCTACCCCTTTCTGCCAGCTCTCTCCACCTTGTCTTCTACCTCCCAATTTCTTTCACCTGTACTTTAACTTTTTTTGCTAACAAGGATGATACTATTCAAATGTTCTATAAAATAGTCTTTCCTACTTTGGGTCTTTCCTACTTGGTGTCAATTTAAGTAGTATTAATGTTATTATGACTACATAGATAGTCTTCCTTGCAGAGTGAAGTCATGTGCTATGATTTTGTTACCTTTCTTATGTGGCTTCTTGTTTTTATGAGGTTTCTGTTTTCTTCACCATGTTTATTATACCCTCATTCCCCCCCCCACCCCACCCTCACCCCCCGTATTCATCATCCGATGAGGTGTTCTGTTAAAGAAATTCCCTTCTTAGGCACTTTGTCCTCTCACCCAGCTTGGGCTTGTTCTCCAGACTTGCTCCATGGTTATCATCTTGGACTTCCCTTGACCGCTTTCCTCTGATAGGGCCATGCTTCCTGGATCACTCCTCCTCTTCTCTGTGATTTGTTTCTTTGTTTTCCTGGAGCACATCCTCAAATGACTTCCTCAGAAAGGGTGTTCACAATTTAATTTTCTGAGAATTTGCGTGTTTTGAAATGTGTTTTCCACCTCTCTGATTGATTTATAGTTAGATTGGGTATAGAATTCTAGGTTGAAAATCATTTTCCCACAGAACTCTGGAGGCGTTTACCTTGTTGCCTTCTAGCATTCAGTATTGCCTGTACATGATGATGGCCAGTCTCCTTCTCAGTTCACCCCCCTTCCCTAAACTTTCAGGCATTCTTGGTATTTTGAAACTTTAAAAAAGATTTATCTATCTCCATGTAGATCTTTTTGCCTGACACGAATTCTGGAGACTCACATTCTTCAACTTTGGGGAATTGTGTGTCCGTTCTTTAATTATTTCCTCCACTCCGTTCCCACTGATCTATAGTTCTGGAACTTCTATTAATTGATTATTTGATTGCCTGGATTGGCTCTCTGTGTTTATCTTTTCTGTTTTCGTCTTGTTTCGATTCTCTTGTACACATTGAGAGAGTTCCTTGATTTTGCATTCCATTCCTTCCATTGAATCTTTTAATTTGAAAAACATATTTAAATATTCTGAGAGCTTCTTCTTGTTTTATCTCTGTTCCTTTTCCATAGCGTCCTGGCCTTGTTTTAGTGGTTGTGTGTCACCTTGAATCTCAGTGGCAAGACTTTCCCTGAGTGCCTTCTGCCAGTTAGCCTTCTACCTCCCCCTCCCTGCACTCCAGGGCCTTTGCCCATTCTGTTCACACTTTCCTAGCCTTCCTTTCTCCCTTTTATCTAGCTTGAGGTATTTTTGTGGTAATTCAGTTATGCTTATGAAGTTGTTTGATATTCAGATGTTGCTCAGAGGAGAGGACCGTATGAGAGAAGGGACGTAGAAGTCATCAGTATGTAGGTGATATTTAAAATCATGGCACTGAGTAGAAGCACCAAGAAAATATTTGTAGTAAGAGAAAGGAAAAGGCCCAGGACTGAGATCTGAGGAATTCCGGCATGCAGAGAGTGGGGAGGGGGAGGAACCCGACAGGGGGTGGCTGCTGAGGTCAGAGAGAGTAGGTCAGCGTGTGTCAAAAAGGGAGGTATTGTTCCCGCCCTGCTGAGCGGATTGGAAAGGCCCATTGCAGTGGAGGTCACTGATGAACTGGCATTTGGTTGAGTAATGGGAGTGGGCAGAGGAGGGGATATAGGGGGAGACATGAAGACCACCAGTAAACACAGCTTGGGGCAGGATTCTGCTGGGGGGGGAGGGGCAGATCAGAGATGAGCTGGAGGAAGATGTGGATTCAGATATTCTTTTAAAAAATTTTTAATTTTATTGTATAGTTGATTTACAGTGTTGCGTTAGTTTCAGGCATACAACAAAGTGATTTGGTTATACATATATAATGGCTTCTTTTGTTGCGGAGCACGGGCTGTAGGCGCGCGGGCTTCAGTAGTTGTGGCACGTGGGCTCAGCAGCTGTGGCACACGGGCTCTAGAGCGCTGGCTGAGTAGTTGTGGCGCACAGGCTTAGTAGCTCCGCGGCATGTGGGATCTTCCCGGACCAGGGCTCGAACCCGTGTTCCCTACATTGGCAGGCGGATTCTTAACCACTGCACCACCAGGGAAGCCCCTATTTATCTGTTTTATATACAGTGGTGTGTATCTGTTAATCCCAAACTCCTAATTTATCCCTCTCTCCCCTTTTCCCCCTGCTAACCATAAGTTTGTTTTCTATGTCTATGAGTCTGTTTCTGTTTTGTAAAGAAGTTCATTTGTATCATTTTTAAAAGATTCCATATATAAGGGATATTGTATGATATTTCTCTTTCTCTGTCTGGCTTACTTCACTTAGTATGATAATCTCTAGGTCTATCCGTGTTGTTTCAAATAGCATTATTTCATTCTTTTTTATGACTGAGTAGTATTCCATTTGTGTGTGTGTGTGTGTGTGTGTGTGTGTGTGTGTGTATCTCACATTTTCTTTATCCATTCATTCGTCACTGGACACTTAGGTTGTTTCCATGTCTTGACTGTTGTAAATAGTGCTGCTGTGAACATAGGGGTGCACGTATCTTTTAAATTAAAGAGAATTAAGTGTGTTTAAATGCCAGTCAGAAGTATCCAGTGGAAAGAGAATGATACCACAAGTCACATGTGTATTGGGGACACTGGCTAGAGCTCAGTGGGGGTGGTGGAGAGCAGAAACACCCAAATAGTGAGTATGGATGGCTGTGTGCTTAGAGATTATGCATGACCTTGGAGTGACCTTGAAGCCATGGGAAGAGGTTTGACGTTGATGCAGCAGACGAGAGGAAATACCTACAGATTCTGGAACAGAAAAATGAGAGTTTTTTAAGGGTTATTGATCCAGAACATCTCAGAGGTGGGAGAGGCTGGAATCAGGAAGCCCTGTGAGAACGTTTCAGAAATTTCAATGGAACATCCCAAGGACCTGGCCTAGATTCAATACTGAAGGGAAAGGAAAAATATGGAGACTTTTCCAAAACCAGTTAATACGTTTGAGTGACCGACTGGTTGCTTACAAAAGAAGTGGGGAGGGAAGTTTTAAATATGTTTTCAAGGTTCCTTGAACGGGAGAACCTGAAAAACATTTGGTGCCAGTGTCAAACGTGAATAAAAAGAGTGAAGATTCTCAAAAGTGAGCCGCCGGCCAAGAGCGGAGAGGGACAAGGAGCCTGGGCAAATTAGATTTGACGGTGAAGAAATTACTGGAACTTTCCGAGAAAAAGGTTATGAAGACTTAACAGTAGGGGCTTCCCTGGTGGCTCAGTGGTTGAGAATCTGCCTGCTAATTCAGGGGACACGGGTTCGAGCCCTGGTCTGGGAAGATCCCACATGACGCGGAGCAACTAGGCCTGTGAGCCATGGCCGCTGAGCCTGCGCGTCTGGAGCCTGTGCTCCACAACAGGAGAGGCCGCGATAGTGAGAGGCCCGCGCACTGCGATGAAGAGTGGGCCCCGCTCGCCGCAACTACAGAAAGCCCTCGCAGAGAAACGAAGACCCAACACAGCAAAAACAAATAAATTAATTAAAAAAACAAAAAAGTACCAATGCCACCGTGGATGTGAGGATTAAATTAGTCAATGCTTTAAAAAACAAAAAAAAGACTTTAGTAGTTTAGATTTTTTAGACACAGAACGAGTGAGTCGCCTTGTGTTTAGGAGGCAGGGCAACAGGCGTGTGACGATGTGAACCACATGTATCTCCTGTAGAGCAGGTCCTCGAATCCTGGTGCATAAGCCAAAGGTTAGTCACTTACTTCAGAATGCCACCGTTTCCCTCACCCGTGCACGCTAGAACAGCCCCAGTAGCATGTTCTTTAGGCAAGATGAGGAAGTCAGAAAGGGACTGAAAATATTTTATCTTCAGCTCCTGAGAATCACTTCTGAAAACCTGGTCCCTGTTTGAAATGATCGCACTATTGTTACGTACAACGTGCTTTCTGTTCTGTGGAAAGATTAATTTTTCCCACCCCCTTCTCTCTCTGTGTGTTGGCATGATAGGATTTTTCCCTCCTCTTTTTTTCTTTATTGCATACATGTAACTATAAAAAGAAACAGGAAAATTACTCACAGTCCGACCAGCTTAACACTCTCCCGTTGTGTTCTCTCTTCCTTTCTCGTGTGTGTCTCTGTGATACGTACTTGGATGCACCTGTGATCAACCACAGTATAATACAGTTTTTCATTTGGCATTGTGAAATGTGACACGTCACACGCGGTTTAAAAAAATGATCACGTTAGGTGGAGCTTGCTTTTATTTTAACTTCTTGCAGTTGGACCACCAGCCTTGGTAGGAGTAAGCCGTGCTCTGGTGGGAGGAGGGGAAGAAGACGAAAGATTCAGGGCGCCAGCTGAGCCGGGCCCTGTCCGTGGACCCAGGCTTCCCGCCACCTTTGCTGTCGCCCTGCCCCGCTGTCCTGTGCGAGGGAGCGTGCCCAGGATGGATGGTTCCGTGGTGAGCCTTCTGAACTCAGTACTTGAAGGAGAACTGAGAAGAGGAACCCTTCTGGTGGATGGCATCGTAAGCTGGGGGACCGCCCCCCCTGCCAGTGACAGTGCCGGGGTGTCTGAGCACAGGTGGGGGAGCGACACCCACCGTAGTTTGGTCTGATGATGGATTTTAGCAACCCTCTAAACTTAACCTCGGCTCGTTACAGTTTCTGAAAAGATGCGTCCAGAGATGGGAAGAGGCTTTCAGAAGATCAGGGGGCAAATTATACTGATCTTCTGGGGATGAAGTGGCAAGAACGGAAAAAGGAGCAGATGTGGTAAAAAGTATAGCTGGACTGTGTGCTTCATAATCTACAACTGGATGTATTTCATAATGTACTTTGGTTTGATGTAAGCAAATTCCTAGTGGTTTAGATAAGGCATAAGTAACACCAAGTGGCGAACAGACCAAGATTTGTTGGCAAAAGGAAGGACTGAAGCTGTAGCTGAGAATGATGCCTGGGTTGGTCTACGGTCCTCTGTCATTCTTCCCAAACCAACAAATAGCTGAAAAGGAGCCTTACTTTTAGTGGTGTTATTAGGAATGGAAAACGCCTCTATGACAGTCAGTCCTGGACTCTCAGCTTTGCCTGTTCTGACTGTAATTATGTTGAAACTTTAGTTACCCTCCAGTTTTCATTATGGTCCTTGCCAAGATTACTTCACTCCAGAGGGCTGGTGTTACTAAAATGTTTTATCGCTTAGTGGTTTTAATCTTCATTTTACAAGAATAATTAAATGCATCTTTTCTTCATCACTGTTTAGCGTGATGGCAAGTGAGGCGTCTGGACACCTACATGCATTACATGTGTATTATCGTGCTCTTAGCTTTCTGGTAACTTAATTTGGAAAAGTTAACTTAAAAACCATAACTTTCCAGTATATGAATATGACAGTTTAGCCTTTATTATGTCAGAGTTTTCAAAGCACTCAGCCGTCAGACACTTAGCAGAGGACGCCACCCGCCTCCACTTCATCCCCTCGGATTCTGGGATGCTGGGAGATGCAGCTGCTCATGTCTCAGTAGCTGTCTTGGCGGTGGGTTCAGAGCTGTTTCACCACAGTGGTTTCTGCTTCTGCCTCAGAAGACGGAGGCCTCTGCCAGCCTGTGGGCGCGTCCCTGCTCCCAACCCTCCCTACACAGCAGAGGCCTCCAACCCACGGTGCAAATGTATAAGTTACTGCGATCGGCTGTGATTCATCAAGTGTCTTCTGAGTTTGTAAAAGAGGTCCAGATTTTTCATTTTATACTTTAACCTCCAAGGGGGTTTTATTTCTAGAGCATTTAGGAGATCGATGTCTGGGTTTTCACCCCTAGAATTTTTTTTGACTTCGTCTAGAGTAAATAGTATAAGTGAAAATTAAAAATGTAGTATAGATGAAGACTAAAAAATAACGATGATGGTATAGGGGAAAATAACAAATAGTTCCGTACCTTACATTTCCCATTATAAGTATTCTAAATCCTGAATCATTTCCATGTTATATAAATCCGTTTGGCATTGAAGACCATCCCATAGATGAACATACTGGGCCCTTATCCTGTTGGTTCTTGTTTCTATATGAATATAAATGCACACAGCATTCACACTTAGGTTAAAAATAATAGGTCATTGAATCAGATCAGTGTCTCCTTAGTATTATTTGGGTCTTATGATTTCTTCATCAAATTTGTGCTCAGTCAAAATATGTTAATGATAGGGCTTCCCTGGTGGCGCAGTGGTTGAGAGTCCGCCTGCCGATGCAGGGGACACGGGTTTGTGCTCTGGTCCGGGAAGATCCCACATGCCGCGGAGCGGCTGGGCCCGTGAGCCATGGCCGCTGAGCCTGCGCGTCCGGAGCCTGCGCTCCGCAACAGAAGAGGCCACAACAGTAAGAGGCCCGTGTACCGCAAAAAAAAAAAAAAAAATGTTAATGATAAATTTTTTTTGAGTTTTTATTTAGGAATTCACAACAATCCTGTATTTTGTTTAGTTGTCAGGACTCTCAGTTCAGATGTGTTCTGTTGCAAGTTACAGAAAACCCAGTTCAGGGTGACTTATGAAGGGTGACTGTTGGCTTGTGTAATTGGAAGGCTTGGGGTAGGGCCAGCCTCAGGGTGACTGGTGCACAGCTCCACAGTCCACTAAGAGCTCGGTTTCCTTCTTTCTACCCTGCATCCTCACCTTCCTCTTGTGATGGTGGTTGCCAGCCATCGCCAGACTTAACACAATTGCTCACCCGTGTCCAGTATGTTTTAGAAACTCGCCCAGGAAACCTCTCCTTGTGTCTCATGGACCTTGACTGGGGGGCTCGTGCCGTGCCTTGAATCAGCAGCCATGGCTGGGGATGGGGTTATGCTGAGTAGCTCAGCTTGTAGTCAGCTCCCCGCTGAAGTACAGGTACAGAAACCCCAGTCAGAGCTGGGTAGTTACTTAGGGGAGGGGGATGGAGGGAGGCAACAGCCGCCCTGCTCACCGTGCCCTGTAGTTGGAGTTGTTTATACAAGCGCTCGCTGGGTTTCACTGGTTTCTCCTTCTCTCTTCAGGGGCTGTGGCAGCAGCCAAGCGGACAGGCATTCCCACCCCTCGAGAACTCGCGGTAGCTGTCTCGAGAGACAGAACGCTGCCACGTGGTCCCTCCAACTCCAGGAAAGCGGTATCCAGCCCCACCTCTTCCAGCACGCCCACCCCCACCAAGCACGTGCGGGCCACTCCCACGAGACCCAGGCCGGAGCACGAAGACGCAGAGAAGGCCGCGCTCGAGTCCCAGGTTCGGGAACTCTTGGCAGAAGCCAAAGAGAAAGATGGTGAAATTAACAGGCTCCGAAGTGAACTCAAGAAATGGATGGAGAAGTGGACTCAGAACACCGAAGGGGCTGACGCTTTGGACCCAAGTGTGGACGGAGCGTCAGTCTTGCCGGGTGACTCGGAGCCTTTGATCAGAGCCCTCGAGGAGAAGAACAAGAACTTCCAGAAAGAGCTCGCTGAGCTTGAGGATGAAAACCGGGCCTTGAAGGAGAAACTGACTTATTTTGAGCATTCCCCAAATTCAGAGGGGGGAGCGAGTCACACGGGGGACAGCAGCTGCCGGACGTCGGTAACTCAGGAGTCCAGCTTCGGGAGCCCAATGGGAAATGAGTTGTCGGGCGAAATGGACGTGTGTAAAAAAAGCCCACACGAAGGTGTGTTGCGGACGTCGGGCTCTTCGAGCAGCGATGTCACCAAGGCTTCCTTGTCCCCGGACGCCTCCGACTTTGAACACATCCCAGCAGACGCCCCTCCGGGGCCCCTGTCCCCCGCCGGGAGCCTCATCAAGAGCTCCAAGTGCTTGGCGGCTGGCAGCTCCCCGCACACCGCGAGCGAGCTGTCCCTGGCGTCCCTGACGGAGAAGATCCACAGGATGGAAGAAAACCACCACAGCACTGCCGAGGAGCTGCAGGCCACGTTGCAGGAGCTGTCGGACCAGCAGCAGATGGTGCAGGAATTGACGGCTGAAAACGAGAAGCTGACGGACGAGAAGACGCTCCTGGAAGCGTCCTTTCATCAGCACCGGGAGAGGGCGGAGCAGCTGAGTCAGGAGAACGAGAAGCTGATGACCCTCCTGCAGGAGCGAGTCAAGAGCGGGGAGCTCAGCACCCAGGAAGGAAAAATCCTGGAGCTGGAGCAGAATTGCACGGAGATCCTGGAGCAGGGCCGCTTCGAGCGGGACAAGCTGCTCAACATGCAGCAGCAGCTGACCTGCCGTCTGAGGAAGGGCGGGGAGGACCGGGGGGCTCTGGAGACGGTCCGGCTCCTGGAGGAGGAGAACGGGGAACGGACCACCTTCCTGGAGCCGGAACGGCGCGACAGCGGGACCATGGTTGAGACCCTGGAGGAGTGTCGGGTTCCCTTGGAAGGGCTCAAGGTGGAGAACGGGTCTCTGAAGGCGCACCTGGAGAATGAGAAGCCGAAAGCCGTAGAGACCAGCCCCCCGGGGCACACGGCCGAGGGCTGTGAGGTTCAGGAAATGTTGACAGTGGCCCAAGCCGAGAAGGACCAGCTGGAACAGTCCTGCGCGGAGCTCAGACAGGAACTGCTGAAGGCACGTGGTGAGGTTAAGCGTGTCTCAAGCCTGCTGTCCAAGGTAAGGGGCGTTCTCTCTGCCAGTGTTTGCTCATCCTTGAAAGTGCAGCCCTCCTCGGCCTTTAGAGGCACACGGCACAGAGAATCAGGCACTCGATTTCATTCATAATCCAGCATTCTAGCCTGACGATCTGTCAGAGTCCAGACAGACTGGGGATGCAGAAACGAGACACCCCAGTTTCTGGCTGCAGCAGTTGAATGTGTAGTGGGGATATAGTGAGTCTGATGCAGGGATAAAGGTGATGCGGGGTTAAAGAGCATCGCAGAGGACAGCCCGGAGTCCAGTGCCCAGAGGAACACCTAGAAAAACGTGGATAAAGGAGGTAGTAGTGCCGGAGGACTTGCTGGAAGAGGTGGCAGTAAGCTGAGTCTTGAAGGGATGAGAGAGAGGCATCCAGGTCTCTCGGATACCATGCTTTGGGCACCTAGGAACAGAAAATTAAAACCACCCCAAGTTTCCCCACCAAGTAATGCTATAACCACTATTTTGGTGTTTTCTTCTAGATGTGTGTGTGTGTGTGTGTGTGTGTGTGTGTGTGTGTGTGTGTGTCCCACAAGTTAAAGCAAATTTTTTTTAGAGTCATCCTGTGTATATTAAGTTTTTAAAAATCTGATGTTTCCTGAGCGTGTTATTAACTATTAGTTAATCATTAACTCTTCATTAACTATTAACTATTTAATAGTTAATATCTATTAACTGTTATCATTATTCTTTGAAACATGATGTTGAAGGCCAGATAGTACTCTGTTCTATAAATATTTCCTAAGTACTTTGCTAGTCACCTGTTGTTGAACATTTTTGTTCTTTTCCAGTCTTTCAATAGGGTAAATCATTTTTTATCTCTCTGTCTTAGGAAAAATTCCTACTCATTGACTTACTGTGTCAGAGTATGACTGTTTTAAGGACTTTGAATGCATTTGGCCAGATTGGCCGCCAGGAGTGTGACACAGGTGTGCTCCCACCAGCAGAGGGATTCCCTGACCCGTAGCCAACACGTGGTATCAAGTTGTTGGGTCATTCAGATCTGGTTTTCATTTCTTCTTTGACCCTTCCCCTTTTTACTTAGAAAGATCTTCCCCAACCCAGGATCGAATAAATGATCACCACCTTCATTTTTAAAAATAATCCTTTAATCAGTCTGGACCTTTGTTCTGTGGTGAAGATTGCTGGTGATTGTGTGACATTCTTTTTTTTATATATAAATTTATTTATTTATTCATTTTTGGCTACATTGTGTCTTCGTTGCTGCGCATGGGCTTTCTCTAGTTGCGGCGAGCGGGGGCTACTCTTTCTTGCAGTGCGCGGGCCTCTCATTGCGGTGGCCTCTCCTGTTGTGGAGCACAGGCTCTAGGCACATGGGCTTCAGCAGTTGTGGCATGCAGGCTCAGTAGTTGTGGCTCGCAGGCTCTAGAGCGCAGGCTCAGTAGTTGTGGCACACGGGCATGGTAGCTCTGCGGCATGTGGGATCTTTCCGGACCAGGGCTCGAACCCGTGTCCCCTGCATTGGCAGGCGGATTCTCAACCACTGTGCCACCAGGGAAGCCCGATTGTGTGATATTCTGCCCACCCACAGAGCAGTGCTGGAAAAGTGTAGACAGGTGGCTTCCAATTTCCTGTTTCCTCTAAGCTCTGGGTCTGTGATTTAGGGGTCCCTTGGTGAGAGAGCTTGAAAACATCTTCCCACCTTATTTCAGAGGCTGTCACTCTTTTAAGAAACAAATTTGCCCTGAACCCCCAGGGGGATTTCTCTTTCCTGCTTTATCTGCCTTAAGAATTGTCACTGATTGACAGTTGAGCCTGATTCTGGCATTGGGCCGATCTGAGTGGTGGGCAGTGTTAGAAGTTTTTATCATTGTGTTCTGAATTCACAGCATTTTATTGAAAGTGTGGAAGCGGGTACCCTTGGCAGGTACTAGCCAGGTGCCCATGTGAACTGTCGGTTGGTAATTTGTAGCTTTACATTGAGATTTCGTGTCTGGAATAATCCCACCTCTGTTACTCTGTTGCAAAATGTTTGATCTCCCACGCAACTTTCTTGAAGTCCTCCCTCAGTCCTTCATCTGTCTCTTTGTTATTTCCATTGGCATTACATTAAATACGTGCATCAGCGAGAAATAATTCGGCATCTTAAGACAATAGCTTATTTTTCTGATCAAAAAGTTGTATATTCATCACAGAAGGTTTAGAAAATACAGAAAAGTTTTAAGAAGAAAATAAATATTACCTTTAATCTCACTACTTGGAGGAAAAAAATGCCGCTAACATTTTTACTCTTTGTCTTTTCAGACATTTTCCTAGGTTAAGCACATTTTGACATGCATACAAACTTGAACTGGCATAATTACAATATTTAATCTTCCAATTCAGGAGAATAGAGTATGTCACTCCACATTCTGTGAACACAAAGACCCAGTTGGATTGGTTTATCAATTCTCCTATTAATCTGTTTCTGATTAATTTGTTTCTACTTTTATCTTTATCAGTTCTTTCATCCTGCCTTTTGTATATTTCTTTGGTTTCTTCTTAGTTTCTTGAGTAGAATTCTTTGTTCATTTAAGTTTATCCTTTCTTGGTTGATAGTATAAGTATTTAAAGCTATGAATTTGCCCCTTATTATAGCTTTGGCTAAATGAAGACAGTAAAGTCTAGAATTTTCTAGGATAAATGGAGTCTATTTTGGAGAGAAAGAAAAGGCATTTTTTAATATATATGCTTTAAATCAAGCTGTTTATTATATTATTCGTATATTCCATATCTTTATTAATTGCTTGCTGATTAGAATGATCACATACTTGACAGTAGGATGAAAAAGGTCCTAGCTAGTATTTTGACATGAATTGGAGGTAAAAGGTGTGAGGCATGATGTCACAGATTGAGATCTTAGGTCTGTGATTTTGTGCTTGTACACAGAGAAGTTGTAACTTCTAATCTTTATGCCCTTTTCTGTTACGTAGGAAAGTAAAACCCAGATCTCCTAGCCTGACTAATAGCTTATTGTAGCCCCACCGAAGCATATCAACTGACCCACCAGCAACCGTGAATTTAGATGGTAAGATGTAGGGATTCTTGCCTGAAGGAAACCAGAGCACTTTTAGCACAAAACTCTAATGAGGATATAAATGCTGGACCAGCTAGAACGCTTGGGTCCTCCTGACTCAGCTGGTGGTTAATTTGGTGACCATGGGCCCCTTCCAAGTGTACAGTAGAAGCGTGATGGTAGAGGGATCCTGGCCTTGTTCCTGATTTAAAGGGAGTGCTTTCAGCATTTCATCATGAAGGATGTCCATGGTAGGCATTGGCTATATACCTTTTATTGAGTTATGCAAGTATTTTGCGAAGAATTAGTGTTTTAATTTCATTGCTTGTTTTTAAAAAAAGGATGGGGATTGAATTTTTCTGTATTTGCTGTAGACCTTAGACATCTGTAAGATCTATGCAGTAGATCTTGTACATCTACTAAAATCTTATAGTTTTTATATAATCATAATGAGTTTTCTCCTTTAATGTGTGAATGAGGTAGATTAGGGTAACAGACTTTCTAAGGCAGTCTGATGTTAAGCCACTTTAGCATTCCTGGGTAAATTCTAAGTCTCCAGTTCTCAACTGCTTCACTGGACACTTTGCATAGAACTTTCAAACGTAACCTCCTTAAGCAGATGCCAGGGTGGCTGTCCTCTTTGTCACCAAGCAGACTGCGTGGTGCTGAACAGCTCTTGCCCTTGAGCCCTGCATCCGTCCACCTAATTCTTGGCAGAAGGTGAATATTACGAGAAAAGAACAAAATAACCTATTTACAGAGAGGAAAGGCAATGCCAAGCCATCCTGTGACCTTTTAGATTTAGTAAATCTGTAGAAGTCTCCAGTTTAGATAAGTTACTTAAGTGACTCAGATACTGTTAGAAGAGCCTCGGAAAGGCCTTAAAAAGTACTTTTTTTTGGTACGGGGCGAGGGGGTGGGGTGCGTATGTGTCAGTTCCTCATACAGTGAGTGGACAGTTGGCGGGTGTGTTTGTTAATGGTGTGAATGTTTTGTAGCCTTTCTCTTCCTCTCATTTCTTTGTCTTCAGCTAGTGTCTTCATCCTTTGAGCGTCTGTGACACCCATTATATAACTTTGCTGGCAGCTTTCTGTGTGAGTATGTAACCTACCTCTGCACAGCTTTGAGGGAGGGGCTGATTTCCACCGAATCCTGAGGTCTCGGCCTCCTGCGATTGCACACGTGCCTGCCCCAGCCAGCCAGGGGCGTGGAGTTGGACCACATCATTGTTTCCAGACTATAATGCAACCCAGGTTTACATTTTTTTGACTTTCAAGTTTTCATTCATTTGGGATCTTGATGTCAAGCTAGAGAATGTATAAGGCTTAGAACCTAGACGTTTTCAGAGAAAACACTGATGTTTTTCCCCTCCTGAGGTTGAAAGCTTATAGGTGGTATCCTTTGAAATTCAGTTCTTTCTGCAAAAGCTCAGGTGTTTTGTCCCGAGGAGTAAGGGGATCGTAAAGAAACACTTGCTGTGAATGGTCGGGGAAAACTAGAGGTGACTTGGTGATCGTGCGACACCATCGTTGGTCACCAAGGCAGAATAATTAGGGTAGCTACTGGCCACAAACGGCAAAAGCAGAATTCGAGAGGACGGCGTGGCCGACCGGATGATCCTGTCCCTGTGACTGAGAATAGGACCCTGCCAGGACTGGAGGGACCTGGACCCTGCCTTAAATAGCAGGTGGTCCGTGAGGATACCCAGGTGACGCTTTGGACCATGAGAAACAGACCCCTGGTGTCGGTGCCCGAGCCGGCAGATGCGCACCCTACCCCGTAACCCAGAGCCTGGGGTCCAGGCGGGGTAACGTCACGGCTCCAGGCTGGCGGCTCCATGACCCTCTCAGCCCTCCTGCCTGGGGTGCAGGTGAGCGCGACCACTTGAGCGTCTGGTCCCCACGGTCCCTGCAGGCAGGAGGCTCTCAGTCCCGTGGGAAGAACTTTCCCTGGGAGCCCCTCAGCAGCCCTCCCTTTATACCTGGTCAGAACTGGGTCACACACCCTCCCTTGGTCACCTGCCCTGAAATCACAGGATCACAGCCTGATTCCTGAATAAATGGGCGTTCTAAGTAAGAAAAGAAGGGGGAATGGCCCCTGGGTAGGTGAGCCGTTGCCACAGCCAGCAGGACTCCACGTGGTCACTGCCCCACCCGTCTGCTTGTCTGCTTCCCCCTCCAGCCTCGGCCCCTTCACTGCCCTCCCACCAACCCCATCCCCGCCGGGCGCAGTTCTCGCCCTCAGGTGTGGCTGCCCCCTTCCTCCCCCTGCAGGTCCTGTCTTAAGCTTTAGGTCTCAACTGCAGCGTCCCTTCTTTAGGGAGACCCTCAGCTCTGGGGGGCTGTGGGCTTGTGGACCCAGGTGATCATGTCCCGAATGAAGTGGGGCCTCTTGCCCACCCCGGGCACCTCGGTGGTGCTGAGTTGGGCCTGAGCGCCATTCTCTTCTTTTTTAACTTGACCGCAGGGCTGGTCTCTGAAACCTCTGGCCACCCCAGCGCTCACCTCCCCGGTGAGATCTTGGGAAACACCTCGGGGAGCATCACAGCCCTGGCTTCTGAAGGTCTCCTCGAGGGTTCCCCGGTGAAATACAGATTTTTTACCCTCTTCCTTGAGTTTTCCGTCGCCATTTTTCTTTTTCCAGAACAAAAGTGCAGACTGAGTTAGCCTGTCTATTCCCTGTCCCGTGCAAAATAGCACTGCAAAAAATAGTGCAAACGCAGGCCAGAGCGAATGAGACCCGGCTCTCCATCAGCGGGGTCTGCTCAGAACAGGGCCAAGAGTCAGCAGCAGGAGTTTTGGAATAACCAAGTTCGATGTAAAACAAGCACAACAAAATAACACACGCTCGTGGTACAGTCACTCAAGCCGTCATACTGTGTACAGGCGTGACATGTCACTTCTTCCATGCATTAAGCACCCGGTAAATGCTTGTTGAGTGAGTGAGTAAATGAATGAAGGAATGAATGTCAGAGAGACTCGCAACAGAATTAGGAGAGCGAGGCTGCTAGAATTTTATATCAGTATGTTAAAAAGTAAAAGTTTATCATATTTTAATAACAGCTTCCGTTTTAGTAGGCACTCTTAGGGCCTTTAGGTCATTTAACCTCACTTAATCGTCGTAGTTTTAGGCTGTAGGTACTGTCATTACCTATCGTTTTTTTCCGTTGAGGAAACTGAGGCAGAGAATGATTAAGTTACGAGGCTTAATTAATTAACTGATGAAGGCCAGGATTCAAAGTCGGGTCTGACCCCCGAGCTCGTATTCTTAATCCCTGACTTACACTGCTTCCTGGTTACGTGACAGTAAAGAGGAGAGAGAAAGAACCATCGAAAGCAGACCTTAAGGGCTCAAATACAGTGTAGTCTCACGGGGGCCAAAGCCCTTTGGTTTGAAGAAAGCAACCGGTTGGGTCTCGATGAGCTAGGAAAGATTTTCTTACGTGTAAACACAGTAGAGAAGTTCTCAGTGAAAAGCTGAGTCATCAAGACACGTCCTCTTGTTTGATTTATAACCTGAATCCTGAGGGGAGTCAGGGTTTCCCAGGTGTGTTGGTGGGGCGGGAACAGCGGGAGTGTCGCAGGAAGAGAACAGCAAGCTCTTGGCCGCCGATCGAGGAAGTGGTTTGCAGTTGCTGAGTGCACGGTGGCCACCTGCGGGGGGCCCGGAGGAGACCCAGTCGAGAGCTTTGAACTGTACCCTCAAGCCAGTGGGAGCCTCTGAAGAATTTTTTTTTTAATGCCAGCTTTATGGAGGTACAATTCATATAAAGCGTACAAGTCTGTGGGGTTTAGTGTATTCTCAGAGTTGCGCAGCCGTCGCCACAATCACTTTTAGAGTATATTTATCACCTTGTACCTGGGAGCAGCCACCTCCTCAGTATCCCCTCCCCCGCAGCCCCTGGCAGCCACGGCTGCTCTGTCTTCTGTCCCTGTAGATTTGTCTGATCCGGACATTTCATCTAAATGGAGTTGAAGTCTGTGGCCTTTTGCGTCTGGCTTCTTTCCCTTGACATAACGTTTTCGGGGTTCATCCGCATCGTACCGTGAGCCAGAACTTCATTCCTGCTTAGAGCTGAGCGATAGTCCGTTGTCGGGACGGACCACGTTTTGTTTATCCCGTTGTCAGTTGATGGACAGGCGAGTCGTCCGGGGGTGTGCGGGAGAGAAGAGGGTTCAGCTCATCGCAGATCTCTGGCTATGTCACCGTCAGCTGATAGACAGGCGGGTCGTGCTGCTTACCGTAAGGTGGGGTGTCACGGAACACGGAGCAGGTCTGAGGAGGGACGGCTGTCGGACGTTGGAGTAGTGGAGCCAGAAGGGACGTCCAGGCCGGCAAAGCCCGGCTGCTCTCGGAACCTGCCGACCCAGCCACGGGCAGATGCTGAGGCCGGACGGAGATGCCTCTGAGTCCAGGAGGCCCCTCCATTCTCGTGCCCGAGGACCCCTTGCCCCTCCGGTATCTGAGACACAGGAAGGATACAAGTAGGAGAACACCCTGCATGTACCTTTGCTGGGGTTCGCAAAGCGTCTCAGTGGCGTCAGGGGAGGACACGTCCTTGCAGGTAGGGTGGGTAGGATTCTAAACTTGCCGTCACCACCCTCTGCCCATGTAGACGACCCTCACCCGCCGTGGTCAGATCACCTGGTGGTGAAACCATGCCAACCACTTGTCCACTCCCCTGGGAGAGAATCTAGGGGTGTGTGTGGTGCCCCCCGTGGCCAGCCCAGGAATGCTCTGTAATATCTGGGGGGACGGGGGGCGCCTCCAGGGCCCCCAGCACCGAAGCCCTCCTCTCCCGAGCACCCCGCTGGAGCCCCTCCCCGAACCTGCCCTCTGTGGGGAGAGCCACCGCCTTCCGGGGTGAGTGCCCCCATGGCTAATCCACTGGGGGTGAGGGCGTGGAGAAAGGCCTGGCCCTTGGCCCTTGCTTCAGCGTGGGGCAGCCCTGCAGGGCGTCCTGGGGCAGAGCTGCCCTGGGAGGAGCTGAGCCTCTGCTGTGACCGCTCCACCGCTGCCCCCCTCTGCTGCCGGCCCTGCCCCCGCCCCTGCAGGTGTGGGTCTCCACAGTGCTCCCGGGTGAGTTCCTTGTGCACAGCCCAGAGATCTCGGGGTCAGTTTCCCTGGGAACAGGCCTCTGACAATAGCGGGTCCTCAGTTTCAGTGTCTGACAGGCCAGAGGGAAGGTGGTGAGCCTTGCTGAGATCCCAGCCCCGTCCGTCTGGCTCAGGCTGAGCCCCGCAAGACAGTCCCTCTTGAGTGGTCTCTGCTGCCGCCTGCCCTTGCTGGTTGTCAGAGCATCAGGGATGGCTTTAAGCGCCACCTTTCCTGGGCTCCCAGGGAATTCATCTGACATATTTGTGGTGCAGATCTGCACGGCCCATTTCTAGAGAAAGTTGGCTTCTGAAGAGGAGAGGTGCTTGGAACACGTGAGTGGTTTCTCACTTTAAAGGGAAGCGTTGGAAAGAAACCACGTCACCGGGTGTGTGAGCGCCGAGTGTGGTTCTTGGACTAGAGGAGCTGGGCTCAGGGGAACTGGCTGGGTGCGGGGGCAGCCGGAACCCGACAGCCGTCAGGGGCAGGCTGCTGGTCTGAGCGGCTGAACAGACTGTTCTTTTCAAATGATTTAATTTTTCTCTCCTTTAGTTTACTCTGTGAGAGGAATATAACAGTACCTCCCTGTTACTACCCAGCCCCTGGGGGAAGAGTTGTGAAGCTACTTAGGGTTTTTCTTTTTCTTCTTCTTTTAAATAAAAGAGCTTTCCAGAATACATGGCTAAGCTTGAGAGAATTATCCCCAAATCAAGAAGGAAGAGCGAGGTGTGTAATTTGGAAGAGTGCACTCACTGGCGTATGGGTTGGCTGGCCTCAGCTGTGCTCGGCACACGTCACGGGGGCCCCTCCCCGCCGCTGAGCTTACACTGGTGCCTGTGCTCATGACCCCAACATGGAGGACGTAACGGGAGCCCAGAGCCGCTGAGAGGCCGGCAGCCTCTGCTGCACGCAGAGACCCTCCTCAGGCCCTCGGCCTTGCCTCGCCTGGTCACATCCTCCCGATTTAGTCCCAGCCAAGTAATGGGCGTGTTTCTAGACCCCAGGGGAGCAGCCCTCAGCCTGAGGGTCCCATGATGTGGAGCCTGGTCACTCTGCAGAAGAAAAGCCAGGTCTGACTCGGGATGCAAGACTCACAGGTGCCCTCCGTGGCTGCTTTTTTTTTTTTCTTTTTTTGCGGTACTTGGGCCTCTCAATGTTGTGGCCCCTCCCGTTGCGGAGCACAGGCTCCGGACGCGCAGGCGCAGCGGCCATGGCTCACGGGCCCAGCCGCTCCGCGGCACGTGGGATCTTCCCGGACCGGGGCATGAACCTGCGTCCCCCGCATCGGCAGGTGGACTCTCAACCACTGCGCCACCAGGGAAGCCCTGTGGCTGCTTTTTAAAGGCTGCCAGACGTCAGCCTTCTGGTAGCCAACATGTAGTGGTTCTTTCTCCTTAGGAGTTGCCTTCCGTTTATTAAAGTAGCTATCACAGAACATAAGACTTCTGGTGTTTTCCATGTGTTGTAATTTTCATGGACCTGTATTATCATTTAATGTGCGTACACGAAGACAGAGAGAAATAAGTTTCCTTCACATGCCTACCACGTGCCAGGCACTGTGATAAACTCGTGAAGTGCACTGTTTCATTTAATTGTTCAGATGAGGAAACTGAGGCAGGGAGCTGGAAGGATACAGGGCTTGGTCTGGCGGAACTGGGATTTAAACTCTGCAGTCTGGCTCCGGGCCTGCAGCCTCCGCCCCTTGGATGTCACACAGCAGCCTTCAGGCTCCTGACCCCGCTGCAACGATGGGCATGGCCCTCCAGAGCCACCCTTTCTCACCATCACTCTCTCCCTTACCTTGCCCACACCGGCGCTCACGCTATCTCTCTCCCTCCCTCCCTCCCTCTCTCTCTCTCTCTCTCTCTCTCTCTGTCTCTCCCTCTCTCTCTCTCTCTCCCTCCCTCCCTCTCTCTCCCTCTCTCTCTCTCTCTCTCCCTCTCTACCTCTCTCTCTCTGTCTCTCTGCTCCTCCCTTCTTCCCTTCCTTAGTTATCCTTTGTCACAACCTCCCAGTTGAAAACCAGTGCAATACTGCCCTCCAGTGTTTGTTTATTCATTCATCAGCTACCCATTAGATGCCTCCTGTGGGTCTGGCGGTGTTGGCACCAGGGATAGATACACCGGGGAAGACTGCAGATGGGCTCTGTCCCCACAGAGCTTACGGCCCACACGTTTTGTACATTAAATGCAGTTGGAAAAAAACTGTATCATATATGGAGGCCCCCTCTCCCAAATCTAGTAAGAAATGTGTTAGGTATCAAGCTTATGTTACCTACCAAATATATAGTTATTTAATAACAGAACTACAGAAACAGGGTATAGTTCATAATAATAAAATGATCAGTACATTCAGACAATAGAACACAATGCAGCCTCTAAAGTAGTGACTTAGGGAATCCCCTGGCGGTCCAGTGGTTAGCACTTGGCGCTTTCATGGCCGAGGGGCCCGGGTTCAGTCCCTGGTTGGGGAACTAAGATCCCACAAGCCTTGTGGCTTGGCCAAAAAAAAAAAAAAAAGAATAAAGCTTTCCTTAAAAAAAAAAGAGTACTGACCAGAGCAATGTGTATCATCATGAATACATCTCAAAAACCTAGTTGAAAACAAGTTACAGAAGTGTAGTCAGCATAGCATATAACAGGACGGAGTATAATACCGGACAGGAGCATCTTACCGTAGGACACAACGCGGTGTAAATCCAGTGCCCTGCAGAAGCTTTGTACAGTGTAATATCATTTGTGTAAAACTTTAAAGACATCCAGAGCAATACTGTGTATTATCTTGGGCACATCCACATATAGTAAACCTGAAAAACCATTTGAGGAAAAACCACATGCCAATTTTTGGACACTCTCTGGTGTGGGAAGGAAGGTTGAGGCTTTAACAAACGTTAAAGATTTCGCAGACGTGGCAACATTTAACCATGGGTTCATCTGTTTGGTGCCTGGTTGCCGTCACCTTTGGTGCTTTTCTGTGTGTTGAGAACGTTGACTGATTAAACTTGAACAGGTGAAATGGGCGTGTTGTGCGCTTCTCCCTGTCTGGCATGTGCGCATTTCTGGCATTGCTGTCACATGGATGTTCCTCTAAAGAAACACCTTAGCTACAGCGGTTTGGGGTGTGTGTGTGGGGGGGGTGTCAGCCTCCTGGGGCCCCAGCAGGGGGCGCGGCAGCATCGCGGACGCGAGGCGGCTGGGCAGCACCGCGGAAGGGGCAGGAAGGGTATTTAATAAGCACTGCAGCTTTCTGTAGGCTGTAGGAAGGGGCCCAGAATCCCCCCGTTTGGCCACTTAACAGCCACCACGTTCCTCTGCACATCTGTTGCCTTGGCCGTTTCCGAGGCTCAGGGTACAGAGACGGTGCCGGACACACACGTGCCCAGAGCTTCCTTTGCCGTTGCGTCGATGGGCCTGACGCTGACGTGCGGGCAGCTTTTTCCTGTCCAGGTGAGCAGGGAACCTTCCTTCTCTTCCAGGTGGAAAAGGATTATTCTTACTTGAAGGAGATATGCGATCGTCAGGCAGAACAGCTGAGCAGAGCCAGCCTGAAGCTGCAGGAGAAAGCGTCGGAGAGTGACGCGGAGATTAAAGACATGAAGGAGACCATCTTCGAGCTGGAGGACCAGGTGGAGCAGCATCGAGCCGTCAAGTTACACAACAAGCAGCTCATCAGTGAGCTGGAGAGTAAGTGGAACCAAGCCCCGGGCCGCGTGGGTCAGGAGGGAGGGGAGCATGCTGGTGAGAGGTCTTCCTCTTGCGTGTGCTGTGGTCTCCCGGGAAGAACGGCAGTTAAAACAGACAGAATCGTCAGTCTCCTCGACTGAGCTGCAAAGCAGGTGATACAGAAGAAAGACTGTGGGTCGTGGGTGGACAGTGTGTGCAGTTAGGAGCACCGCGTGTGAGCCACTGCTGACCACACGGCAGGTGCCAACAGGTGTTGCCATTGGGCTCTGATGGATAGAAGGGTAGGGGGCAGGGGGTGGGACCGATTCGGACGGCATGTGCTCTTGGCCTCAGGAGAAAACAATTCCAGCATGGGCCCCATGGATGGTTGGTATCAAATGACTTACAGATGTTACCCACTTCTTACTCAAGAGGCACCAGTATATGCCTTACCTGTGAACCAGTTGCTTGTTTTGAATAGGGAGGGATGTTTGTCAGAGATTAGTTAAACATTGCCTGCCTTGTCCAAATAAGCCTTATCAAATGATCGCATCTAATGTGTTTTCCCTTCATAACAAAAGAATTAGCATGCAGAGCTTTTAGTGGCACCGGCCTTACTGGCAATAGCACGGCTGGTTGCCTGAAAAGTCCCCCAACGGGTACAGCCCATCCTGATTATTTGAGGAACCCTTATTTTCGAATTCACCTGCTCGCCCAGACTGACTTGTAACCCCCAAAACCAGTACTCACAGCGCTCCCGCTGCCTCCGGCGCCCGTGCAGAGCAGCGGAAAGCTTGAGGCTCCCGATGTGCAAAACGTCGGGACCAGAGGCCCACGGGAACGTGACCCGTCTTTGCCGCGGGAGCTGATCCCATGCGCCTGGCGACTGTACGTACCTGCCTCGACCGTGGCACCTGGCCGCGTAGTCTACGCCTCACTACGGTGGTCAGCGTCACAGCTACTTCGTGTGCAGTGTGGGGTGACAACAGGACACTCAGCATCACTGTCACCCAGGCTCTTCTCAGAGGTCACACCTGAGAGTACAGCAGAACACCTGACGCCGGACCGCACAAGTCCAGGGCCAAACAGGAGGAGACCTGTTTCGTTTGTATTTTGTTTGTTTTTGCTTCAGTGATTTATTTCGAGAATTTGGTCATACTGTCCCCAAATCCTAAAAAGTCAGCACAGACACACCAAGAAAGCAGCATGTAATTACTATCCGGAGCACATGTCAGGCCCACTCCCTCTGGTTATGTCATAATGTGTCCAAGACTGAAAAGAACAGTGACAGACCTGCATCTTTTGAGAAGCCGTAAACGTCTGTTGGGGACGTTAGGGTGTTGATAGGTGTCTTTTCACCACGAGACGCGGGGACACGAAAATACATCTCGAGATGAACCGGTCTTCCCCCTTAAGACCCTTAAGAGGAATGGACAGAAAGATAAAAAGAAGTTATGGAGCGCTGTCTTTTTCTGCACCATTGACCCCAAACACAAATCCTTAGGCCCCACGTGTGAACCTGAACTGCTGGGGTAGAACCTGACCATGTGTGGGTTTTTTGAAGCTTTTCTGGTAATTCCGGTTTGTATCCTTAATAGACAAGGACGGCTTTGGAGGGACCGTGAGGACCCACTGGAGAACTGACACTATGTGTAACGGATGCGATCAGATTTAAACTGAACGACTCTTGACAGCAACGTGGAGAGAACTAGAGACAGAGAGGGACTGAGGATCTTTTTTTTAAGTTTCTAATTCAATTTTATTTTATTATTTTTTTATTGAAGTAGACTTGATGTAGAATATTGTGTAAGTTATGGGTGTATAAGATAGTGATTCAGAAGTTTTGGAGTGTTACTCCATTTATAGTTATTATAAAATATCGGCTATATTTCCTGTGTTGTAAAATATATCCTTGTAGCTTATTTTATACCTAATAGTTTGTACCTCTTAATCCCCAGCCCCTATATTGCCCCCGCTTTCCTCTCCCCACTGGTAACCGCTAGTTTGTTCTCTATGTCTGCTGGAAAGTAAGTGGCACCTGCTTCTTTTTTGTTGTATTTACTGGTGGCAGACGGACTCTCAACCACTGCGCCACCAGGGAAGCCCTGGTTTGTTGTATTCTTTAGATTCCACGTATAAGTGAGATCATAGAGTATTTGTCTTTCTCATTCTGACTTATTTCACTGAGCATAACACCCTCCAAGTAAGATGTTCTTTACTAAGGAAAGGAAGTCCAGTCCCCAGTGGAGCTGTTAACGTACACCCGCCAGACCCTTGTCACCCTGGGAGATTCTGAGTCTGTGCAGAGTCTGGGGCTTGAACATCTGCTCTTTTGGAAAGCTTCCCAAGTGATTCAGAGTTTTAACTGCAGTTAAGTCCCATGGCTGTATAGAAACTGACCTAAAAGTCACGACGGTAATAACCAGCCATATCCGCTGTTACGCAAAAGCCCTCCCTCCACCTCACGGTGATGAAGGACGTTCAGGATGCCGTGTGCACTTCCAGGGAGGCCGAGAGTAAGTGTGTGAGTGTGAGCCGCTGTTTGCCCTCTTCCCGGAGCTCTGTGAGGCTGTGCCCTAACCTCACACCGCCGCTTTCCCGAATCATCCCACTCTCCCTTGGAGGAGCCCCCGCCTCTGGCTCCCGTGCTCAGGACGCTGAGATGGGGCCCCGGCAGGCAGAAGGGGTGGGCTTCAAAGCCTGTTGCAGGATCTGGGTCTGCTCTGCTTCCGAGCTTAGCTTCTCCCCAGGGTCTCGAGACTTTTCCAACTCCGTCTGCCTGTTCATTTCCAGGCAACGTGATAAAACTGGAGGAACAGAAGTCGGACCTGGAGAGGCAGCTGAAGACTCTGACGAAGCAGATAAAGGTGAGGCACAGTCACGGCAGGGATGGGACGCCCTCCATCATTTTACTGGAGGGGTCCCCGTGAACATAGGTGTGGACACCGTTGAGAGGTACCCTGACGACTCCCTGGCCCGCTGTGTATAGCAGGTTTGCGGGGCCCGGGCCCTGGAACCACGAACGGTGTGGCCGGGAGGGAAGTTCAGGAGGCCTTGATTTCAGGATGGGCACTCCGACACCCGAGGCTGCAGCCCCGCCTGCGCCTTTTCCCAGCGGCGAGGCTGCTACAGCCAGCCTTGCTCGGGGACCCACCCGGGGCCCCGCAGCCCCTGCCTGGGGGCCGGTCTGACGCGGGCGCGGACTGCGGCTCTTCCAGGACGAGACGGAGGAGTGGCGGCGCTTCCAGGCTGACCTGCAGACAGCGGTGGTGGTGGCCAATGACATCAAGTGCGAGGCCCAGCAGGAGCTGCGTGCTGTCAAGCGGAGGCTGCTGGAGGAGGAGGAGAAGAACGCCCGGCTGCAGAAGGCCCTGGGGGACGCGCGGGCCCGCGGCAGGTGGGTCATGCTGCACGCACCCTGGGCCGGGCCCACCTGCCCTCCTGGCCAGGGCCGACAGCATCCACACACGTGATGCTGGGTGTCTGTCCTGAGCCCTCCCCTCCCTCCAGGTCCCTCTGCCCCCATCCCCGGCCAGGGAATAACTAACCCCACGGCCAGGGAATAACTAATCCCACGGCCAGGGAATAACTAACCCCGGCCAGAGACTAACTAACCCCCAGCCAGGGAATAACTAACCCCACGGCCAGGGAATAACTAATCCCACGGCCAGGGAATAACTAACCCACGGCCAGGGAATAACTAACCCACGGCCAGGGAATAACTAACCCATGGCCAGGGAATAGCTAACCCCATGGCCAGAGAATAACTAACCCCCCAGCCAGGGAATAACTAACCCCACGCCAGGGAATTACTAACCCCACAGCCAGGGAATAACTAACCCACGGCCAGGGAATAACTAGCCCACGGCCAGGGAATAGCTAACCCCATGGCTAAGGAATAACTAACCCCACGGCCAGGGAATAACTAACCCCGGCCAGAGACTAACTAACCCCCAGCCAGGGAATAACTAACCCCATGGCCAGGGAATAACTAACCCCAGCCAGAGAATAACTAACCCACGGCCAGGGAATAACTAACCCCCGGCCAGGGAATAACTAACCCCCGGCCAGGGAATAACTAACCCCACGGCCAGGGAATAACTAACCCCCAGCCAGGGAATAACTAACCCCCGGCCAGGGAATAACTAACCCACGGCTAGGGAATAACTAACCCACGGACAGGGAATAACTAACCCCACGGCCAGGGAATAACTAGCCCCACGGCCAGGGAATAACTAACCCCACACCAGGGAATAACTAGCCCCACGGCCAGGGAATAACTAACCTCCGGCCAGGGAATAACTAAACCCCGGCCAGGGATAACTGTCCCCCGGACAGGGAATAACTGACCCCCCACCAGGGAATAACTAACCCTGGCCAGAGAATAACTAACCCCCGACCAGGGAATAACTAACCTGCTGCCAGGGAATAACTAACCCACATCCAGGGAATAACTAGCCCATGGCCAGGGAATAGCTAACCCCATGGCCAGAGAATAGCTAACCCCATGGCCAGAAAATAACTAACCCCACGGCTAAGGAATAACTAACCCCCAGCCAGGAAATAACTAACCTCACGGCTAAGGAATAATTAATCCCCAGCCAGGGAATAACTAACTGCAAGGCCAGGGAATAACTAACCCCGGCCAGTGAATAACTAAACCCCGGCCAGGGAATAACTGTCCCCCGGACAGGGAATAACTGACCCCCCACCAGGGAATAACTAACCCCTGGCCAGGGAATAACTAACCGCAAGGCCAGGGAATAACTAACCCCGGCCAGTGAATAACTAAACCCCGGCCAGGGAATAACTGTCCCCCGGACAGGGAATAACTGACCCCCCACCAGGGAATAACTAACCCCTGGCCAGGGAATAACTAACCGCAAGGCCAGGGAATAACTAACCCCGGCCAGAGAATAACTAAACCCAGGCCAGGGAATAACTAACTGTCCCCCGGACAGGGAATAACTGACCCCCCACCAGGGAATAACTAACCCCAGCCAGAGAATAACTAACCCCCGGCCAGGGAATAACTAACCTGCTGCCAGGGAATAACTAACCCCACGGCCAGGGAATAACTAACTTCACGGCCAGAGAATAACTAGCCCACGGCCAGGGAATAACTAACCCCCGGCCAGGGAATAACTAACTCCACGGCCAGGGAATAACTAACTCCACGGCCAGGGTATAACGAACCCCACGGCCAGGGCATAACTAGCTCCATGGTAGAAATATTCCACCCAACACCGTCACCACCATTCCTGGTGGTGAGAAAGCTCATCACTCGAGGGGACAAAGTTTTAGCCAAGTCCCCTCCGGGTTTGGAGGAGAGGATGCCCTTACATCTCATTGTTGGTCCGGGCAACTCGTGTCGGTCACCCTCACCCAGTGGGAGAAACTGACTGCTTCCTAGGGCGTGGCCACCAGGTGGAGGCCTCACCGTCCTGGCCCAGGACCTGCTTCTGTATTAGCAGCCCCCTTGGGCTCCCTGCAGAAGACCTTGAAATAAGCCACTTTATTAGAAAGGGTAAGCGTGGAGAACATATGTCCGGCTGATATGTGATTCCCTTATGCTCTCGAGGGGATCGTTACAGTCTGTTACCCAAGCAGGCCCTTCTTAACAGCGAGCTTTCAGAATAAGCTGTTCCGAAAGTGAGCCCAGAGTTGGTTATTGCTTAAAATTTAAATGGTTTACAAACAAGACTATCTACAGTATTTTAGACTTCAGCTAATGCAGTGCTGTCTCTTTCCCCATCAGGAATAGATGTCCTTGACGTTGAGATTCTTGGTTATTAGAAGTTATTTTGAATTTTTGGATTTCTCTCAACATAAGATGTAGTAGAATTTAAAAACCAGATTTATTACATTCTGGGTGCAGATTTGTACAGTTTGCCCTTTTTACCTGTTTTTCAGGGTTGACAGGGGCTGGATTCTGAGCTTCTGGGTCTGATACAGTATCATGAACTTCACAGCAGTGGAAAGAGTAGATTTCTGCTCAGAATTCTCTTTTGATTCTCTTACCAAACTTGCTTCAATCAATCTGGTGGCCCTTTGTTTATAAAAATCAAGATCATAGTTTTATAGTCACACCTATACCCTCTGGCCACCAAAAGCACGTGAATTTTAAGGGAGAAGCAGAATAGGAAAACTAGATTTCATAGTGTTCCCTATTGAAATGATTGTGAGGTCATTCTGGTTTGCTTTGGTGTCTGCTTTTGTATATTTGTCCATGTGTCTTGCTTTTCTAGTGTGTGTCTTTGGAAGAGGAACCACGTCATAACCTGCATTGCTTCATATATACGTGAATTTACAGATAAATGATAAAAGACAAGCCTTGAGTTTAAGAGGTGGCCCTAAATAAGTTATTGTATAGGATGCTGCATTTCTTACTTAGGTTCTAAGATACAGGTCAGATTATACAACTCGAACCCTGATACCATAGGAAATCTGCGTGCGTCTTGACAGTTTAGGGCCCCATGTGCTACATCCAACATTTTCAAACTTAGGGTCACTTTTTTTTTCAAACACAGTATGTTTCTCTTGATTTTCCAGTGATTTGCAAACCTACCTCCTAATTCGAGCAGTTTAATCCCTTATCACAAAATGTTTCAAAATTCGAGAACTGACAGCAGTTCAGAACATGGTGTGCTGCTGAAACCCTGCAGGTGTCCGTGGGTTTCTTGGCTGTCACTGCCCTTCAGATGATTGCCAGGGTGGTTTCTTGTCTGATTTTGCGCTGCCCCGGCTAGCTGCCCCTTCTAAAGCATTGGCTGTTGGAAAGTTACTCGCAGATGGCTCCACCTCTTCCTGAACCTACCACGTGAGCCAGACTTGCAGCCAGCTGACACCCTCCGAGGTCCCAGAGCCGCAGAGGGTTTCCATCTTGGCTGCCTGGGTTCTTGACTTTGACAGTCTTCTGACGAGAACTCAGAAGTCCTTCTTGGTTCAGCCACAGCCAAAGAACTTGCAGAAAATTCTCTGATGGGGTCCTCCAAGTACAATAAAGAGAAAGTAAGAGCATCAGAAAAGCGACTTGATCGTGACCCTGGATGGACTGATTCACATTCTCATTAACTGGCATTCGAGGGATCATAGGCCAGTAGGCAGGCCGGTGGGGTGCCTGGGTGTGAAGGCAAGTTAGCGTTTATTATCAAGAACTTAATAGTTAAAGTGGAACGTTTAGGTGATTCTAAAGCTTAGCTCATTAGCCATCTTCAATCCTGTGATGTTTTCAGAGGTATTTTTATTTTGGAGTCAGAATAACTGATGTTAAGATACATGGGAAAATGAGGCTCTGGTCTCATCTTTGCCACCAACTGGCAAGGTTTTCTTCCCAGACCGAGCTCCTTCCTCTCTTAAATGAGAAGGTAAGGGCTTCCCTGGTGGCGCAGTGGTTAAGAATCCGCCTGCCAATGCAGGGGACATGGGTTTGAGCCCTGGTATGGGAAGATCCCACAGGCCACGGAGCAACTAAGCCCATGCGCCACAACTACTGAGCCTGTGTTCTAGAGCCCGTGAGCCACAACTACTGAGCCCATGTGCCACAACTACTGAAGCCCACACGCGTAGAGCCCGTGCTCCGCAACAAGAGAAGCCACCACAGCGAGAAGCCCGCGCTCCACAACGAAGAGTAGCCCCCACTCGCCGCAACTAGAGGAAGCCCGCACACAGCAACGAAGACCCAAAGCAGCCAAAAAATAAATAAATAAATTTTTTTTTTTTTAAAAAATGAGAAGGTAAGAGTAGGTCGGATTTTAAGACCCCCCCCCCAAGCTCTGTTCTGAGACTGGTTGGTCAGGGAGCCTTTCTCTGATGGGGGAGTCAGGGACACATGTGCCCCCAGTACCACGTTCCCAGCTCAAGCCTTGGGTCTCCCTTACACGGTGGCATCTCCGTATTGTAGCTGGGCCATAGACCTCCTCTTTCTCTTCCAGAAATTTGAACAAACCCGTGTAGTTTTTGTGGACCTGAAAATGATCTGTTTTGCCAGACACAGAAATTATTGGATGGAAGGATAATGAATAACTTTTTCAAATCTGGCTGTGTCTTGTTTTGAACCATTATGAGAAATACAAGGAAATTAAAACTTTCACCAAAGTTAAAACATCAAAACTTTTTCCTGAAAAGTTGAGTCCTTGGGCTTCAGAGAACACACGTGCAGCTCGACTTAATGCCTTGCTGGGCCACACGCAGCCTTTCTAACAGAAGACACTGTCGGTGATATGTACATGACATGGGCCTCTCAAACAGTAGCAGGGCGAGACCTTTGTGTGCCTCCTGTTACTCTGACACAGTATGGACCATTGTTTTTAGGGTGACATTCGATTTTTGCTGTATGTATCATATGACACCAATAAGCAGCCTCTTAAAGAGTTAAACACATTGAATGTCTGTGCCTAAACAATTGTATCAGTTTCTGAAATAGAACGTCGAAGGTTCCCAGTGTGTTTAGCTTGTACCACTGGTTCTCTTGTCGTCACCTCTGAACTGGGCAGCATGGCGGCCGGTCACTGCCAGACTCTCTGGAATTGGCTTTTAACTCTGTGTGTGCACATGTGCATTCTGCCCTGACGTCAGTTGTGTGCCTGTGAGCCCTGTGTGTTGTTCTTACTGTAATGTGTCCCAGCCGCTCGCTGGGTGTCTGGAGCTGTCACTGGAAAGGGAAAGTAGGAAGTTGGAGGCATAGCTTCTTGGGTCACTGAGATGACTTGTCCAGCTCTCTCCCTGCGGATGCTTTGATACAGCATCTCCGGCCCTCCAGCGAGGGGGCCCGTTCTCGTGGGGATTCCTGAGCAGTTTCCGAGCGAACCTCACATGCGAAGCTCCAACTGTTGGGGGCCTCTGGCATTTTATTTGCCCCTGGAAGTAGAAACCGGTCCTCGGGTATCCCAACAAGCATAATCCTTTCACTCTCACATGACTTATTTCTTCATAGCTTCAGTTTGCATCTGTGGCCTTAGAGCTGTAGCCTCTGATTCTAAAGAGCTACGTCTGCTTCTCTGCTCCCAGGCCCCTGTCTTTACAGATTTGCTTTGAAAAGTGGGCGTGAGCTTCCCGGAAGCCTTTAGAATGTGTATACTGAAATAGTAAAAGAAATCTTTTTTTTTTTGGCCTTAACTGTAGGACAGTAGAGGGAAGCACGAGTCATTCTGTCAATTACAGGGGCCTGATTTGGTTGGTCTTGGACATCTCTGCCGACACTAGACTGTTGGTGACGGTCTAGTGGGAGGAGCCCGGCGTTTTGAAGTTTTAGCATTTTCTCTGTCTGAAGACCTTTGACTTCCAAAAGAGATGGGGACAGTCGAAATTCAGACGTGCTGCTCTGAGCTTTTCCCTGTGGAAAGCGCCAGCTGTTAGTCCTTGTGTGTGTAGACTAAGGTCGTGTTGCGTTAAGTAACACCTTTACCAGCCTTTGCCTCCCGTTTCTATTTTCCAGCTCCATGGTCTCTGTCAGCTATAGCAGAGCAGGTGGTGGAAGAGAGGCCGCCCAGCCCTTGCCATGATGGGAAACCACAGCCATTTCTTTGTGAAAGGGGGAATGTGTAGAGGAGAAATAACCTTTTGATAAAGAACCAAACGGTCTCCTTAGAACAGCCACTGTTGCCCAGTCATTGTCATCAAGTCTCTTTACCTTTTTTTTGTTTTCTTTTTGCATTTTGGAGTCAACTCTGCACAAAGATGATCCTTCCCTCTTTTTTTTTCTTTATTCTTCACAGAAGATTCAGCAGTCTTTTGTTTGGAGCACGAAATAAAGTTGTTCTGCAAAACAAAGTCTGTCGTGAAAAAATTTTTGAGATGCAGTCAGAGTGCTGAGTGAGGGCCGTGGCGTTGCACATGCAGAGTGAACACAGCCCAGGCTGTGCTTTACTTTTTTGGAGTTTACTTTTATGTTTCCTTTTGAATACAGTGTCTGATAAGCTTGGAATTAACACTGTTTTAGGTGAAACAGGAAGCCATCTGCATGACGTCTTGTTCTGAAGAAGTTAGAAAGTTCTGCTTCCTCTGTGTCCAGTCTTGATTTCACCTTTTCAAGCTGGGGTCTGACTTCCTTAAGCTTGTCTGAAACAAGCCACCACCATGTTTTGGGCTGATTTCCAAAATCTCTTTGGGGTTCAATATGCATCGATGTTTGCTTGATCATAAAGGATGTAGTTGAATCAGATAAGCTTCTGTGGGGACGATGCTAATTGGAATTGAACTGAGAACTAACGAACAACGACAAAAGCCTCGTGAATAAAACTCACCCTGGAAATCTAAAGACTTTTTCAATCCGGAAGCATATAACTCAGAGGGATCCAAGATTCAAAGTGCGACTTGAAACTCTTGGAAGTACGTACGTTTGTTAAGATCTGGGTCCAATTCAGCAACCTCCATCAGGCAGAACTCATTGCAGCTCTCTTGTGAAGAACTTCTAGACCATTAGCTACGTCATCAGGAGGGTGAGACAAGATGGGATCCACGGAAATTAGGAACAGGAAAGCCCTTTAACTCAGGAGAACATTGTGAGTGTCAAACAAGAGAGCACAGAGTCACTAGAAAAATTCGACTTGGTGACAGAAAGAGGAGAGGTCGACGTCCTCTCTGTAAAAATAGTTCTGACACTCGCTGGAGTTATCCTAGTGGGACAGGAATTTATATACTGGGAGATCTTTACCTCGGACTGAGAATCTTTAGGATGATATAAAACTCATTTGCCGGGTGTTTTCAAATACAAACAAGAAAAAGGCAATCTCAGCTTCAAATGCACAGCTGTCTCTGCCCCACATATTTTGATCTTTCTCTGGGGACTGTTGAGTATTTTTATATGTAAGCGTTTATGAAGTGCTAAATAAACATGTCGTTATTTCGAAGAGTCTTTTGCCTGATTTTTAATCACTGGCCACGTTTCTGCAGGGCCTTCCGGTCACTTTGTTCTCAATTTTCCAGGGTGTGTAGTTTCAGAACTTTAAAGCCATGTCAGATGACTGGAATTGAGGCAGAAGCAAATGGTATTTTCAATGCAAGTTGTAGCTAGGAGGTTGATTTTTAAGTACAAATGTTATTTTTTAAAAAATGATTTCATTCTTGGAAACAAGAGGGCAAGGAGCAAATATAATAATTTTGCATAAATGAATTTTTAATTAAAGATTCTGGAGTATTGGAAAGTACAGGACATGGTATTTGAAGTCTAGAACTGTCTTTGAAATTTAAAAACAAATAGTAGATTGTTTGGTGATTTACTGTATTGGATTTCTTCTTAATTATGAAGTAGTATTTCGGTGAACCGGTAATAAAATGGAGGTGTTAAAGAAAAATACTCATCCTTGTCCCCCTTGAGTAGAGTCCTGGAAGGTAACTGGTATTCTTCATCTGTTTTACACACATACTATCTCGGACATTTGGTCTGCTTTCTTTATTTAGTCTGATGTGAGGAGTGGGTCTTCTTCTTCCAGATGGACAGCCATTCACGCCAGCACTGTTTATTATATTACCACACCATCCTTTGCCCGCAGAACTGAAATCCCACCTTGACATTGTTCATTTCATCCGTTTTCAGAGAGACTTTCCCAGTATGCCCTTGTTCTTTTTTCTCTGGAGCTGATTCTACTTTAAACTGTCTTCATGGGATTATTATATTGCTAATATAATTTTTTACACTCGGCCTTTCATCTTCAAGTGTCATCTTTCATATACTTTCTTGAATTTTATTGTATTCTGAAGGCAGATGCTTTTAAGTGTCCAAATCTGTTTCCTGTTCCATAATTACAAATGTCTGTTCTCCTTTGAGTGCGGTGATTCTTTTCAGTTTATGCTGTGAGATCTATTCATAGATCAGGGCCTGTTTTTTCCCATCACTTATTCTTGCTTCAGTGGATAAAAGCGTATCAGAGCCTGTCACTCGCCCAGGATCATTGTCTGGATTCTGCCTCGATCTGTGCTCACTCTGCCTGACTGCTCTAGAAATCTTCTCGTATCTTAAACTTGAAGGAAGCCTCTTTAACGTAAATTTCTGTGGCACGTCGCAGACACAGACAGGGCGAGGAGGAGTGCAGAGGAAGAGGTGCCAGTGGGGGAACTTCACCTGTGTCCGGTTTCTTCTCTGTTTGGTGGAGGCGGCGTGGAGGAGCCGGTTTTGGGGGTCTGTTTTGCTTGGCCGTTGTCCATTTCAGGCGTGTCCTGTGGCCTTTCCCAATCTGCCCCTTTTTACTACTGTCCTTTGTGCCGGGAATCAACCACCCTGGCCTCCTTGGACAGGCGTGTCTTCCTTTGTGTCACTGATACTTTGCAGGAGGGGTGCTCTGCCTGTCCCCCAGGTGTTGCTTCCAGCCCTGGCCGCCCTCCAGGACCCGGGGCCTCAGTGGGGTTTCCCACATCTTCAGTCTCTTTGCAAGAGAATCGGGGTAAACCGGTAGTAATTTTCTTGTCACTTTCTCCCACTTATTCTCTGCGTCACAGAAATTCTTCAAAGTCTGAGGCACGGACATGCTATCTTTCTGTAGTTTCTGGTGCCGATGCAGGATTTTTACGATGTATTCCTGTGTTTCTTGCTGTTGGGATTTGGAGGGTAAGAGGCTTGTGTTCAAAATGCTGTCTTACGCTGTTTGTTTTTATTGTCATAGACATACTTACACTGAGATTCCGAGGACCCTGACACCTGAGACAGGATGTTTAACTGATTTCTGTCTCGCTGTGGACCTGCAGACTTCATTTAGGTTTGTGTTGTACATAATAAGAAGAAACACTTTGGGAAGGTTTCCTTCCACGTCAGGATGCAGAACGAGCAAAGGCACGGAGGACGGAAGAGGAAGAGAGCATCAGGCGGCCGGGCTTTGGTCCGGAAGCCAGTGGGTGGAGGGGAGTCACGGGCCGTCGGTCTGTGCGGCCCCAGGAAGGGCCTGGGTGGGCTCCGTTCAGTTGTTCAGGAAAGAGCTGTCCTGCGTGCGAGATTGATGTGCCCCGTCTTCTTTACAAAAACTAGTCTCCCGCTGGTGGAGGCAGCAGTGGTGTAACGTGACGTTTCCCAAACGTAGTTAACCCTTGAATACCTTACAACTAATTGCGAGCAATAGCTCGCGTGTCCTCGGATCAAAACCAACAGCAATGCCAAGCTGTGCCCTGTGTGATGACCTAAGAGCCGTAGAAAAACGACACTATTTGAAGATTCTGTTCTGTAACCAAACAAGAGCAGCCGTGCATTAGACAACAGTTAATAAGTAAGGGGTAAGTACAGACATAGGCGCATGCACATGTTTGAATACCAGTGAGGGGTACAGAAGATAGGCAGCAGTCAGCGAGCCGGGGACGTGGTCCACGGGCAGGACACGCCCCCATCTCCTGTGTTGGTGCCTCGGGTGACCTCACATACAACTGGCTCTCTGTCGTTTTCAGAGATGGGTTGCCACCTCCTAAGATCAGATTACCCCATAAAAATAAGAGCAAGGAAAGAAATATTGGTAGCATTTTTCTTAAATATACATTAAACAAATTTGGAGAAGTCCCATCAGCATTATTACCTTTTTTTTTTTTAAGAGCCCTTTGTGCCTCTCCCAGGACACCCACGCGTCATAGAAAAACCTGAGAAAGGCATGTCAAACAGCTGGGTTTTCACCCCAGATTCACCACATACCAGCCTTGTGACCTTATCAAGTGTTTCATCTAAAATGAAGGATTGTAACTTATGGAGTTTTTGCGGAAAAGTATATTAGATAATGTTTTTAAGACCCATGGTACTGGCCGTGGAGTTACATATCAGACACAGATTTTTTTGTGGAAATTATTCATTGTCGCCAGAGTTGTACATGCTGGGAGCCGACGGGAAACATGCCTCGTTTCTGTGGTTGGTTAAACGTGGTCGCTAAACGACGCAGCTGTCTGACCTGCACCTGAGAAGCAGACTGCGCAAAGCGCAAGAAGAGCGGCTGCGGGAGGCTTTTGTGTGCAGTTGTATTTACAGCACCGTGCAAGCTGTCGTTTTGGGCGATTCAAGGGATTTCCAAGGCTCCGTTGGCTATACGTGTGATTTTACTTTACAGATAAACCCGAGAGCCTCTTGTGTGTCTTAGGAGGCCGTGGCTGACCGTGAGCAGTGTTTAACCCGCAGTGGGCCCTTGGAGTGTTTCCTTTACTTAGTGAATTGGTTAGTGTACCCCTGGTTGTATGCTTGAGTATTTCTTAGTATCCTTTATAGAATACAGAGTCTTTATTCTTCCGCAGAACAGAGGGAATGTCGTACTCGGTGTATTGCTGGGGTTGTTGCTGGTCGATCCCAACAGTCTGAAGCCAGGCGGTGTCCCTGCTCACGGTTACAGCGCTGATGGGACCAACAGTGTCCTATGCGTCTTCTCCCTACACACACACACACACACACCCCTATGCATCTTCTCCCTAGACACACACACACACACACAAACACACCTGTGGGTGTTCTCCCTAGACACACACACACACATACACACACTTCTATGGTTCTTATCCCTAGACACACACACACACACACACTCTTCTGTTGGTCTTCTCCCTAGACACACACACACACACACACACACATTCTGTGGTTCTCCCTACACACACACACACACACACACACACACTTCTGTGGGTCTTCTCCCTAGACACATACACACACACACACACATTCTGTGGTTCTCCCTATACACACATACACGCTTCTGTGGGTCTTCTCCCTAGACACACACCCCCCATGCTTCTTCTCCCTAGACACACACACACACACACACACACACACACACACACACACATATATCGCTGTTATGTAACGTGGTAGGTCTTTAGTCCAGTAGCTTCGTTAACCTACTTAAACAACTGGTTGGGTTTTCTCACACTCATTCTTGCTGTCCTAGCCCAGCAGACTAGCATTGCTAGTGTGGAATGCTGCCCTTGATACCTGAAAGCAGAGGGGCTGGGATTGCTTCTTGCATCCTTGCTGCTTCCTTATGGTGTTGAAATGAGTCCTCTGTATCAGTTGATGTTGTGAGTCACAGAGAAACTTAGGTAATCAAAGGGAGCACCTCAGCGGAATGTAATTTTATTCTTATTAAATTATCAAGGAGTGAAATAGAAGTGGACTTTTAACAACAGTCTTCCTTTGAGGGGTGCTCTAAATCCTCAAGGCCAGGTGGCAGGGCGGGTACATGGATGGGCAAGAAGGTGCCCTCTGCATCACCTTCCTGAGAATGGCTGGGACAAAAATGAGAGGTTTTTCCCCAGCTCGTACCTAACCTGATTTCGCTCTCTCTCTTCCTACTTACCATCTGATTTTATACTGTGTGACACAACAGGGAAAATAACAAGAACCAACCCCATTCGATTAAAAAAACAAACAACCCCTTACCAATTTCTGAAATACCTGATATTTCGTTCTAGAAAATGTCATCAATTTACTGATTTTTTTTTTTCACTCGAAAGAAGGGACTGTGGAGACAAGAGTGTAGGACAGTGTGACTTAAGCGTTTTAAGTTCTGTTTCACTTAAATTTATTCTACTCACATTGATTACAGGGCAACAGGAGAAAGCTTTGAGGATTAAGGACAAGTAAATTCAACCACAGAAGCTTATGAGTAGCTAGGTTCCTTTCAAAAAGATCAATAAATGAATATTTTCAACTTCCACTGACCTTGCCGGAAGTATTCTGTTTGAGCCATATTCTCATAAATTAGTCATCTTTTTGCAAAACAGCTGTGGCAATTTGACACAATAGAAAGAGCAGTGATTTAGGAATGGGGAGTTGGGAGGTGTTGTCTTGGCATATTCACAGGGAGATTAAATGACAGGCCAACGTCCCCTGGATGAGGAAGCCATGCATGGGAGGATTGACGCAGATGGTCTGTCTTTAAAAGGCTCTTCTGTGAGTCTGTGCTGCAGTCTGGAAACCACAGAGAGAACTCACCAGGAAAGTGTGGGAGAGCGGAGAAGCCTCAGCTCATGCAGAGCTGCAGTGTTGCTCTAGAGTACAGGTACCATTCTCGTGGGGGGCAAACACATATGAGTCAGGATTCTCTTGTACCTAAGAGATGGCCGCCTCGTGGGTTTAAGCAGGAAGGTACTAAAGGGCTTGCAGGACTGTTGGGGGATGGGGGGATTGCTGGAGAAACAGACTCCAGGCTGAGCTTCCAGGAACAACGCTCGAAGTTACAGCACACAGAACTGGGCTGCCAGGCCAGCTGCTGCCTCTGCCGTGAAGGGGAGCCTTAAACCAGGAAGCTGCCTGCCTGGTCGGAAAGCTGCCACCAGTTTCCAGCAGCAGGAGAACCATGCCTCTGCTTCCGTCTGTCTCAGCGTAGTGAAGGCCCTGTGCCCGGCCTCTCCTTCCTGACTCAGGTCCTGGTGCACGTCTTGTCCAGTCTTTCTGACGGGAGCCTAAACCCCCCCATCTGAAATCCTAGCTGCAGGGGGGTCCCGAAATGTCATCTTTCCAACCTCTGTGTGCCAGGTGGGGATTAGATTCACATCGACACACCAACCCGTTGTATCCACCACGGACAGTAAGCTAACTGTTTTATGATAAATAACATTTGGGGTTTTTTTTGTAGTTTACAGTTACATCCTTTTTATTTAGAGCTCATGTCGTCACTCTACATAGAAAAATGCTATCTCTGGCCATTCCGGAGAAAACATCTCTGATACAAATTAAGAGCGGTACCGACGTTATTTCCTAAAATGCAAAGCTGGTACGGAAAACAGGATTTTCAGTTTGCGATCCCCCTCCCCGATTTGTTTCTCTTCTCGACGTTGGTTGTTTCCATCTGTGCCCTGTGTCCCGTGGGGACATCCTCCACCTTTTCAATCTGATTTGCTCTTTGCCGTGCAGACCTGTGAAGGAAGATTCGGAGCCCTCCGAGGTGGATGCTCCTGGCCGGTGGCACGGCGGCTACGTGAACAGAACTCCTCCGACATCTTCAGAGTCTGCAACCACCGTTAAATCCCTTATCAAGTCATTTGACTTGGGGCGTCCAGGTATTTCGTCATTTTGTTTCATAAGCAAAACTCAAATTCAGACCGTGGCCCCATGGATCAAGCCCGTCCTCCACCACCCTGGTCCCACGTTGGCGTGACCACGGGGCCCTTCCCAGACCATTCACGTGTAGACATGGTGCGTGATGCCCTCTGGGGCTCCAGTGAGACAACAGAGAGAGTCAGCTCTCCTGTCCTCCTCTCTGCAACTCCAGTTCCTGCCTCTCCACCTTCCTCTTCTGCCTCTGTGTCTGTTAAATCCAGGTCACTGCTGAACGCCTTCTTACCATCTCGTGAGGATTAGCAGGGTCAGCCAGAGGCTTCGTCTCTTGGGAAATGAGGCGCTGATCTGTGTGTTCGGCTGCCTTGCTGACACCCTGGGCTCCTTTATCCTGGAACGTGCTGTTACATGCTTCTCCCCCTGGTCTTGTGTGTGGCCGCTGGTGCTGATCTGTCGTTCCCGATCGTGGGACATTCCCAGCTTTTTCTGGCAATGTCTGCCTGACTCACAAGTCACCTTTAGTCACTGTTACCGCCACATGAGAAAAATGCATCTCTATACTGTACACCCATAAATACAGTAAAGAGAAGAAACCAAATGTGCCTGTATCCAAAATGCAATATATTTCTTCCCTTGATTGCAACAGATATGCCTGTTGTATTGGAAGGCCAGGGTAACAGCTAATCCTAGGATGCTGTCTCTGCTAAAATAGTTTGGGGCTAAATTAGATTAAGATTAGACTACAAAGACTGGAAGCTGTGACGGCTCAGTGACTACGTTCGGTCTGTGAAGGTGGGAAAGGAATGAACAATAATGGTTAATGCAAGAGTGTTCTGTTCTGCCTGCTGTAGGTGACGCATCACCTGTATGTTTTCTTGTTCCGCGTGTGTCCTGCATCTAAGACCAGCCCCCATTTAGTTAACTCCCCCCAACTCATTCCCCAATTCAGTACTGGGCCAGGGCAGAAGTGGGTGAAAGAGTACACGTAATACCTAATTAGCATCATGGGATACTTTTTTAGTCACCAAAAAGAGTAGCAAGTCAGGAACTATTATTTGCTGTTTTGAACCAGAGCAGCGTAGAAATGTCCCCATCTCTTTTCTTGGCAGGTGGAGCTGGGCAGGACATTTCTGTCCATAAGGCCTCCAGGAGCCCCCTGAGCGGAATCCCCGTGAGGACCACTCCAGCTGCCGCTGTTTCTCCAATGCAGGTATCAGAGCCAACGGCGTGGGGTGGGGGGGGTAGGGCTGGTGTCACGTGGTACCCAGGCAACAAAAGGGAACCAAAAACCAGTGGGTTTATTTTTTTGAGGCACAAGGAACATTTTTTTAGTACGCCTAAAATAATAATAATGAAACTTTCATTAAAAATTGCCTTTTGATTCCTGAGGAAGGTCTGAGATGCTGCAAACGACATACGGGTTTTCTTTTGTTTGTTTTGTTTTGTTTTGTTTTGCGATACGCGGATCTCTCACTGTTGCGGCCCCTCCCGTTGCGGAGCACAGGCTCTGGACGCGCAGGCTCAGCGGCCATGGCTCACGGGCCCAGCCGCTCCGCGGCATGTGGGATCTTCCCGGACCAGGGCATGAACCCGTGTCCCCTGCATCGGCAGGCGGACTCTCAACCACTGCGCCACCAGGGAAGCCCCTGTCACACAGTTTTGTTAATGCCTCTTTCTTGGTTTCCCATAAGATGACACTGTCAAAGATTTCAGTTAAATGAAGATTATAATTTTTATTAGAAGTGGACATTGAACTGGGTATATTACTCAAGCAATCGATTTTTTAAAATGCCCCCAGAGAGAGAGAATGTTTACAATTTATAAATTCTTAGAGTTCGCTGCATGTAACTGCATGTAAAACCTGAAGGTTTTAGACCACAGCCTCTTGGCATTTCTATGACCAGGGCCTTTGTTGTTATCAGTAGCACTCAGCATTTTGCCTCTGCTGAGCTAAGGTTGATCTTGTCATCAACAGTTCCATTTTTGATGTTATTAGTAGTTACGGATATTGTTTGGGATCTTTTAAGCTTTAAAAAAAATACTTTTTTCACTTTTTTGCCCTTGAAGGTAACTTCCACCACCTTCTGTGTAAAACCAAATAAAACAATTATTTATTTTACGATAATCATTTTTTATTTAATAAAAGTGAAAGAGGTCATGCTTCATTTTTACTTATCTTTATTGAGCTATAAACACAAGTTTGCTAGTAAATGTTTTACAACTGGCTCCTTGGGGGAAAGAGCCCGGATTTGTAGTGTTTGCCAATTTCTTGGTAAATATTCCCGTTGTGGCCAATTTCAAGCTTTTTCTACGACCTCAGTGTATATGGGGTTGAGAAGAGATGTACATTAGATGGTATTTGTACAAGACAGACACAGCAGGTATGAAAACCCCATTAGCAAAATGTAGAAAAATAATTAGGAAGCAGTGAGTTTTGAGTATTTATTACTTTTGCTTTTAACATAGTCTCATTTTAATAACAGCCGTGTTTAGTAGCTTAGCCTGTGCAATTCCTGAAGATTTATCAATCGGCCCTATGAGCAGGTACTCACCAGCTGCAGCACACCACTGGCTATAATTCACATACCATGAAGTACAGACCTCTTCAATACATAACTTGAATGTTTCCATGTGTAATCAACACCAAGATGAAGCATGTCTGTCACCTCAGAAGGGGCTTTCATGCCACCATCTCGTCAGTGACCCCTTAGAAAGAACCGTTCTCTGACCTCTCACCACAGATTAGTTCCCTGTGACCTCAGACTTTGTTACTGGATTGTTTTGCTCAACGTTGAGTCTGTGAGATTCATTCCTGTTTTTGTGGCAGTTCTTTTCTCGTTGCGGTGTCATGTTCCTTTGTGTAAATATACCATTCTACTGATGGTTTATCCATCCTACTGATGGTTGACTTTTAGATTATTTCCAATTTTTAACTCGTGCTTATTTAATTTTATAAATTTATTTATTTATTTATTTGTTTATTTTTGGCTGCGTTGGGTCTTCGTTGCTGCGCGCGGGCTTTCTCTAATTGTGGCGATCAGGGGCTACTCTTCCTTGCGGTGCGCGGCCTTCTCACTGAGGCAGCTTCTCTTGTTGTGGAACATGGGCTCTAGGCACGTGGGCTTCAGTGGTTGTGGCATGCGGGCTCAGTAGTTGTGGTGCACGGGCTTCATTGCTCTGTGGCATGTGGGATCTTCTCGGACCAGGGCTCGAACCCACATCCCCTGCATTGGCAGGCGGATTTTAAACCATTGCACCACCAGGGAAGCCCTTGTGCTCATTTTTCAAATACCTTTTTTTCCCAAAAATTTCAGTATAAAAGGGAAAAAGTGAAAAATCCCCCTTGTTCCCTAGCCCCAGAAATAACCACTCTTTATGGCTTGTTGTGTATTGTAGATGTTTCTCTTTAACATAAAAATGTGTGGGGCTTCCCTGGTGGCGCAGTGGTTGGGAGTCTGCCTGCCAATGCAGGGGACATGGGTTCGAGCCCTGGTCTGGGAGGATCCCACATGCCGTGGAGCAACTAAGCCCGTGAGCCACAACTACTGAGCCTGCACGTCTGGAGCCTTGTGCTCCGCAACGGGAGAGGCCGCGACATTGAGGGTCCCGCGCACTGCTATGAAGAGTGGCCCCCGCTCGCCGCAACTGGAGAAAGCCCTCGCACAGAAACGAAGACCCAACACAGCAAAAATAAATTAATTTTTTTAAAAAAAAGTGTGTATGTGTGTGTGGGGGGAGTGTGTGGGGGGGGGAGTGTGTATGTGGGCGTAGTGAGGGAGAGAAAGTGTTATAAATTGGGTTACACTACATGTTATTCAGACACTGGCTCCTTTCGCTTTGTCATTGGCATGTACCCCTGAGGGCAGGGATTTTTATCCCTTTGGCTTGATGTTACATCTCTTGTCTAGAACAGTGGCTGCACATAATCATATCATAGTAGAAGCTCAATAAATATATGTTGAATAAATGAAGGAATATATCAGATATCTTTAAATGTCAGTGTTTGGAGAAATACTTCATTCTTTTTGAAGGGTGTATGATAATGCAGTGATTAACTTAACCACTCCTCTGTTGATAGGCATTTAGGTTGTTTTGGATTAAACTTATTACAAAAGTGGGGCTTCCCTGGTGGCGCAATGGTTGAGAGTCTGCCTGCCGATGCAGGGGACACGGGTTCGTGCCCCGGTCCGGGAGGATCCCACATGCCATGGAGCGGCTGGGCCCGTGAGCCATGGCCGCTGAGCCTTCGCATCTGGAGCCTGTGCTCCGCAACGGGAGAGGCCACAACAGTGAGAGGCCCACGTACCGCAAAAAAAAAAACAACTTATTACAAAAGTGAAATTCCTTCTACAAATTTTTCCCCACTCAAGGGACTATTTCTCTATGAATGTGTATCCCCATTCTTTTGTAAGTACGTCAGTCACTCTAGCTAGTTAAGCAGGAAGGAATTTAACACAGGGAAGGCTGCAGGGGAAGCTCTGATCTGCACTGAGCTGATTCAGCAAACGTTCCCAGAACACCCCAGAGTTGGCCCATTAAAGGAACATCTATTTCTGCCAGAATCAGGAAGTCTTCCTCTAAGTGCAGCCTGGGACCACTTCTGTCAACATCTAGGTTCAGCCTTCGGGCCACGGCACAGGTGCAGCCCCTGTTAGCAGATCCTGCCCTCTAGGTTCATCCAGGTCGTAGCTAGTGACAGGATTCCTTTCTTTTTTAAGGCTAAATAGCATTCCATTGCATGCAGAGACTTCCTTCATCCATTTATCTGTTAATAAATTTTTAGGTTGTTTCCACCTCTTGGCTAATGTGAATCATGCGACAGTGAACATGGGTGTGCAGGTACCTCTTCAAGATCCCATTTTCAGTTCCTTTGTGTATCTACCCAGAAGTGGGATTGCTGGATCACGTGGTAGTTCTATTTTTACGTTTTTGAGGAACCTCCCTACTGTTTTCCATACCAGCGGCACCGTTTCACATTCCCACCAGCAGTGCATGAGGGTTTTCTCCACACCCTCACCAACAGTTGTTTTTTCTGTGGTGGTTGTTTTTTTTTATAATGACCATCCTTACAGGTGTGAGGCGTTATCTCATTGTGGTTTTGATTTGCTTTTCCCTGATGACTGGTGATGTGGAACATCTTTTCATGTACCCGTTGGCCATTAAAAAACAGTATTTTTTTACACGCATCCTTGAATATACATAGAATATTCCAGGAAGATGTTCACAAACCTGATTAATAACGATTACCCCAGGGAGAAGAACTGGGTGATGGGAGTGAAAGGGAGACTTTGTTTTCACTCTGTGTCCCTTCTGTTCCTAATAGGATCTATTACCTATTCAAATAAAGAAGTCGTTTTAAAAGGTCCCCCTGGGGATTCTAACGAGCTTGAGAACTGTTACATGCGCGTGCGCACACATGCACCCGCACACACGCATACACACACGCACACACCCCTTGCTCATGCTGTCCCTGATGTGACACGTCCACCTATGTGCGGTTACCTTTTGGTTTCAGAGGCATTCAACCTTCAGTAGTGCTCGGCCGGCCAGCAAAGGAGTGACTCAGCGCTTGGATCTCCCAGACCTTCCCCTCTCAGGTAAATCACCTTAAATAGGAAGTAGTTTTGAGTTACGTATTGTGAGGTTAACTTTTCTTCTTTTCTTTGCATGAAACTGAGCTTAGAAAAAGGATCATTTATTTGCAATAAGTGGCATTTATCGCAAACAATTTCAAATTCTGAGTGTATGTGTTATGGACACAAGACCCCAGCTGTGTTCTGCTGGCTGCACTTCTCAGGGTGCATGAGTTTGGGAGAAATGTCAGGCTCTGGAGGTCTTTTGTCTGTTCTTTTAACTAAATCTCAAGAGACTGTCTCATCTTTAAAAGAAACTATTTTGAGAAAAAAATCTTCTCTGATTCTGAAGGTCTGTTGCTCCCACAGTACCTAAAATATGCCTCTTCTGAGCCGTCTTTGTCTCTGAGTGTAGACCTCTTCCTGTTGTTATGCCATGTTTTAAAAACTTCGGATCCCGACAGCGAAGCGCTGCTTGTGACCGCAGGGCCGCACGCGCCTCATTTTCACTCCTGCTGCACGTGCCGTGCTGATGGCCGATGTGAAGGAGCTGTTGAGGGGGAACCGGGGCGGGATGGCGTGTGGGCTTGCACCTTGGCCCCCCTGCTGCCTACGGTCCGGCTCTGGCCCGGCTGTTCCAGCCCTCGGCGCTGGGGTTCCCCCATCTCCGAAACAGAAATCGTGCCGTCCGCCTCGCGGGACGGCCTGGAGGGTTGAGTGAACCCAGCCGGGCTGGGGACAGAGCCGCGGAGGGGCAGCTGTCACCTAACGCACTGTCGCCTGTGGAGTCAGCTCACACCCCAGAGCCGGGAGGCGTCAGCGGAAGGTTCCGGCTGTGTAGAACGTTCACCCTGGAAATTGATGGCTGGCTGCGAGGTCACTGCTATGAGGAAACAAAAACAATGAAAAGAACACTAACTGACGTGTTCCTGGTGCCTGTTAGAAGGAGAGAAAGCCAGAAATCTAGACCGCATGGAGAGAAATCCTTTGTGTCTTTCAAGTGTCAGTTTCTGTGACATGGTGAATAAAAAAGACATCCCCACTATCCTTTTTTTAGGTCATGGTCAAACACAGGTTTATCCTTAAAATAGTTTCTGTGAGATAAGTTTTACCCTTTGACTGTAAACTGTTTCACCTCACCACCTTATTTTTTTCGCTTCTGAATTTTTTCTTTTTCATGGAATTAATAGGATTTTAGCCTTAGATAAACCCCGACATTGAGAATTTAAAGATTACCTTGGTCCGTTCCCTGCATTTTACAGGTAAGAGACTCAAGCCCTGAAGAGCTTAAGCAATTTGCAAAGGCCACACTGGTTTTGAGTAGCTCTGGGACCAGGATAGGATTTTTCCTAATGCTTTCTGCCCGGCTGCCTTCTGGTGACGAGGCTGGCGATCGCTCTGATAGCAGCTTCATAAAGAAATGGTCACGGTTTGTATAGGACTTCAAGTTGTCATAATGACTTCCAGGAAGAGGAAATGGTGACCAGAGGCCACGGGTTGTCCAGAGTCAGAGGAATAAGGAAACCAGAGGGGGTGCCCGCGCTGAGTTCTCCACATTTGTTTGCCACATAGTGTGAAATAGGAATGACTTGGTTATAAGCACAGGGCTGCGCGTGTTATGTTTTTTCAATTGTGGTAAGATATCTGTAACGTCAAATTTACCATCTGAACCATTTTTCAGGGCATCAGGTGAACTTTTGGTCTTAGTATTGGTAATCTCTGTTCCTCCGGCTCTAAAATTTCCTTTGTGTAGAGAAACCGTTCTTTTCATTGACAAGATAAGTACCGACGCTGAGACCACAGCGGCGATCGCCCGGAAGTAAATAGTTCATCCTCAGCCACCCGCCTTTCCCCCCCCGCAGGCCCCTGTCCACCCAGGTGATTCTGTTTACTTGGCTCAGAAAGGACTGCACGGTGACAGTTGCCTGTTTTCTGGCCAGCCTTGCGGCATCACGTCCCCAGAAGCTGCAGGACTGCGGTTAATACCCTGTTTTTGTTGTTCCCTTTAGTGATGTAAACTCTGTTTTTCTCTGCTCTTCCCAGCTAATGAGCCTCACTCCCAGCTTGAGCACCCATAATTGATGCTATCAGCTGCACAAGTATTGTTTTCTCCACGACTGTGGCGTCAGAGGAGGGACGCTGGGCTCGGCCTGGTCACCAGCTGTGTGTGGCATTAAACAAGTGACCAGTTTCCTGCTCCCAGATCCTCTGCACATACAAAATAGACAGTCTTGGGAATTTTCTCCCATTCTGCACTTTTGTGATCCTTTAGGAAATATCCTCTGAAGGGTTAGGCTGTTTCATTAGCTCTTTTGCCACAGACTAATAGGACAGCAGAGAGGAGCCTTAGAAGAAATACCGTGACTGATTTTTGGCAAGGCAGGCCCTGTGGTTGGCATGGCTTCCTGTCCTGGGAGATGGGTGTCATTCCTGTTCCCAGCATTTTGACCCGATAATCCCACTAGAGGTCTTCCTGCTGGCGCCCTCCCTGAGATGCGCGTTCATTAGAACATGGCGCTTCACCGGGGGTCGGGCTGGCTTCATAGGCCTGGCCACCTGCGCACCTGCCAAAGGCTCTTAGAAACAGGATCTCTGTTCAGTGCCCTGCTGGTGCCATCTTGAAATTCAGGGTAATTTTTGAACGAGGGGCTAACTTGGCATCAGTCCCTGTGAATTACAGAGCCAGTCCTGCCTGGAGAATCCTTTCTAGAAAACACCACGTCCCTGTTTGCATTTTCATCACTCGGTCCAGAAAGTGTATCTGTGTATCTCCATCTGTATCTGTTGTGTAGTTTTTAAAATAATTTTACTGGAGTGTAGTTGATTTAAAATGTTGTGTTGGTTTCAGGTACACAGCATAGTGAGTCAGTGTCTGTTGTGCATTTGTACGTGACACCGATGTGAGGATTGTACTGGAGAGTGTGGTGACCCGTTGGGTCTCTCCTCCTCACACGGGCGATTCTGTTGTCCCCACAGATCTTCTGAAGGGAAGGGCCGAGGACCTGAGACCAGACCCTTATCTCCGCAAGAGCCCCTCGCTCGAGTCCCTGAGCAGACCTCCTTCTCTGGGCTTCGGGGGCTCCAGGCTGCTGAGCGCTCCCACCGGGGGCTGGAAGCCACAAAGCAAACTCAGGTATCCATCAGAGCCTGTTAGGTCTCCTGCCTTTGCAGTGTCACACCAGCAATTCTGACTGCTGACGAGGTTCCGACCGAACTGTCTTCCTTTTGTCCTTTCACACTCCTAAACACCACTTCTCCATCTGTGTCAACCCTTCCCTGAGGTTGCAGCTCACCACCCGGTATCTGGGACACCCCCTCTTCTGCCTTTGGTGTCTGACACCCATTTGGTGTTTAATTTACCGTTGCATAGTATGTGTGCCATGGTCCCCGTTTGGGCTATAATTTATTTAGTGGACAGTAAATACTTCATCTTAACACTTTAATCTCTTTCTCAGCCCCTTGTATTGTGCTACACTGAGCCTTTCAGTAAATATTTACGAATAGGCAGGTAGAGGAATACACAAAATGGGCTACTTTAGAAGTAATGGCTTTTTAACATACGTTAGAACTACCATTATGAGTATTATAAAAGGATTTTATATAAGTCTGAATACCTCAGGCCAGCTGTTGTCATATCTTTGGGTGTGGCCTATATTTGGACCCAAATAGATGAGGTCATATCTTTCAGAGGTTTAATTTAAAGCCCCAGATATTACATTTCTGTCTTGTTTATGTGCAAGAGATTTAAATAATCAAAACAGGCTTTAAGTACCAGAATTAGTGCTATTCTGAAATTTCTCTTTTCTTTATGCCAGAAATGTATATAAACAGCCTATGTGTATATTAATATGCTATTTATATTATACATTCATCATGAAAGTTTAGATTAGTGAAGTTAATTTGTTGTTTCATTTTTGTATTCATGTTATTGAGACAAAACAATAATAGAATAGAAATTACTTACTTTGGAAATTCTCGTGTTATTATTATTGCAGTCATATCTAGTCAACTTTATAATTTTAAAGAAAACTGGTAAATGTTTTATTTGTTTATGCAGAAAATCTTTTCCAAGCCTTCCCTCGGTCTTCTCTGATTTGTCAGGCCTAGAAACTTGGCTGACAAATTTGATGAGTTAAGACCAGGCATAGTAAAAACAGGCAACATCCCCAGAACTTCATCGTTAACGGTGATTCTGACCACAGAAACTCGTGGACCCCAATTTACAAATGTGCTGGGTACACGGGAGAGAAATCACCTGAGGTCCAGAAGTGTCCCGTTACTCTTTTAAAAGTCATTGTAATTAAATAGTGGGTGGATACAAAAGAAGAAGAATAAAATATGTCTAAGGCATGCAGAACTGACAGTACAATGGAGGTGCACCTGGGTACTTACCTTCTAGTTTACGGAGAAGAAAATCATTACTTTTGAAACTTCCTATCAGCCGCTTCATTGGTATCACCTCCCTGCCCCCCCCATTCTGAACTTGCCTTGCTTTTCGTTATACTATCGCCATGTATGTTTGTACCTCTAGCAGTATAAACTATATTATTTAAATTATATGTTTAACATTTTGTACACATGGAAACATCTTGTGTTTATTTCCATTTTTTTTAATTCAAAATTGTTCCTGTGATTCACCCACATTATTGCATACATCTGTAACTCTTTAGTTTTTATTGGTATATAGTATCCCCTTGTATGAATATCCCACAGTTTATCCATTTCCTGATGAGGTACCTTTGCTTGTTTCCAATTTTTTGCTATTATAAAAAGTGCTGCTATGAACATTCTTGTATATATGCCCTGATGATATATACATCGGGGAGGAAATCCTATTACTCTTTTCTAAAAAATTGAGGTATCGTTGATTTACAATATTATATATGTTTCAGGTGTACAGCATAGCGATTCACACTTTTTAAAGGTTATACTCCATTTATGGTTGTTATAAAATATTGGCCATATTCCCTGTGCTGTACGATATATGCTTGTAGATTATTTATTTTACACGCAGTCGTTTGTACCTCTTAATCCCCCCCCCCTCCACTGGTAAACACTAGTTTGTTCTCTGTATCTGTGAGTCTGTTTTGTTCTATTCACTGGTTTGTTTTATTTTTAGATCCCACATATAAATCCTATCCTAGAGTATTTGTCTGTTGCTCTTAAATTGTTGCTACAGGTGCCGCTCCAGACGTGCACCACCTCCCGTTCTCCCTCTGCTCCTAGTGGTGTAGGGAAATAGAATACTGTTCCACGTGCTATAGGAACATAGTTCTCATTTCATGATAAGCGTCATGGAAGACACTGTGTGATCTTTAGTCCCTCTTTAGTATTTGGATAATTTTAGGTCACATACAAAGTATAGGTGTCTGTAGAGAACTGAGGCTGGGGCACCTAAACTCTTGCTCTTGGAATGATATGGTATTAATTAGTGAAATCACTTCCTTTGGCTAAACAGGTGCTCAGAATTGAGTTCCTGCACCATAAACTAAGGAGTATGAGTGTCACCTTCAGAGCTTCAGGTCCCCCCCGCCATTTTGAGTCAGTTTTACCGATTTTGTTTTTCATCTCCATTCCCATCACTTCCCCGTAAGTAGCCAATCTGGTGTTTTTAAAATGCCCTTCCAATCTACCTTTTATTTGTTACATGGAAATAGGTGTAGCCTTGAAGCATGCAGAGTGTTTTTCTATAGGTGTCTTTAATTAAAATGATACTGTACATAAGTATTGATACATAAATAAAAGGCTAGAAGGATGGAGCAGCAGATAGATTAGAAAGAAAAAAAAAAAACCCTCCTCAGACTTCTGAAAGCCAAGAAGCACAATTTACTTTCTCTTTCATACCGTGAGACATAATAAAAATGTATTGTTGATGGGACCAGTTTGGTGGTTTCTTTAGAGTCTCACTGGATAGACCTCGACTTTTGCTTTCCTAATCTAGTTAGTTGTTTCCTACGTATTTGTGGGTTTTAAAAGTTAGCATCTTCTCTGTACTGTGTGCTCTCCTTTCTAACTAGCGTGGAAAGAAGAGACCCCCTGGCTGCCTTGGCCCGGGAATACGGTGGCTCCAAGCGCAACGCTCTCCTGAGGTGGTGCCAGAAGAAGACAGAGGGCTCC
>NW_020172141.1:4180069-4223239 GCF_003031525.2 Neophocaena asiaeorientalis asiaeorientalis | reverse complement strand
CTGTACTCCCAGCAGACATGACCTCAACGCAGGCCTGCGTCTCTTACGGGAAGGGGCCCTTTCCTTTGCTCAGAGGAGGTATAAACCCCCAAGCAGGGCGCCCGACAGGCTGCTCAGCCCGAGCAGACAGCTTTCGCTAAATCATCTTCCCAAAGCGGGAGCCGTTTCCTAATTCACATAAAGTCTCCCCACATGGTGGACCTTCAACTTCTTCTGTTACTTTAGGAGTTGCTTGCATTTAGTTGAAGAGTTTCGGTTTGCTGGGACAGTTTTTGTTTTCTGTGAAGTTTAAACAAGGAAGTAATACCTGATATAAGTTTAAGTTTTTTTATTATGAAATTTCATATACAAAGACAAAAGCGCGTCAAGTGTGAATCATAGTTTCGTGAATTATTGTCAAGTGAAAACCCACGGAGTCGCACCCAGAAACGGCACTGCCGTCCTTCAAACCCTTTGTGTGATTTTCCTGTCATAGCCCCTCACGACTCCCACAGGTACCTTTGTCCTCAATTCGGTTCCTGATAGCTTTCTCCAAAAGTGTGCATCCCTAAATGCCACGTCCGTTTTGCCCACATTTGAACTTTATATAAATGGAAGTTAAAAACTGTAGTATTTCCACCTGTCTTTTTAAGTTAAGTTACTGAGATTTATGCATGTTGCTGCCTATAACTGTAAGTCTGTTCATTTTCTTCAACCCGTCAGTAACCTATTGTCTGACCCCAGCGTTACGCATTTATCCAAGTCTGTTCATTTTCTTCAACCCGTCAGTAACCTATTGTCTGACCCCAGCGTTACGCATTTATCCCTTCTGCTGTTGATGGGCAGGTGAGCTACTGCCATTCTGGGGCTGTCGTAAATCCTGCTGGTATGCTCTTGTACTCCTCTTGGAACACACACGTGCTCACTCCTTCTGGATCCATACCTAGAAGTGGAACGGCTGGGCCACAGGATGTGCGTGTGTTCAAGTGTGGTAGATCATGCCGGCCAGATTCCCGAAGCAGTTGTACGGTTTACCTCCCACCAACGATTTATGAAATCTCTGTTTCCTCTACCTTCTCCCCAGCACTTGCTGTTGTCAGTCTTTTTGCTCCTGGTCATTGGGACGCATGTGACGTGGGGTCTCACTGTGGTTGTGACTTGGCGTCTCCCTGCTGGAGGGTGAGGTTGAGCTCCTTTTCATGTGCTCACTGGACATCTGTCTGGGCTGTCTGTCTTGGGACACCTGCTCAGGCCTTTTGCCCATTTTTAGAAGCAGACTGTCTTTCTTTCCTTATTGCTTCCAGGAGTTCTTTATATATTCTGCATACAAGTCCTTTGTCAAATAGACAGATATCCTCTCCCAGGGTGGTTGCATTTTCACTCTTTGGTTGAACAAAGTTCTTCATTTCAGTTAAGTATAATTTATCAGTCTCTGATGATTAGTGCATTCTGTTTCTGTTTAAGGAACCTTTGACTATTCCACGGTCATGAAAACATCTTACGTTTTCTTCTGGAAGTTGGACTGTTTTACCTTCCCGTTAAAGACACGCCCTCTTTAAAACGGCCAACTTCTCCACTCTCCTTATTCAGACCCAGCCTCCCGTGCCTTTACCCCATTTTTCTAAAAATTCTGAAGCCGCCAGCACCACGACTCTCCTTCCCTAACCTCCAGCTTTTCAGGGTGGCAAGAAAACAAGGCCTTGGCCGAGAGCCAGCCCAGACGGCAAGGCAGCAGCTGGGGTGTCTGTGTAACAGCAGCAGTCAAGCGTCTCAAAATCAGACTCTGCCCAAGGAGAGAAGTGTCCCGAATATGTGACATCACCTTTTCATTTTCTGTTAAAAAAGGAAAAGAAAAGGTCAGGGTAATGACCAATAATAGAGGCTCCCAAGGTCAAAGGAGTCAGAGAGGAGAGCTGGTTACAGGAGGTTTCAGGGTGAAGGAAGTAGACCTGGTAACAGAAAAGTGAAAATGGGAAGGAGTAGTCAACCAGGCGCGAGGTCCAGCCATGGCCCAGCCCGTGGTCGAAGGGACTGTCATTTCCCCGATTGACAGAAGTGGGCCGAGGGATGTGCTAGAACAGGTACGAAAAGACAATTAAAATTTTCAGAAGGAATCAGCCCTTGAACGTGGAATGTCATTATGATTAGGTCACAGGGAGGGATTAGACAAGACATTTCCAGTCGTGTGAGAGAGAATGACATTTCCTGCTGTAGTGCTTTGTTTTACTTTGTTTTTTGTGAACATTCTGAACTAGTTTTCAAAGCATCTCACGTTGGATGAAACCCAAACTGATTTTGCCTGCAGAGTATCTTCCATTCATTGTTAAATCTCTGTAAACTTGGAGAGAAATACAAATCATATGTGTCTGATTTATTTACTCTTCACAAAATATTCTCTGTCTAGACCTGTTTGTTTAAGACAGGCCTTTAAAGCTTGTTCTCTCCGACTTGGGAAGCCAAAAGTAAATTGTAGAAAACTCAGACAGTTTAAAAACCATCTTTTTAAAAACCGGTAGCCATGTAATTTTGAGTGAAAATGATTTCTTTTTACCCCACCAAAGTGTAGTGTGATGGGTTAGATCAGAACTCTCCTTATGGGACTTCCCGGTGGCGCAGTGGTTAAGAATCCACCTGCCAACGCAGGGGACATGGGTTCGAGCCCTGGTCTGGGAAGATCCCACATGCCACAGAGCAACTAAGCCCGTGCACCACAACTACCGAGTTTGCACTCTAGAGCCCGCATGCCACAACTGCTGAAGCCTGTGTGCCACAACTACTGAAGCTCATGTGCCTAAAGCCTGTGCTCTGCAACAAGAGAAGCCACCGCAACGAACAGTAGCCCCTGCTTGCCACAACTAGAGAAAGCCCGCACGCAACAATGAAGACCCAAAGCAGCCAAAAAAAAAAAAGGAACTCTCCTTATATTAATTCAATGAATTTGTATTGAGGTGCCAGTTTGGAGCCACGTAATATTTAAGTGCTGGAAATGGAACAGGCAAAATCTCTGCTCCCGAGGAACTTACATTCTCATGGGGAACGACAGTTAATTAAAATGTAAAAGGAAAATATGTACTGATCAGCCAGTGGAATGTGCTAGGGAGAAAAATAAAGCCAGGAAGGAGGACTGGGAATGTCGGTCGTGCGGATGCAATTTTAACACAAAGGTCGGAGAGGTGATATTTGGGTGATGGCTCAGCTCACCTGGAGAAGGCGAGGACTCGTGTTTTCATCAGTGTTTATCTCACACCAGGTACTAGGCTTGGAGGTCATGGCCTTAGTGGTGCATCAGTTGGAGTTGAAGTAATGTGAGGTGGTTGCTTCATTTGGCGGCAGCGAAGGTTAGAACGGCCAGCCAGACCCTCGGCTGAGCCCCCGGCCCAGCTTTCTGGTGTCTTGGGGTTGCCCCAGGATGGAGGGTGGGCAGTAGAGCCTGAACAGACCTGCACTGTGGGGTGGGGCCCACACTGAGCCAGAAATGGCTCTCATTAAAAGGAGAAGACCCTTCCAGACGGTCTGCTCAACTCAAATTTCCTTGGATCCTCTTGGGGAAAAGTCAGACTTCCGGGGAAGGCCCTGCAGCTGCCCTCAGTCTTGGGCTTGGCGCTGGTTATGCCTTTAGCTGTATCCCACCTGACCCACAGAACCCCTGCTGCTCCCTTTCTTCATCTGCTTTTGGTTCCCTCTTTGGGGTTATGACAGAGAGATTTCCATCTTTAAAGAACCAGGAAGCGTTCTACAGGGGTGGAAAACCACGATGGTGGTGGGTGGGGTGAGCAGAATTCTAAGAATGATGCCCAGTGACCCTCGCCCTGTGGAGTTTCCCACTGTGTATGTGACAAAAGGGAGATTACCTGGGTGGGCCTAACACATGAACCCGTAAAAGCCGAGAGTTTTCTCTGAAGCATAAGGACCCGTACTGTCGGTGGGTGTGAAGGTGGAGGGTACGCGTGGAGAGGAGCTGACAGCCAGCAAGGAGACCAGGACTTTCCAGTATGGAGCCCTTGCGGCGCCGAGGTCCTGCCAACACCCAGGAAACGCCATGGGGGCACCCAGCAGTTCTGATGTGGACCGGCTGGTGCTGCAGGGTCCTTTGTCCCTTCTGTCCCTGTCCTGATGCCCTCGGACCTCAGCTAGGCTAAGAATGCTCGGCTTGCTTGGCCTTCTGCCGCCCCTTAGCTGAGGGGCCTTGACCTGTAACAATGATGAATGCGTGGAATTCAGCCCCGATATCGGCCAGGTCCTGGGACCTCCCAGGAAGCAGGACAGAGGCGCAGCCACCCCGCCCTCTGCAGGTGGCCCCTTGGCTGCGTTCCCAGGGCCCTGCCGTGCCCTGGACTGCGGGCCGACACTGGCAATTCCATCCAGGTCATATGGCAAATTTAAGAGGGTGAGTTCTGGCAACACCCTGAGTCAACTGGGAAGTGGATTCTGTCCCAGAGCCTCCAGGGCAGAGCCCGGCCCAGCTGACACCTTGACGTCTGAAGCAAAGAACCCAGTGGAGCTTGCCGGCACTTCTGACCCACTAAACACAAGCTAACAGTAAATGGGTATCGTTTAAGCTGCCGCAGCAACTCCACCTGGTAGAGTGGAGTTGCTGGGATCTGGATGTAACAGAGAGAACCCCAGATTCTTCCTTCGGGTCAAATTATTTACTTTTCCTACGTGATCAACCAGGGACAGACTTTTCTTCTTCAGGCCACTAGTGTACCATTCATTGAACGGTCAGCTCATGCTTAAAAGGCCCAAACTCCCCATGACTTTCAGGGAAGGATTTTTAAAGACAAAGAGAGGGAAAGGGTTGCAGGGTGTGTAATCAGCTCGAGCACATACTTCTGATTGGCTGGAGGTGAGGTAACAGGGTGGTGTTTCAGGAATCTTAATCATCAACCTTCTGGTTCCAACCAGTCTGGGGTCTGCATGCTGTGGTCAGCCTGTAGTCACCATCCACCACCTGGGCGGGGGTCTTAGTTCCTGCGGAACAACTCAGAGATACGCGTCAGCTTGTTCTGTGTATCTCTTGGGAGGAACCTGGCCTCTGTTTTCATGCTGAATGATTGTTTCTTGACCACTTGTCCTTTCTTTCCACATTCCTTCCTTACCTAATTGGTAACTGCTTAAATCTGCTCTCTGGAGCTCAGGAAAAGCCTAGGAGACTAAAGCCTTTTTTCTACAAAAAAGAGACAGGGGACACGGGTCTTTTGTACACGGGAAGGCCCCACAGGATCCTGCGCTGTTTCAGTCCCCCCCTTTTCTTTGATATACTCCTCCATCCTGAGGGGAACGGGGCAGGACATGGAAGGGAATAAGGTTTTTAGATAGAGAGGTTTATCATAAACTCTGCAGGGGAATTCGATTTTAGGGGCATCCAGTTTCAGAGGGAGTGAGTGGGTACAGGGTTTCTTTTGTAGGTGATGAAAATGTTCTGGAATTACATAGTGGTGGTAGTTGTACAACCATGTGAGAACACTCAGAAGCTACTGAATTGTACATTTTATAAGGGTAAACTTTACGGTATGTGAATTATATCTCAGTAAAGCTATTATTTACTTTTAGGAAAGGCAGAAGAGCTTCTGTAGAGAGATCAAGGAGATGGCGGGTGAGATGTAGGTGGGGGCAGGGTAGGAAACCAGTACTTAAATTATAAATCTTATCAAACTATAACTTTAAAAATGTATCCATGTATTACTTTGTGTATTAAAAAATAATTGAGGGACTTCCCTGGTGGTGCAGTGGTTAAGAATCTGCCTGCCAATGCAGGGGACACGGGTTCGAGCCCTGGTCCAGGAAGATCCCACATGCCACGGAGCAACTAAGCCCGTGTGCCACAACTACTGAGCCCATGCGCCACAACTACTGAAGCCCGTGCGCCTAGAGCCCGTGCTCTGCAGCAAGAGAAGCCACCACAATGAGAAGCCCGCGCACCGCAACGAAGAGTAGTCCCCACTCGCCGCAACTAGAGAAAGCCCTCACGCAGCAACGAAGACCCAACACAGCCAAAGATAAATAAATAAATTTTTTTCTTTTTAAATTGAAAAGTAAAATGGAGATACGCAAGGTGTTGGTCCTCTAGTTTTTATTTGGGAGGTGGGATTCACACTTGTTCACTTTAGTATCATGATTCATAATCCAGATATATTCTTTGTATCTATCGTTGTGTTATGACATACAGTTTGGGGGTGAAGTCTGAGGGAAAAGGCCATAAAAGTGTGTTACAGTCAACAATTAAACCAGATCCTTTCTGACAAAAACTTTAAAGTGGAAGAGCAGAACATCTAAGGAAATATAGTACAAAAAATGGGCTTGAAAATCAAACATAAACCTAAAAGATTGATCACACATTTTTCAGAAAAATGGGCTTCTCCAAGTGGTATACCTAAAATGTCTTTAACCCTGAATGGCACATACTATAACTCAGAATTTTCTCATTTTGGCCTGGCTCGTCTTATTTTTTCACGTTTTATATCATCTCAAAGCTTTTGCCATTTGAAATAGCATAGGTCTGATCCTGTTACACTAAGTAACATTTAAGTCTTGACTCAGATCAGTGTTCAGCCAACCATGGCCCAGGGGCCAAATGTGGCCCACCACGTGTTTTTCATGAATAAAGTTTTATTGGCACATGGTCACATCCATTCATTTACATGTTGCCTATGGCTGCTTCTGTACTACAGCTCAGAAGCTGTAGTTGGGTAGTTGCAAAAGAGCCCTTCCCGGGCAAAGTTGGCTGACCCCTCCCTTAGATGAAGATGTACACAGGTATCCCCCATCATTCAAATCATATTTGGCTTTTGCATTTCAGATAGCAAGAAGCCAGTGTTCAGATGTCAAGAGACTGAATTGAAAATGTATCTGAATCTGTTCAGTTTCTGATTTTGTGTTGCACGAGTTGAGCTAGCAAGGAGATAGCTGTGCTGTCACGAAGGCCCAGACATCTTTGAGCCTGTTTTTAACCTCTCAGCTAGCAGCTACGCATTCTCCTCTGTTAGAGAAAAAAGCAGTCTTTGTGTAGTCCGAAACAAACCTTATTTTGCATCTGGACAGAACACCCACGTCGTCGTAGGCGGCACTGTGTTTTTCTGTCTCTGCTTCCCAGACGAGCGCCCGCAAGCACCTAACCAATAGCGAGCAGCCTGTGCTCCATCGGGCCACTTGGGGCTCTGTTGGTTGTTTTCTTTTCTGAGACAGGTCTCTTGAGAGCTGCGAGCACGATTCAGAGAATGTAAAATGCTTTGCTTTATTTATCGTCATGAAAGTGGCTCTTTTCCTGCATTATAAAGATAGATTCCCAGTAGTAAACCAATGTCCTTATTGGCCTGTACTCTGTGGAGGCCCCTTTTCACCTGCTGTCTCTGCTTCTGCAGCTGTTTGTGGAACACGGTGACTTGTGAAGACGTTTTTCTTTTACATTAAAAAAAACTTAACTATAGTTGCTTTACAGTGTTGTGTTAGTTCCAGGTGTACAGCTGCAGATTCTTTGCCGTCGTAGGTTATTACGGGACACTGAATGTAGTTCCTGCGCTTGCCATACAGTAAATCCTCATTGCTTATCTATTTTATATATAGTGGTGTGCATCTATGAATCCCATACTCCTAATTTATCACCCCCCCTTCCCCTTTGGTAACCACAAGTTTGTGTTCTTTGTGAGTCTGTTTCTGTTTTGTACATAAGTTCATTTGTATCATTTTTTTAGATTCTGTGTATAAGTGATATCATATGATACTTGTCTTTCTCTGTCTCACTCCACTTAGCATGATAATCTCTAGGTCCATCTGTGTTGCCGCAAGTGGCATTATTTCCTTCTCTTTATGGCTGAGTAACATTCCATTGTATTTATGTACCATGTCTTCTTCATCCATTCGTCTTTTGACGGACACTTAGGTTGCTTCCATGTCTTGGCTATTGCGAATAGTGTTGCTGTGAACATTGGGGTGCATGTATCTTTTCTAATTAAGCGTTTTTGTCTTTTCTGGATATATGCCTAGGAGTGGGATTGCTGGATCATGTGATAACTCTATTTTTAGTTTTCTGAGGGACCTCCATACTGTTCTCCATAGTGGCTGCACCAATTTACGTTCCCACCAACAGTGTGAGAGGGTTCCCTTTTCTCCACACCCTCTCCAGCATTTATTGTTTGTAGGTTTTTTGATGATGGTCATTGTGACCGGTGTGAGATGATACCTCATTGTGGTTTTGATTTGCATTTCTCTAATAATTATCGATGTTGAGCATCTTTTCATGGGCCTGTTGGCCGTCTGTATGTTGTGGAGACATTTTAAATGGCACCAGGCATTGCCTTACAATGTGAGGCAACAGTAGAGCTTGTCTGGAGGATAAAGATGAAGTTGTGGTAGACGTGCAGTCGACCCGTAACTCCTGCTGGTTTTATCTCGCGAGCCGGTGTGCTCAGGAACCCCCCTTTCCTGCTTGCAGTTGTGTATGCACGCCCAGATGGATGAAATTTTGAGCAATAAAAAGGTTTTTCTGAACAACAATATCAAATGAAGGTTGTGGATTGTGAGGTTGTGTGCACAGCAGATGGGGAGAGCCTTCCCCACCTTCACCTACACGATCGCAAAGCAGCCCCATGACGTCCTCTCCACTGCCGACGGGTCCGGGGAGGCACCCGATCTAAGCCAGGGGGTTCGGAACTACAGCTGAGAGAGACGTGACTCCGATACAGCACCAGACACTGTGCAGCTGTGTTTTCATCGCTGTGCAGGAAAGAGCGGGCGTGGCGGGCCTGAGGAGGCTGTGCCCATGAGGCTGCCAGCCAGGGGGCCCGGGGCTGGCGTCTGGGGACTTGGATTTTGCGAGGGATCCCACTGTTCCCAGAGCTGATAAGAGAGGCTCGCTGTGTCTGAACAGTTCGTACAAACACTGTGGTTTATGCTGAACCTCTGCTCTCCCTCTGGGAGTTCGGAGTTTGGGTTCCTACTAGGTAAAGGGCGTCTACATGACCAGCCCCCAGAAGAAAGCGCTGGTGCCGAGTCCCCGGAGAGCTTCCCGTGTTCTCACGGCTTGTCGCCACGTGACTCCGCCTGGAGAGGACTCTTGGAAGCCTGCGCGCCTGGACTTGAGTCCCCGGGGCTCTTCCCTTTGCTGATCTTGCTTTGTGTCCTTTCACTGTGATAAGTCTGTGCACAGATTTGTCACCGTGAGTGTGACTCTGGGCTGAGTCCTGTGCACCCTCCGAGTAGTCACTGAACCTAGGTGGAGGTGGTCTCGGAGACCCTGGCGTGGCTAACTGACCAGGAAAAGAGTGGAGGACAGAGATCGTTCACATACACGGGGAGAGGGCCAGATAATACGACAGAATGAGACACCTCGAGTGTCCTGGTTCCAACAGCTCAAGGCTCAGCAGCATCCTTCTTGGGTACCGTTGGCTTCTGTGAGACACTAACATCTTTAGGACAGATTTCCCCTTTTCTCAAAACAGTTCCAGTTGGGTTCTGCTGCTTAACAGTTCTAGCTCATACAGAAGGGTCATAACTGATCTTCTCTTTACTTCTGTGTTTTCTGAATATTTTACGCTAAGCATTTGTTCCTGGTATTATTAGAAAAAATGGTGCTGTTTGCTTTATTCCTTATTTGTGTTTTTTCAATTTAAAAAATCATAATTCTTTGGGAGAAAATAAAATAATTGTGTATAAGCAGTGACATAGGGACTCCCCTGGTGGCGCAGTGGTTTAGAATCAGCCTGCCAATGCAGGGGACACAAGTTCAAGCCCTGGTCCGGGAAGATCTCACATGCCGCGGAGCAACTAAGCCCGTAAGCCACAACTGCTGAGCCTGCGCTCTAGAGCCTGAGAGTCAGAACTGCTGAGCCTGTGTGCCACAACTACTAAAGCCCGTGCGCTTAGAGCCCGTGCTCCACAGCAAGAGAAGCCACCACAATGAGAAGCCTGCGCACAGCAACGAAGAGTAGCCCCTGCTTGCTGCAAGTAGAAAAAGGCCGGGCGCAGCAACGATGACCAAGTGCAACCAAAAATCAATCAATCAATCAATCAATTTATAAATAAATAAACAGTGACAACTCCTAGCCCATTGCTCACTTCTACCCTCTAAAAATGTTTTTTATAACAATTGGGTATTTTTCTTTTCTTTCTTTTTGCGGTACGCGGGCCTCTCACTGTTGTGGCCTCTCCCGTGGCGGAGCACAGGCTCCGGACGCACAGGCTCAGCGGCCATGGCTCACGGGCCCAGCCGCTCCACGGCATGTGGGCTCTTCCCAGACCGGGGCACAAACCTGTGTCCCCCGCATCGGCAGGGGTGGCATGCAGGCTCAGTAGTTGTGGCTCGCGGGCTCTGGAGCGCAGGCTCAGGGATTGTGGCGCATGGGCTTCTGTAGTTGTGGCATGCAGGCTCAGTAGTTGTGGCTCGCGGGCTCTGGAGCGCAGGCTCAGGGGTTGTGGCGCACGGGCTTAGTTGCTCCATGGCATGTGGGATCTTCCCAGACTGGGGCTCGAACCCGTGTCTCCTGCCTTATCAGGCCGATTCTTAACCACTGTGCCACCAGGGATGTCCCTGGGTATTTTCCTTTAAATCAAGGTTTCTCAGCTTTCACCCTGCTGATACTTTGGGCCAGATCGTTCTTCCTTGTGGGGACTGCCCTATGCCTTGTAGGATTACAGCAGCATCCCTGGCCTCTACCTACTAGATGCCATGGCATTCTCCTAGTGGTGACAACCAAAAATGTCTCCAGACATTGGCAGATGTCCCTAGCCAGGAGAGGGAGGGGACAAGATTGCCCCTGGTTGAGAACCACTGCTTTAAATACACAACTGTGTGTATCAAAGCTTAACTTTACAAAAGTGAGATCATATATTAGTCGGTGATGAACGTCTCAGTTGATGTCTTGTGGTCATCTCTCTCTCTCTCTTTCTCGCTGCATTTGGAGCTACTTTATTATGTTTCACACCTGCATAGGTTTTCACATATGCAGGTGGAAACTGCATCACCATACTTTATCTGGTCTCCTGTTAATGAACCGTTAGGTTGCTTGTTACTTTACGTTTGAATTTCTCAGGGTGCTTTGCTACAGACCACTGAATCCACTCCAGGTGTTTTAAGCAGGAAGGGGTTTGTTTAGTAAGGGTATACTTGGCTCACAGAATTGTTGGGAGTATCAAAGACACATACTCCAGGCTGAAATTCTAGAAACATTGGCTTGGCCAAAAAGGTCGTTCGGGCATTTCACAACCGCTTGCTAGACACCCGAACGAACTTTTTGGCCAGCCCGATAACTCCCAAATTGTACGTGTTAGAACTGACCTGCCAGGGGATCTGCATCCATGATTACTGGAGCTGTGGGCTCCAGAATCAGACCGCCTCTGCTATGGGGTGGACGCCGCAGCCTTGCCTCTTTCCTCGTGTGACTCAGCTCTGAATCTGTCTCATGCAAGTGCCTCTGATTGACAGAACCCAAATCACATGCTGAACCCAGGCTGCATGTGTGTCTTGGAGATGTACTTTTCAACTTCAGAGGTCCTTGAAAGGGGGTTAGATGACCGTTGAGTAAAGCAATCCATAATATCTGTCCTACCACCACCCCTAGAAATGCTGCCAAGGGAAGAGCAGCAAAAGTGGGGAGTTAGGAAATCCAAGACTCCATCCCTCTGCAAAAGCAAGAAATAAGGTGGCAAAACTGTCAGGACCGACCTTTTCAGAACTCTGAAATCTAATCAAAAACTTAACAGCAACCGGGGGGAATACGTAATAGGTGAAGGGGGAAAATCACCAGCAGAATTCCAGGCAGAGAGCTTCCCCTGCTAGCGTCCCCTGCACCCCCAGCTCAGTGATAACTGTGAAGATGGAGGCCACTGTTCCTTGGGCAGCTCGCTAGTACCAGAGGGCGCCAAACAGACCTTGCTCTCCGAGGACGGTGGTTGTGCGTTTTGACCTGTTGATGGTTCCTTAAAGATAGGGTGGCTTCCCAGGTACAAGCGTTTGAAGGCAGAGGTATTCTGCCTCCCAGGTCGAGGGGTGGACGGGTGGTTGAAGCAGAGGCAGCCTGAGCAGTCCGACAGGAGAGCCTGGGGAGGGAGGTATGTGGGGACGGGGCTGTGAAAAGTCCCCGTGTATCCCGAGAATCTAGAAGCTCAGGAAGGACCTGAAAAGGCCTGAGCTCTGACCTCTGGCCGACCTTCAGGCTCCGCACAGGGAGGAGGGGAAGGCTGAGCCCTAAGTGGCTGCAGGCGAGTCCATCCCAGAGCCGCCCTGCAGAGACTGGGGAGGTCTCCTGGCGTTTGAGGGAATCTCTGTCCAGTCACTAGCTGGTCACTGATCTAACAGAGCGGAGACTGCAGTGACTCGCTCGGAAAAGAATACAGGCTCTGCAAAACTGGTTCAGAGAAGTCCCTACACAAACAGGCACCACCGCAAATAGTAACAACAAACCCTGCGGAGGGAGAGACTCTGACTTCCCGAGTTGCCACACGGTCATGCTCTGAATGCCAGTTTGCCGCAGAAAGTTACAGGTACGTAGAAAACCAAGACAGTTTGGCCCCACGCACAAGGGGAAAAAAATACAGGAACCGTCCCTGAGGAGGCCCAGACACTCCACTTACTGACAAAGACTTTAAACCAACTGCCTTCAATACACTCAGCTCAAGGATGCCCCGGCCAAAAAACGAAAGGAAATCAAGGAAGGGATTCATGAACAAAATGGGAAAATCAGCAAAGAGATAGGGAGTATAAAAAGGGACCAAACAAACCCTGCAGCTGAGAAGGATTAGAACTGAAATGAAAAATTTGAAAAGTGTTGGCAAAGATGTGAAGAGATTGTACCCCTCGCACCGCTGGTGGGAATGTAAAATGGTGCAGCTGCTGTGTATTTCGGAATTTACCTTCCCGTTGCTAAATAGCACACTTATACTGCTGTTTCTTGTTTCTTATTTTAGATGTTGTGTCTTGACCTCCTCCTGTGAAAGATGAGGGTTTATATTTTTCACCACCCCCCATACTTCCTGTCTTCCCATTCTACCCAGTGTGGTTGTGGGTATTTGGAGTTTACGTTAAAAATGATATAAATGTTATCTGTGGATAAGCCATGTAATAGTATACATTACATTTTCTTTTCTGCATAATCTTTTGTTTTACTTGTATTTTTAATCATCTTTGTGTTTCTTTGTTTACTTTAGTTTTCTATATGGTTATCACTAATTCAATCCAAACCCTCATGGAATATCTCCTTAAATCATATGTGTGAGGGATTCCACCAGTTTCCCCCTGAGGAATCTCTCCTGAGCTTTCTGACCTCCTCTCTCCTGGCTTGTCCTCTGTGCCTGGTGCCCAGCCGTCAAATCGTTTCACTGTTGTATTTCTTTTCTTTTCTTTTCTTTTCTTTTTTTTTTTTTTTTCCTGCTTTAGTCACCTTTATTCAGCACAGTACTGAAAGTCCCAGCCAGAGCAATTAGGCAAGATAAATAAATTAAAAGGCATTCAAACTGAAAAGGAACAAACAAAACTATTCACAAATTACATGATCTTATACACAGAAAACCCCAAAGAATCTACAAGTTGCAGGGTACAAGATCAACACACAAAAATCAGCTGTAGTTGTAGATATCCACAATCAACAATCTGAAGATGAAATTTAAGAAAACAGGCCTTTTCTGGCAGAAATGGAAAAGCTGATCCTAAAATTCATATGGAATTGCAAGGAGTCCTGAAAACCCAAAACAGTGTTGAAAAAGAACAAAATAGTGATGACTTTTGTGTGATGGTTACACAAAATAATGAATGTACTTCATGCACCTGAACGGTATACTTTAAAATGGTAACACTGTAAATTTTGTGTAATTTCTTCCACTATAAAAAATTCATTATGACATCTATGTGAAAAAATCTTTAAATGGTTACAGCCTTTTCTGTAAAAAATAAATAAGGCAAGAAAAAAATGAGAAGCAGTTCAGGCATGAAATAATATGAACAGTATAATGGCATTAACTCCAGCCTAGAGTCAAACCCCGCTTATGCTATGGTCTTGGATAATCTCTAGGCCTCAGTTTCCTCATCTGTGAAATGGATTTCTAGGCCTCAATTTCCTCATCTGTGAAATGGAGATAATTATTATCCCTACCTTAAAAGATCAGGAGGATTCAGTGAAATAATGCAAATAAATCACTGAACACTGAGACTAATACAGAATAAAGGCTTAATAAATGCTAGCTGTCCTAATTGCAGAACTGTATTTATGGTTACAGTTATGTAAAATGTATGCTCTTGATGTGAGGGTCTCCTCCAGCTGGTGTTTCCTCATCTAGTTGATGGGATACACAGTGTGTACACTTTATAAACAATCAAGCTGCACATTTATGATCTGTACCCCCTTTTGCGTATGTGTTTTACTTCAGAAAAAGTTTACTTAACTGGAAAAGAAAGGTGATTGCACAGCATTGCAAATGTGCTTAATGCCACTGAACTGTACACTTCAAATGGTTAAAATTTTACATGATGGAGATTTTACCAAGATGTTTTAAAAGGAAGAAAAAGGAAAGAAAGGTGATTGTGGTGATGGTGTAGAGAATAGATGGGGCAGAGGAGAGACGAGTGGGAGACCTACGGGATGCTCAGGTGTCGCTGTTATATTTCTGCCTCCCCCCCTTTTTTTGATCTTTGGGGTCCCATACCCTATTTTTTTTTTTCTTGTTTTGGTTCCTCCAGTATCTTCTGAACAAGAGTTCGTAGAAGGTAAAATTTTATGACCTTGCATCTTTATTTTACTCTGACACTTGATGGTTTCGTTGGGTATAAAATTTTAGGTCATAAAATATTTTCCTTCATAATTTTGTAGGTGTCACTCCATTGTCTTCTAGTTTCCAGTGTTGCAATGAGAACAGAATAATTCCAATCCTTTGCATTTTTTCCTCTCCAGAAGCTTGTAGGAGCTTCTGTCCCCCAGTATTCTACCATTTCAGGGTCATCTGCCTTGATGTGTATCTTTTTTTTTTTTTGCTGTCATACTGGACACTCACTGCACCTTTTCAATAAGGTAACGCATGTATTTATTTTCTTGAATTATTTCTTAGGTAATTTCTTCATCTCTGTTTTCTTTTTCTCAAATTCCTCCTAGCCTGGATCCCCCATTATCCTGTCTTTTTTACCTTTTTTTCCCATCTGTTTTACAGTTTTGTTTTTCTAAGACTTCTTTAACTTAGTCTTTCAAAATCTATTAAGTGTTTCATTTCTGCTATCATATTTTTTGCATCCTTTCAGTTTATTTTAATCTTTAACTGTAGTAAAGCACATATAACATAAAATTTTAGCATCTTAACCATTTTTAAGTGTACAATTCAGTATTAAGTACATTTCCACTGTTTTGCAGCCATCAGCACCATCCGTCTCCAGAACCTTTTTATGTTCCCAAACTAAAACCCTGTCTCCATTAAACACTAACTACCCGTCCCCCAGCCCCCCCGGCACCCACCCTTCTACTACTGTCTGTCTCTATGAATTTGATGACTCCAGGGACCTCACACAAGTGAAATCATACTGTGTTTGTCCTTCTGTGACTGGTTTATTCTACATGATAATGTGGGCATAATGTCCTCAAGGGTCATCCATGTAGCACGTGTCAGGATTTTCTTCTTTTGTAAGGCTGAGTAATATTCCTTTGTGTGTATGTGCTATCGTGTTTTTAAGTCTTAGGGGTTCTTTTTTTTGGACCCTGAATTTTTTATAGCATCCTATTCTTTTTTCACACATGTAATATCATCTGTTAATCTTGCTGAGAATAATCGGTTGTTTTTATTCCCAAATCTTCCCCCTGCCTAGATTTTCCTACAGATTCCTTTGTTGTGTTGGTATCGCTGGGTCTCTGTGCTGGAGGCTTTATCAGAAGCCAGGTGGTCGTGATGAGTGTGGGGCTCTGCAGAGCTGACTGGCAGCTCCTGGCTTGTGACTGAGGCTGTCACTGTGGAGTGCTGTGCTCGTGCCATGCCCTTGACAGACTCCTGGTGTCGGTGTCTGGGGCTGGTCAGATTCCCCAGAGAAGGACCTTCCAGTCTCCTGCCTGAGGGCATCGGCCTGGCAGCAGGGGTTTGGGGTAGCAGATCAGAGAAGAGGAGTCAGTGGGGAGGGGCAGGGACTGTCCACCACCTGGGCACCCAGTAAATACCTCTTGATTCCCTGTTTTCGGGACATGCCTCACCATGAAATAGGATTTTTGTATTGTTTTCTGATAAATGCTCTCTTGACGAAAGGAATCTTGCTTCTCTTTTGCGTTTACTGGGAATTTGTCTTTAAATCCAGAAATAGACAAGCACTGTGCTCGATAACCCCCCGAGTCCGGGGACCCCCCTTTGCTCTCCAGGCTTCGGCCACATGGAGGGGCCGCCCCGGGCTGTACAGAGATGCCCGGGCATCTGTGGCTCTGACCGCTGTGCACAGACTTCCAGACCCGGGCCTCCTGGTCTTAACGGCCTTTTGTCTCCACGTCCCCGGTGCTCGTGCCAATCGCCTGACCTTGGGGAGTTTCTGCGCCGACGTCAGGTTGGATCTTCGCTCTTGCCCCTGCTGGCCTGGGATTTCGTTTTCTTAAGTCTGTTGTGTCAGCTATTTCCGGTGCATCTGCTTTTCAGACAGCAGAATTTTGTTTCCTTTCCCGTTTCCTTTTTCCTTATCAGTTAATACCTTTGGGGGAAAAAAACAAAATCTCTTCTCTGAGGTTTTAAAGCGGCTTTGAGAGAGAATGATATTAAGAGCGTGTGTCCGTCTGCCTTCTCTACCCAGGGGTCTCAGAGCTATTTATAGGTAAAAATATTAGCCTTCAGCTGCCACGGTGGTTCCAGATATCCTTTTTTAAACATTTAAGTCTTTGCTTTTTTTTTTTTTTTTTTGCAATTTGTGTTTATTTTACCAGGTAGAATTGTAACGTTTTTTTCTCAATGAGTGGCTCTGTGTTATAGCATCATTTATTTAACAGTCTTTGTTAAACCACTTGATAGACCCAGACATAAATGGAGATTCAGCATCTGGACTTTTCCAGGCTCTTCTGCTGGTCTCTTGGTCTGGTTTTCTGCCACCAGTGGCTGCCGTGCAGAAGAATGGGAAGGTGACCGGCAGGTACTTGCCATGTGTGGAGCCATGGGAAGGGCTCCGAGAACATTCCTTCTCCTTGTGGTTGATCACAGTGTTTGCAACTCTTCGTTTTTCATTATTTGGTTGTATTTGTTGATTTTCTAGAGTTTCTGAGGCAGGCTATTGCAAATAATAACTTTCCCCCTTCTTTACAATATTTGTACCTCTCGTACTTTTTTTGTTTTCTTCATTCGCAAAAGTTCAGAAAATGTTGAATAATACTTTTGATGATGGATATTCTTGTCTTGTTTTGCATTCAAGGTGAGTAGTATCTCACCTTTAAATATGATTCTTGTGTTATTTCCTGATAAACACTCTGCCCACTAAAGGAAGCTTCGTTCTGAGTTTACTGAGAGGTTTTTCTTTCTTTAATCCAGAAATAGATAAGAAATGTATCAAATCCCTTTTTGGCATTTGTCGAGCAATAAATCCATCAGGCGTTTTTCTCTTTTAACCCATCTATGTAATTAACATAAATAGATTCTGTAACAGATTTCCCAATAGGGAAACATTCTTATATCCCTTGGGGGCCAAATTCCAACTTGGTCATGGTGTATGGTATTTATTAATATGGTATATTATTCCTGGGGGAAATCTCTGCTTGATTATGGCTGTTCTTTTAATACGAAGCATATTGTTTTCTGTACTGTATTCGTCATAAAGGACATTTGTCTTGTTGCGTGGTTTAGGCTGGACAGTGCCCCTCACTGTATGGTCAGGGGATTCGTTGAAGTCTTTCAGGCTGATTGTGGTTTTTGTCAAAATCTTTGATTTCTAAGAGTTTTTAAACATTAATTTGATACCAGATTTAAGGGTTTGTAGCTCTTATACATTTTCCTGTCATTTCAGTTGAACCTTTTGATCTGAAAGTTTACATTCTGTGACACCGACATTACTGTTCCCGTTGCTGTTCCGCTTTTATTTGCGTGATGTATCTTCGGCTTCCTTTGTTTTCTGTCTTCTTTACTCCCTTTAAGTGGATTTCTTGTAAATACTTTTAGCTTTATGTGTAATCTGAAAATTCCTCTAATAGGGAAATTTAGTCCGTTCACATTTTCTTCTGGCTTATTAGTATGGATTTAGTCTTATTTCGTTCGTAGTATACTTTTCCTACTGGCTTTCCTTTTACTGATTTCCAGCCACGGCACCTGTGGTAAGCATGCGGGTTGAAAAGGTGGGAAAAGCACAGGTGTCCCCACCTGAGAATCCAAGTGAAGATTAAGCTAAGGTCAGTACTTATCAAATTTGAGTAGAATAAAGAGACCTTTTTCATCACAGTTAGGTTTTCAAAATGTAGAGCTAAAAAGCCAGTCGAATGAATGAGAAATGGCTCAGGGATTCCTTCCGGGGTCAGAGCGCAGGCCGGCTGCTCGAGCCAGGTGGACGGGTCAGCCTCCAGGGAAGCAGTCAAAGCCAGAGTCGTGGCTGAGAGGGAGAGGGACTTGAGAGACCTGGGAGCCATCTGGAGCATAGTGGGCTGGAGAGGAGGGGGTCAGACAGCAACCTGGAAGGGTCGAGGGGGGTGAGCAAGCTGGGCGAGGGGAGAAGGAGTGGACGTGGCCACGCCATGTGGTCACACATGCAGCTGTGCAGGGGCTCCAGGGACAGAACGGTGCCAGCAGCACAGCCAAGGAGAACTTCTGAACAGCGATTTGATGGAATCCGAACTGGGCAAGATTACTTAGCAGCTTGCTGAATAGAGCAGGATATCCTTTTTTTTTTTTTTTGCGGTACGCGGGCCTCTCACTGTTGTGGCCTCTCCCGTTGCGGAGCACAGGCTCCGGACGCGCAGGCTCAGCGGCCACGGCTCACGGGCCCAGCCGCTCCGCGGCATGTGGGATCCCCCTGGGCCGGGGCATGAACCCGCATCCCCTGCATCGGCAGGTGGACTCTCAACCACTGCGCCACCAGGGAAGCCCCAGGATATTCTTGAAAGTACTTTTAATTACCCAGGCAGCATCCATTGCTGTCAGTGAAACCCGCTTAGGTACTTGTGTTGGTGTTTGTGGGAGGAGCCATCCCTTCAGCCCGGTTGTCTTTCTTGTCCTCCATCTCTCCCTCTCTCTCTCTTTTTAATTGTGGTCAAATATACATAACGTAACATTTACCGCGTCACCATTTTTAAGTGCGCAGCTCAGCGCCATTAGGCACATGCGCGTTGTTGTTCAGCCGTCCCCGCCCTCCAACCCCAGACCATTCTCACCTTCCCAAACTGAGTCTCTGTCCCCACTGAGCAGTGATTCCCCCTCCCCCCGAGTAAACTCTGTTCTCCTTCTGTTTCTGTGAGTTTGCTGCCCCAGGTGCCCGTAGAAGTGGCCCCGTGCAGCGCTCGTCCCTCTGCGTCCGGCTGATAGCACTTGGGCAATACGTCCTCGAGGTTCGTCCGTCCACGTTGGGGCAGGTGTCACCCCCCTGCTTTTGCAGCCCTCCGCCTGCCTCGTGGGTGAACTCAGCAGGAACACCTCAGTGCCCCGGGACCACTTGCCACCCTCAGTGACCCGACGTTAGACCCGTACCTGTGGGCTGTGTGAGAAGGTCAGGCTTTATCCAGCAGGAGTATTTAGCTGTTTTGTTTTCGCTCGCTTTTCTCAGAGGTTTGGAATGTAGTCACCCCCCCCACCAAGTCACCACCACCTACTGGAAAGACTGGGAGAGTAATTCCTCTGTGTCCTCCAGGAAAAGGAGAGTGTTTTGGTCCCCGAGGATTTGGACTCTGGAGTTCCGAGGTCATAAAGGTCTGTGTTGAGGCACTAGAGGCAGGGGGTCCCCGAGGGAGAGGGCTGGAGGGCAGGCTGGGTGTGGGCTGGAGTCGGGCTGGAGAGGGACCGTCGTGGGGAGTGGGCAGGAGTGTCGGCAGCCCAACAGGCCACCGGCCGAGGGACCCACATCCTGTCCATTCCAACCTGCTGAATTCCTAGCAAGTGCCGGAGAAAGGCAGGGGGCAGAAGGAAGTGGGCTTCTAGGGACAGCATTCGAGGCTCTTGCTGCGAGTTAGCTGAGGCTTGTGGCTGCGCAGCGTCGTTGGCACGAAACGCCTGCGTTCTTACACTGCCGGTGCGCCCATTTCTCTGCACGCATAGAAATGTTAGCTGTCCCGCCCGCTTCAGGAAGCAAGAGCAGGATTTTCAAAGTAAAATGCTGTGAGAATGTTTCCTCCTGTCTGCTCCCTGGTGGGGGTGGGGGGGGCTCTGGAGATGAGATGCACCGTCAGCCAGTGCGGCAGGGCGGCACCACCAGACACCAAACGCCATCATCCTGCCTTCAGTAAGAGCAGAGGCCTGGACGTTTGCAGCCCTTCCCTCTCCATCCCCCAGGGCAGCACGCAAGTCTGTTTAGATAATAACAGTCCCAAGTGACTCTGCACTGAGGATTTTTTCCATTCTCTTCATCATGAAATGTTCATCTGGGAAAAAGAAGCGTTCCAGCCGCAAGACGCTTCGGATTTCGGAGGCTGAATTCAGTCTTTCTGGGGGTGGGAGGTTAAGATTGGCTTGAAGATTGTTTGTCTAGTGTAAATTAAACTCGGTCTTAGAACAGAATTCCTCCACAAGTTGTTTAGCTATTACGTATTATTTTCTTAGTGAGCACATCCAAAAATATACAAGTGCTGTTTCCCTTAAAAAATGGTGTTTTTTTTTTTCCTTGCTAAGAATATTCTGTTTGGAGTGCTTAGAACATCGTAGGGTGGACAGAATCATGTTGTTCCCTGAAACTTTGTGGATTCCCTGACAAATGTGCAGAGAAGCCGCTGGTATGTTGTGGGGTGGGCATGGGAGGGAATAAGATGAAAGAACGTCCTGGAGGGCAGTTTGGCAGAATCCATCATAACTTATTCCACATGTGTGCAGAGTGATAACAAAAGACCGGCAACAGCCTAAACGTCTGTTGTGTCCATGCACGTCAGAGGAAAGAACGGAGACGAGAATGAGCTGGTGTATAGTGAGTATCTCGCGTGTGGCGGACATTGTTCTGCATGCTTACCTGTGCCTTGCACATTTAATCTTGACTGCAATCCTATGAGGTATCTATTCCAAATCCACTCTAAGGATTCGGAGACCAAGGCACAGAGAAGTTGCCTACGCGGTCACAGTCATACCACTAGTAATTGACGGGACTTCTGGCTTCAGAATCCAGCCTCCTAGTTTCTACACTGTAGCCGTCTCTGTGTTATGTGGTGTAAAGACCCATCTCTATGGATCTTGGTGAGAGGGAAAAAAATCAGGATGTAGAACTGTCTGCACGTCATGCTACATTTGCCTAAAAGGAGAGGAAATAAATATACGTGTTTGTGTAAGTGCAGGGCGGGGCTGTCCAGTGGCACTTTCTGCGCTGATGAGGATATTCTAGATCTGTGATGTCCAGCACGATAGCCACTCACCACTCGTGGTTCCCAAGTGTTTAAAAGGTGGCTCATGTGGCCGAGAACCTGAATTTTAAACTTTATTTAATTTTAACTAATTTAAACAGCCACCCGTGGCTAGTGGCTATTGTGTCGGACAGTGTAGGACAGAACAGACGCGGGAGCTGGCGAGAGAGCATTTAATCGTCTGGTTTTCAGGCTCGACTTTAGCAGAAGCTTCTGCAGAAGCTTTTGTTGGAAGGGCAGGTTCCATAGCCAATCATTTCAATACCATGAATATAATCTAACCGAATCTAATCTAGGCATTTGGGAGATGGGGAAACTAAAAACCAGAAAAGTTGAGTCATTTGCCCGAATTCGCAGTCACATGGCTGCTTTAGTGACAGAGGAAGACCCGGGCCTAGGAGCTGGTCACAACTCGGGTGTGCTTTTTCTCCTTAGAGCCACTCACGTTTTGGTTTGCCAAGGCCCGTTCAATCCGACTTCCGGCCACAAAAAGAAAACAAAAACCAGACTTTTGTCTCCAGTGTCCCGCAACCACATGGGGAATCCCGTCCACGACTTGCTGGTTCTCTGCAGCCCAACCACCGGGGGCCTCCTCCATGTGACCCCCCGCCCCCATCACGGTGTGTCTGCCCTGCCTGCTCCACTGAACGTGGCCAATCATGCGGGCCGGGAACCACGCTTCGTTGTTTGTCTGTCCCTCAGCCCTGACCCCCCGGAGGGGCCTGATGAACACTTGCTGTAATTGGATTTCAGAGCAGTGGGTTGGGCTCTTCCTCCACCCTGGAGATTTGACCCATGGGTGCACATGGTGCATGAGAAGGTTTCTGTAACACATCCTTGATGGATACAGGTAAGCTCTCAGCTAGAAAGATGGGGTTTAGGGATGCAGCGAGATGACAGAGCCTGGAAAGGGGGTGACTGGGCCATTCTAGGATGAGTGGAAGCAGCAGAGCTGCAAATAACCATCTCCTTTTTTAGAAAGAGGCAGCCAAGAAGGTGAGTGAAATTAATGAAAATGATGGGTGAAATTAACAAAAGGCAGTAGAGGACAGGAGAGGAAGAAGATTCTTGAAAGGTGTTCCTCCTGGAACGAGGGCTGGGCCTGGGGATGGGACGCGGCAGGGGGTGGTTTGGGAGCCAAGCCGAAGGGGTAGGCGAGACATCACAGGAAGCTGCAGAGGAACTGCTGTCCCCTGTCCCCGTGCTGAGGGAGGCCAGCCCTGCAAGCTGAACTGGGGGCAGGGCGGGAGGGGCACTGGCTTGGGGCTGGACCCAGCTAGGTAGTTCAGGGGCCGGCCGTGAGGCAGCAGGGCACTTGCAGTGAAACAGGACCACGTGTCACAATGCCAAGGTCAGAGAACCTCAGGGAGGGAAGTCGTGGCTGGGGACGCTCCAGCGCTTGTTCAGTGAAGAAGGAACAAAGAAAGATAAGCTCCAGCCACTCTTCTGATGTCAGTACCCTTCGGACTCTGTCTCCAGGGAGAGGTTATGCATATCTGCCTATACATCCCTGGAGACACAGCAGCCCTTTTGTCATCAGAAAGCCCTTATCCTCAGAAGACGTTCCTGTTCCCTTTGCCCTGTAACTTACCCCTTGGTCCTCGCCATGTAAGGCAAAGGGCAACCCTTCCTAGACTCGCTGCTCTGAGCTACGCTTTCCCAGGTCTTGAAGCCTCAGTTCCTTCAACACGGATACAGTGTGGGAAGACTCATTGAAAAAGTAAATTATTCCAAATTAATCTCTGAATTCAGTTCCAATTAAAATCCCAACTGGGGGACTTCCCTGGTGGCACAGCGGTTAAGAATCGGCCTGCCAATGCAGGGGACACGGGTTCGAGCCCTGGGCTGGGAAGATCCCACATGCCTCGGAGCAGCTCAGCCCGTGCACCACAACTACTGAGCCTGCGCTCTAGAGCCCTCGAGCCACAACTGCTGAGCCCACGTGCCACAACTACTGAAGCCCGCGTGCCTAGAGCCCATGCTCCACAGCAAGAGAAGCCACCGCAATGAGAAGCTGGCGCACCAAAATGAAGAGTAGCCTCAACTCGCCGCAACTAGAGAAAGCCCGCACGTAGCAATGAAGACTGAACACAGCCAAAAATAAATAAATTAAATAAATAAAATTTTTTAAAAATCCCAATTGGATTTCTTTATTCATGAACTTAAAATAGTTAAAAATTCACCTGGTAGAACAAACAAGAACAGCCAAGAAAGTTTTGAAGGAGTATATAGTATAATAATGAAGGTGCATTTGCCATACCTGATTGGGAACATACTGAAGCTGGAGTAGGTCAGGCCCCTTCATCCTACCCCCTGTTAACCCACCTCATAGATTCCAGAGAGATGACCATAAAATCTTAAATCTTATGCTCAGTGAAATACGTCAGACAGAGAAGACAAATACTGTATGACATCACTTATATGTGGAAACTAAAAAATAAACAAACTCGTGAATATAGCAAAAAAAGAAACAGACTCACAGATGCGGAGAACAAACTGGTGGGGAGAAAAGGGAAGGGAGGAGGGGCAAGATAGGGAGAGAGGATCAAGAGATGCAAACCATACACATAAAATAAATAAGCTACAAAGATATATTGTACAGCACAAGGAATATAGCCAATATTTTGTAATAACCATAAATGGAGTATAACCTTTAAAAACTATGAATCACTATGTTGTACACCTGAAACTCACATAATATTGTACGTTGACTGTACCTCAATTTTCCAAAAAATTTTAAATAAAAAGTAAATAGATAAAAAATAATTTAAAAAAATGTAACTAGTACAACTGAGGAGAAAAAGGATAAGCAAAACTTTTCAGACTTGACCTGAGAGATAATCAGCCACATAAAATCTTAAGTAGAGAAACAAATGATTAAAACAATGATATGAATAGGGTCAGGAGAGGAAAGGAATTCCAAGGAAGCCCCAAAGTTATTTGCTTGAGGGACAAAAGGTTGATTTCCATTCTCCACTGTGCAGCAGACATAAAAGAGGTACATAAAGCAAGTTCTGAGTTACCTATACCTGTACAACAAACCACCCCCAAATCTAGTGGGTTAGAATAACAATAGTGTTTTGTTCCCAAGTCTTCAGTTTAGGCCTGACCTGCTTTGCTGCACCATGTCTGGGGCCTGGAACAGTTGGGGGCTGGCCAGCCTCTCTCTAGACAGCCTCTGCCCTTGGCTGGGGTGGGCTTCTGCACACCGGGGGCCTCGGGGCTCCCAGAGACGGTGTTCCGAGTCCTGGGTAGAAGCTTAAGGCTCCTTGTGCCCCAGCCTTGCGGGTCCCATGGGTCACTCCTCCACACTCACGTAAACTATTAAGGCCAAACCAGATTTCAGGAGGAGGAGGGGGTACACTCAGCCCCTCCAGTGGAAGATTTCGGAGACTCTGTAGCCTCCTTTAATCTATCACAGGGGGAAAAAATTATGGTCACTAGACTGTCTTTCTAGCAAGTTCTTTTGTTTTTTGCGGTACGCGGGCCTCTCACTGTTGTGGCCTCTCCCGTTGCGGAGCACAGGCTCCGGACGCGCAGGCTCAGCGGCCATGGCTCACGGGCCTATCCGCTCCGCGGCATGTGGGATCCTCCCGGACCGGGGCACGAACCCGTGTCGCCTGCATCGGCAGGCGGACTCTCAACCACTGCGCCACCAGGGAAGCCCTCTAGCAAGTTCTTAATTCCATTTTCCTTCGCTCATCTACAGCCAAGTCTGTATTCTTCTTCCTCAAAATTTTTGGGGGGAAAAGAAAAAAGAGGGCATAACCCAAGGAACTATTCAATACAGAAACATACAGTTATTAGGACTCAGATTCATTCATTACCTTGGAATCTACATTGGCTTATTCTGTCTGTATTTGATGCCATTAATATTTTTAATAATGTGTATTGTTTTTCCTAATTGTAAAAGTAGCACATAGTCATTGTAGAAAAAAAACAGGCAACACATACAAAAGAAAGATGAAGAATTAGGTTGAACATCAGCTCAATTTGGTTCCTGTTTCTGATTTATTGAAATCATTTTGGTGTCTGAATCTATGCATTTGTTATTCTCTGTCTCTCCCAGACTTCCTCAACTAAGTCAATGATGATGTAGAAGAATACAGGACCAACCCTCTAGACTAACGTTTATCCAATAATTCATGAAAAATACCAAGTATCTAGAAGTTACTGCATATGGCAAACATTTCAAAAACCAGAACATTGGAGTTTTCCCACAAGCTTCATAGGAACGTATACAGATTAGAAAACTGAGTTACAGATTTTTTATGAAGTTTTTCAAAAGAAAAGTTTATTTAGCTTAATTGGTAGACAGCCTAGGGTATTGCCAGTTCCCCATTCTGAGCAATAATGATGCAGTAAACATTCTTGTAGGTATGTCTTTGGGCAGATAGATGCATGACTCTTTCTTCTAGAAAAGTTGCCTAGAAGTGAAATTGCTTGATCAAATCATATTTTCATGAAAAAAAAAATGCTTCCGGTTGCCTTCCTAAAAGCCTGTACCAATTTGTGTTCCTATCAGCCAACATAAGAATACCTATTTCCCCGTATCTTCATTACCTCTGTGAATTTACCATCTATTTCATTTTTGCCAATTGGTTGAGTGAAACATTGCGCTATTTTTATTTTCTGGTGAGACTGAACACCTCTTCTTATGTTTCTGACTGTTTGTTTTTCCTCTTTGGCTCCTCACCAGGTCATTCCTCTGCCAGTGTTTGCTTGAGCTGTTTCTCTCTTTCTCATGGTTTAAAGGAATAGATTCTAGATATTAGTCATTTGCTGTATGTATGCATCTATCTTATTTTTAATGTTTGTCATACAGAAACTTAATTTTATGTAGTCGGTTCTCTCAGTTCTTTTATGCTCGTTGCATCTTGGGCCTTGGATGGCTTTCTTTTCCCAAGATGATAAATCCGTTCATCTATCTTCTAATAATGTTTGATGTTGGCTTATAAATTTAGCTATCTGATAAGACATACTTATCTCCAGGCAGCTAATCTCCAAGAGAAGGGAAACTCACGAGGTGACCCCATGGTCACAGCTCTCTGCTGGGGAACAGTTTCCATCATGGTGCAGAGCTGGCATGTTCGGGGGGTGGGAGGCAGTGATCAGAGTGGGCACCCAAAACAGTGACATTCAGCGGTATGGGGCCTCAGAAAGGAAGAATCTGCAGAGAGGGGCCCCTGTGGTCCACAGGCGGGTCTCCATGACTCCAGGGCTGAGGACTGTGCTGACCACGTGTGGGTCCAGGCCACTCGGGGTTCACCGGGTAGCCCGAGGCTGGACCGGCTCCTGGAATGGGATGGATGCAGATACGTATGCAGACAGGGAGTGAGGCCGGATCACGTGCAGGGGAGGGCGTGCAGGCCGCCCTTGTGGTGATTTCACCCGCCCCCCGCCCCCTGCCCCCCATGTGTGCACGTGCTCTGTACTGTTTCTTACCAAATCTTCAAAGGAAGGTTGGGTCTCCCCAGGACTCCTTCCTAGACGAGCTGAACCTTGATGAGGAATGAGCTGCTTTTATCCCCCATGAGCTCTAAATTGTTACATTTCCCCCCCGCCCAAAAAAAACCCAGTCTGATTCTACAGCTGTGACAATAAGACATCTCCAAAAAAGGTCCAGGAGGTCCCAGAGAGGGGATGCTAAGGCCTCCCTGTGCCCAGGACAGCTGGTCCCTACAGCAGGGGACAGACGGCATTTTCTAATCAGTCTCCTGTCTTCTTCCCAGAACCTTCATTTTTTTTTTTCTTTTTAACTTTTTAAAAACTCGTGCATTTAGTGCACACAGAGTCGACCCGCTCATAGAAATCTAGCGGAAGAGCCTAGAGAGACCCTGAGAGAAGATGAAGACGGGGTGGGAGCACAGCCATATCCTCGGTGGGGTTGAGGGGACCCACCCGTGTAGGCTGGCAGAGTGGTTCCTGTTTTTACCAGATGTTGGTGTTTCCAGGCAACAGAAGCAAATGAGATGGACCTTCCAGAAGCAAAAGCTGTGGCGTGTTGGGTTTTGCTCTGCTCTGTCGGTCTGCGGCCTCTCCACTCGCCCTTCCGGAGCTTGTCTACAATCTCAGCCACTCTGATTATTTTCTTGGATGTTCACTAACGTTAGTTTAGCTTCCCCTGTGCCCTTCAGTGTTTCCATGTTTCTCAAATGACTTTTGCTGCCCTGAGGACAGAATTCTCTTATCTTACGAAATTTTCTTCTAAGTGCTCCTAGAAACTTAACCTATTTTGGAGATGCTCAGAATGTTACCTTTTTTATATCTGAGCCTTCCTTTCCCCAGAATTTTCTCTCACTCAGAAATATCTCTGAGGTGTTTATATCCCAGAGAAAGTTAAAGATAATTTGCAGTGAGTAATCACCCTTGGGAAAATAATCAGCAAGTTTCTTTTGGTTGTCGCTCTGCTGTTTCCCGCCAGTAAATCTTATAGTACCTAAATTGCAAAATGTTGGCATTCTTTTTAATAGCCACAGTTCAGCCCCTTAAGAAGATCAGGGTCCCAGTTTCTTTCCTTTTTCCTTCCTAATCCATCTCTTCCTATCTGTTTTATTGATGTAGGTTTTATTGTACATACACACGTACAGCTCAGTGAATTTTCACAAAGTGCATGTAGCCCACGTCACGAGCGTCCAGCTCACGACACACAGCATTGCCCCCACCCAGAATCCCCTTCGTGCTCCCTTCCAGTTACCGACTTCCAGTCAAGGATAGCAGTTATCGCAGTCAATGTTACTCAGGAATAAGTAACAAGGCAAAGAATTGAGGATCTATCTTGTAGAATGCCTTGTTGGCCGTTTTCCTTGTTTCTCTAAGTTATTCTTTTGATGAAGCCCTAAGATTCAGCTGAATGGGCATTAGGAAGAGGAAGACATCGTATTAGCACTCACGGGGTGTTTGTGTTCTTGTCCTTGGTCAGTGCATCTATGAGCGTTGAGGACTGTTGCCCGCAAGCTCGGCAGGCCTCCCCCCTCACCAAGGCTGAGCCGACCTTGATCATCCCCAACTGAAAAGAAGGCTTTTCATCCTGTCCAGGGGTGGGGCCTGGAGTCAGTAGTCACCTTGTTCCTTGGCCCAGGAAACTGTCCTCTCTGCCCTTACCCGGCGCCCCGGTCCCATCCACGAGTACCTCCTGCTGTGTTTCCTTGACCTCTCTGGTCACGGCAGTGGGGCTGGGCCCACAGTCCCTGCCCAGCTACCCTGGATGCCTTTCTTGTCCAGGGAAACTGGCCACCCAGAGATAGGTGGTCCCCGTGCTGCCACCGGCACCCCCAAGCTGTCCACACGGTCCAGTCTGCAGGGCCCCCGGGAAGGCCGTGCCGTCCCTAGGAAGCCCTGGCTCCGTGCTCGGCGAGGCCATCCCCCTGTGCCCTCAGCATCCCCTGCGCCCCCTCGGTCTGCTGACCAGAGACCCTCAGAGCACTCAGGTCAGTGATCTGAAGACGGGTGCACAGCTGAACGGGGATTCAAGTGAGAGAGACCCGGTAGGGCACACATCAGCTCACCCCTTACCTGTGATTCTCGTGAAAAACACGGCCGTTATCAAACTGTGTCACCCCACAGCTAACCCCTCACTCACCCAAATATACCTTGGGGGGCAGTAAGGAAGCACGTGGGGTGGTGCTGTAGCAACAGGGCGACCGCTGAGGCCTGATGCCTTAGCACGCTGGCCCTCACCTTCTGACCAGAGGGCCCATAGGTGCACGCGTGTTTAGCTGTCCCGCCAGCCGTGCTGAGGTGGGAATTGTTGTTGCTCTTGTTGTCCACGTAGAACCGTGGACAGTTTCAGATGACCTTCAGGGAACTAGAGCTGGGTTGTTCCACCCAGAGATAAAACGGGTAAGGTTTTTTTGATAACATCATGTTCTTGGAATGAACGTAATGTGACGAATCATAGCCTCATGCCGTCTGTCTCTGCCAGAGTCAGAACTGTTCAAAGTCCAAAACCTGGGAAACAGTTGACGTGAAAGAGAAGCCCTTCCTGACCCAGATGTTGGATTTGCTGAGCTGACCGGATTTGGAATTTCCATTATTCCTTTTTTTAAAAGCTAGGACACTGCCCCCTTTGTCTGGGACAGTGTTGGGTGGTCCCGCTGCTGAAGCGTGAGGGTCCGCGTGTGTCTCAACGATCCCCGATGGCCTGCGAGCGGCTGTCCACCTGGAAGTGACCCAGCCATCTGCGCTGTCCTGAGGGCATGAGTCGTTCTGATTGACTTTTCAACCCTGGCTTTGGTCGCACCAGATTTTCGTCTCAACCTGCTCAATAAACGAGGACATTTACACTTCAGATCAAAAGCTGTTCCTGAGTGGTGTTCAGTGAACTAAAACAGAGGGTGCCATCCTGGTTTTGTGAGGTGGATGGCATTGTCATCCCTCTGGGTCCCCTTGGCCTCTCCAAATGCCAGTGGAGATTGTGCAGGTGGAGAAATGTGACGCTTTGTGTCATAGATGGCACGAGAGAGAAGTGTAGAAAATGTTTTCACGCTTTAGGAGAAGAAAGATCTGCCAAGTGTCAAACGCTTTCAATGTAAAGTGAATTTACACAGGAAGGAAGTCAGGGAGGGAGAGAGAAAAGAAAGGGAAAAGGAGGAAGGAGACACAGCAAGAGGACACGTGCCCTGCAGCCGGGCGGGCGGGAGCCGGCCCGTGACTCTGGTACACCGGCAGCATTTCTTTTCTTTTCGCTTCAGCTCCCTCACCTGTCAAATGAGCACCACACCGCTTACCGTGCATGGTTGTTCTGGGAGTTAAATGAGAAAATACACAGCGACAGGCACCTTGTAGACACTCAGCAAACGTTTCTGCCCTACCGTCCCCTTAAGTCTGGACCGCGGAGCATTTGGAAACACCGCCCCTCACGGTGGTGCCCGGTTTCCCTGCAGCTGGCCCGGCCCAGCCTGGCTTCCCCTTCCCAGGGTCTGACGGCCCAGTGTCTGCTTTGAAAGCTGGGAGTGAACTGGATGGACCGTGGCCCCGCCCAGCTCTTCCCTCTTCAGAAGGTATAAAATCAAAGCGCTTCCCATGTCTAGAGCAGCCCCCAGCCCCCTCATCAGGTAGCTCCAAAGTCCCCAGAGAGGCTTTTGAAGCCAAAGATGCAGATGAGCCACTTGTCAGGGGTCCCGGCTTTGGCGACCAGCCTGAGAACAGACTGGCCCCTCCCAGCAGGGGATTCTCAGACGTTTATGTCACACTGGTACCTGGCAGCTTGTGTGTTTGGTTGTGCTCTGGGCCACGTCCCTTCGCGCGGAGTGGGAGTGTGCTTGCAGACCAGACCCGGAGCAGGACACACAGCTGAAGGCGGTGCTCCCGAGGGGCGTCCTGGGGTCCCGGGACCACCCTGGACTGCAGTTGGAGGCGGGAAAAGACTTGTTAGAGAGGCCAGATGTGGGCCCTGGGTCCCTGGCATGTCCTGGTTCAGGTAAAGCTGCATGCGTGGCGGCAACACTACCTCCTCCACCGAAAGCACCCAGGACAGGCCTGCGCTCGGGGCCCCCTGGGGTGTGCCCTCCTGCAGGTGCTTCCATGGCCTCTCCCAGGCTGTTTCAACACATTCAGGCAGCCGCTGTGTAGATCAGCCTGAGCGGTGAGGGGTCGGTGGGCTTGGGAACCTGGCATTTCATTCAGGATGAACCTGTGAACTTGGGAAGAAAGCCCGCCCTGTTAGGATGAGCTCGGTCAGGGAGAAAGAGGCAGGTGGTTGTGAGGGTCTAAGAGGTGGAGGTAGCCTGGAGCTACCAGGGGTCCTGCCTGGGAAGCGTCATCTCCGTGGGCTGCCTGTCAAGTTGGATGTTGGCTTCCTTATCACTGTTTGCCAGGCAGCTCCTGGGGCCCCCGCCTGTCCTGAAGGAGGAGCTCCTTTCTCCCCCCCTGAGATGCCCCCAAGTTGTAGGGAGAAGAGGGTAGTGGCAGGAATAAGCCATGTGGGTTTTTAAGGTCTTCTTGTTTAGTCTTGGTCTCCCTGTTGTTAATTGGGGTCATAGGTAATGATGGTGATGGTGATGATGGTGGTGGTGGTGGTGGTGATGGTGATGATGGTGGTGGTGGTGGTGGTGATGGTGATGATGGTGATGGTGGTGATGGTGGTGATGGTGATGATGATGGTGATGGTGGTGATGATGATGGTGATGGTGATGATGGTGATGGTGGTGGTGGTGGTGATGGTGATGATGGTGATGGTGATGATGGTGATGGTGATGATGGTGATGGTGATGATGGTGATGGTGGTGGTGGTGGTGATATGTTGGTGATGGTGATGGTGATGGTGGTGGTGATGGTGATGATTCTTCTTTGGCCACATAAGGCTGGGAGGTACTGGGATGTGCAAAGCTGACTAGGTAGGTTAATTTGAGAGTAAGATGTCAGAGCCTTTGACATACCAGAGGGTGGGCAGAAGTTCCCTACTGTTTTGAGATGTAGAGAAGAAACTTATGGTTACCAAGAGGGGAAGGTGGGATGGGGTGAATTGGGAGATTGAGATTGACATATATACACTACTATGTATAAAAGAGATAACTAATGAGAACCTACTGTATAGCACAGGAAACTCTACTCAGTGCTCTCTGGTGACCAAAATGGGAAGGAAATCTTTAAAAAAAAAAAAGATATATGTATATATATAACTGATTCACTTTGCTGCACATCAGAAACTGACACAATATTGTAAATCAACTATACTCCAATAAAAATTAATAATAAAAAAAAGAAGTTCCCTACTGTTTTGAGCTCCAAAGGCTTTTCTCGTGCCTTTTTTTTTTTTTTGGCCATGCTGCATAGCTTGCAGGATCTTAGCTCCCCGTTACCCCTGTGGTGGAAGCATGGAATCTTAACCACTGGACCGTCAGAGAAGTCCCTTGTGCTTTTCTGTGAATGGATTTGGGCAACGCCAGGCCACCATTCCTGGCACCAAAATTAAAGGTACTGCCAGCAGATTGGGTAGTGTCTGATCTTGTCTTACTGCAAACCCAGAGGTGGATACGCACATGGATCCTAGCACGGTCCCGTTCATAGTCTGTGACTTGGCACGGTTTGGTGATAAATGCTGCTTTCCCCCCACAGAACATCGATATCACCAATTTCAGCAGCAGCTGGAGTGATGGCTTGGCCTTGTGTGCTCTCCTGCACACCTACCTGCCTGCTCACATCCCGTACCAGGAGCTGACCAGTCAGGAGAAGGTAAGTCCCCCATCCCCACCCCTCCCTGGTCACCCCTGTTACCCTCCAGAACACACAAGGGGAACTCCTCATACTTTCAATACATCCCAACCGGGGTGAGGTTTGTGGACTTGAGGTGGTAATTGGGGTACTGATTCCAGCACAGATAACTATGGAGGACAGGTCTATACTGCAGAACCCCACCCCTGGTAAATGTTCTCAGTTTCCTTGTTACCTAGAAAAACACAGTGGAGCCCAGTTGACTGTGGCTGCTGAGAAGTTCCTGTCACCCGGTTTTCAAAGAAAACCCTGATGGACTCTCACCTTCATGGTTTCAAGACATTGGCCAGCATTTTCAAAATCTTTCAAAATCTAAAGAACCAGAAAGCACCACTGAAAAGAGTTTCTTGCTCAAATAAGCTTGGGAAGCTGTATATTTGATCACACTTTTGGAGATTCACAGCACTCGTAAAGACTTCAAGAAGTCCTTTGTTAAAGAAACCTGTGTGACTCTGTTTAGCCCAACCTATATCAGAGCCACAGAACCTTTTTAACTTTTAATATAATCACCCGTAACAGGAATCAGCGGACTTCTCCTCTTGGGGGCCAGTGGTAGGCTTTGTGGATCTGTGTTCTCTGTCACAGCTACTCAGCTCTACCACTGTGGCTCCCAAGCGGCCACAGATGTTTGTAAACAAATGGGCATGCTGTGTTCCAATAAAACTTTATTTACAAAAACGAGCTGAGGGCCAGGATTGGCCTGCAGGCTGTGGTTTGCCAAATCCTGACCTAGAACATCCTAAAAATCACATTCCACAGAGTGTACTTTGGGAAACGCTGTCCCGGGCCCTGTGCTCATTCACTCAACAAGCATTTCTTGCCAGGCGTCAGTCACAGTAATAAGGGCAGCAGTGAGCACATAGACAGGTTCTTTGTCTTCAGGAGGTGGACGTTCAGTAAACGAGTGAGTAAACCTGTAACAAGCAACCCTGTAAATAAACAAAATGTGGAAGAACTTGAGAGAAACACGGGGCTGTAGGGTGAACAAGGGGACCTAACTTCCTTCCACCAGGAAGGCTGGGAAGGTCTCCGAGGAGGCGGAATTCCAGCTGAAAAGCTGACGTGAAGGAACCAGTGACACAAAGCGGGGGAGCTTTCCAGAGCCAGGGAGCACAGCCGAGGGGACGCCCGGTGCTTGCAGCCAGGGTTGCAGAGGACAGGGAAGGCGGCCTGCCATGCCGCCTGGCTTCCACAACGGCTGGCAGACGGCACTGGACAGTGACAGATGACAATCCCTGTTCTGAAAATATCTCTCTGTGAAAAAGTGAACTGTCACGGGGACAAGAATGAAAGAGAGGCTGCAGTTGGGAGGTTGTAGGCATTGTGGTGAGAGCTCACTTCCCTGTTCACCCGTTAGTGGAGGCCAGTGGCCGCATCGTGGGTGGGAAAGCGGAGGAAGATTCGAGATACATCTGAGACGCAGAACCAGCTGGACGCGGTGACTAAGTGGCTGTGGGGAGAAGAGAAAGCCGGAGGCGACCCAGGTGTCTGGCTGGCAGGACAGTTTGCTGAGGGGGAAGGAACAGAAATGTTTGAAAGCTCTGGTTTTGACTTTCTCACACTAGCATGTAAATAAAGTCCAAATGGTCCTGGCACTGATGGCGATGATAACTGAACAAAGTGATTTAATTGTTTAGAGTGTGTATCGGTCAGGGTTCTCCAGAGAAACAGAACTACTAGGATTTGGGTGTGTATGTGTATGTGTGTAAACACACAGATATATATACACACATAGAGAGAGAGAGGGAGAGAGATGTTTATTTATTTATTTATTTATTTATTTTTTTTTTTGTGGTACGCAGGGCTCTCACTGCTGTGGCCTCTCCCGTTGCGGAGCACAGGCTCCAGACGCGCAGGCTCAGCGGCCATGGCTCACGGGCCCAGCCGCTCCGCGGCATGTGGGATCTTCCCGGACCGGGGCACGAACCCGTGTCCCCTGCACCGGCAGGCGGACTCTCAACCACTGCGCCACCAGGGAAGCCCGAGATGTTTATTTTAAGCAGTTGGCCCATGCAGTTGTGGAGGCTGACAAAGCCAGTTTGCAGGGCGGGCTGGCAATCTGGAGACACAAAGTGTTGGTGTTATAGGTGGAGTCTAAACGCCGTCTGCCAGCAGAATTCCCTCTTCTTGGTGGGAGATCAGTCTTTTTTCCATTCAGGCCTTCAACTGATTGGGTGAGGCCCACCCACGTTATGGCGGGTCATTTGCTTTACTCAAAGTCCACCAATTTAAATGTTAATCTCGTCTTAAAAATACCGTCACAGAAATACCTAGAATAATTTTTAGTCAAATATCTAGGTACCAAGGCCTAGCAAAGTCAACACATAAGATTAACCATCACAGAAGTATTAAAGTTTCAGGGCATAAATTAAAACTTATGCTTTGTAATCTGTAAAGCAGGCTGGACAGGATTATTAAACAGTTTTGGGGGGAAATGGTCCATTTTGAATCATGTTACATCTGAGATGTCTGTGAAGTATGCAGGTAGCAATGTCAGAGGCAACTGGATAGCAAACCCAGGGTTCAGGGGGGGCAGGTCAGAGCTGGAAATAGAGATTTGGGGCCCCAGGAAATGGACCAGCTGTGTCTAATTGAGCTTAAATGATGGAAATGTGATACATCCATGCTGTCCGGTGCGGTAGCCACTCGCCACATGGGCTGCTGATGGGAAGTGTCTCGTGTGACTGGAAAACTGAATTTTTAATTTTAATTACTTTTAATTAAATAGCCACATGTCATGAGTGACATGAACCTGAACAAGGCAGGTATAGGTGGTATTAAAGCCGTGAGCGTGGAGGTCACCTGGGCCCCAGGCACTAAGGAAAGGCCCTCCCGTGTGGCTCCTCTGCTCTCAGCATCTCACTTCTGACACCTCTGTGAACAGCTGTGGGGGGCCCACACCAGGTGATTCTGTACCACCTGCTGTGTGTCATGCAGTTTAACTCAGTTCTGACGCTGTCCACTTGCAGACGGCGTCAGGTCCCACAGGTTACGGGCTCAGTCCTCCACAACTGCCCACCCCCTTCAGACACCTGTCACAAGTCCAGGTTGTCACCTGTGTTTCCAACCGACCAGCTGTAGATCAGACGTTCCCAGGACCCCCTCCTCGGGTTCAGTTAATTTGCTAGAGCAGCTGAGAGAACTCAGGAAAACAGCTGACTTACGAGGTTACGGGTTTGTTACAAAGGATATTAAAGGATATGGATGAGCAGCCAGATGAGGAGATGCATAGAGCGAGGTCCAGGAGGGTCCCGAGCACAGGACCTTCTGTCCCCTGGAGTTTGGGGCGTGCCACCCTCCCACACATCGATACGTTCACCCACCCAGAAGCTTTCTGAACCCGGTCCTTTGGGTTTTTCTGGTGGCTTCATTATTAGAGGCATGATTGATTAAATCATTGTCCTTTGGTGATTGATTCAACCTCCAGCCCCTCTCCCACCCCTGCAGGTCAGGGCGTGGGACAGAAAGTTCCAACCCTCTAATCCCGTGGTTGGTTCCCCTGGCAACCATCCCCATCCTTCAGTCATCCAGGGGTTTAAAAAAAATTGCCTCATTAACATAAACGCTGGTGTTGTTGGAAGGGGTTTGTTATGAGTAACAAAAGACACCTGTTTCGGGCTTCCCTCGTGGTGCAGTCGTTAAGAATCCCCCTGCCGATGCAGGGGACATGGGTTCGAGCCCTGGTCCGGGAAGATCCCACATGCCACAGAGCAACTAAGCCCGCGCTCCACAACTACTGAGCCTGCGCTCTAGAGCCCACGAGCCACAACTGCTGAGCCCGCGAGCCACCGCTACTGAAGCCCGCGTGCCTAGAGCCCGTGCTTCGCAACAAGAGAAGCCACCACAATGAGAAGCCCGTGCACCGCAACGAAGAGTAGCCCCCGCACGCCGCTACTAGAGAAAGGCCGCGTGCAGCAACGAAGACCCAATGCAACCAAAAAACAAAAGACACCTGTTTCACCTTTATTGCTCTGAAGCTGTTTCTGGAACCAAGGACAGAAACCAAATATTGTAACAAAATATGCCCCCGTGGCTCCTACATAGAAAATTACAAAGGTTTTAGGAGCTCTGTGCCAGGAACCAGGACAGAGCAAAGGTGCATTTCTTATTATAAATCACAGCTTCACAGAGGCACAGGGAGAAGACCAAGGAACAAGCTTTGAGGACTCCACACCTGTCAGGACAGAGGAGGGTGTCGCCGCGGAAGGACCAGAAGGTACCGCCACGGAGGAGACCAGCGGGGGCACGTGGAGTGCTGGGGTCCACGCGGCCCGGGCACTGCTGACAAAAAAATTAATCAGCTGATCTAACAAAGAGATAGAAAATTTTCTTGGAGCCAAGTTGAGGATTCTAACCCGGGAACAGCTTCTGAGAAAGTTCCAAGAACTGTTCCACCCTTTAGAGGTCAAAGCACAGTTACATAGGATTTTGAGACAGAGGGCTGTGCATTAAATGGTTAACATGATCCAGGTCTGCTGCGGGTCATGGGTCATCACGGCCCCTGGCAAGACTAAGAAGGAAGGTTGTCTCCTAGGGAGTGTCTCGCTGGTGCCGGGAGAATGGTGCTCCTTGCGGTTGAGCAGGCATTCCTGCCGATGGGGAGGTCTGGTCGATGCCTAATGCAGATACATCCTCAGAGTGTGACGTTTTTGCCTGCAGTCGTGGGCGCTTTGCCCTCCAGTCAGTACGGACGTGTTGGAAAATAATGGGCCTAAAAGTGTTTGTTTTCACACTTGGGATCGTGATTGCTTCCCGATGACGGAAACCGCAGCGTCTCCCTGGACGCCGATGATTCCCGCGATGCGCGGCTGGCTGCCTGGATCTGGAAACCTGCAGAGCAGCCAGGCATCACGGCTCAGTCACTCTCTTGTCCTTGTGGTCCAGGGGCCCGTGGTTCCTACACGTGGGGTTGCCTTTCTTCTCCCCAATCCAGAACACTGTCACTGGGGAGCACGCTGTCGGACCGTGGAAGGCTTCGGGTCTGTGAGGAGATGAAGGACTCAGCTCCAGGTGGCCAGAGTTTTCATTTTAAGATCATGTGGTGGGACTTCCCTGGCGGTCCAGCAGTTAAGATTACTCACTTCCACTTCAGCGGATGTGGATTCAATCCCTGGTCAGGGAACTAAGATGCCACGTGTCACACAGTGTGGCCCAAAAAAAAAAAAAAAGATCATATGGCTTCACAGCCTCCCCAAAGGACCAGCCAGCCTCCTGCTTCCTAAATGCCCCCATGTAGAGGCGCTCTGGGTGGAGGGACAGTTTAGCCACTGCCCTTGAGGAGCTTTGCCTTCAGGATGGGGAGAGAAACTCGTATCTATCAGAGTTACTGATGACGGTTCTCAGAAACAGTGTGTCAACACAGGCAAGTCAGATCATTAGTTTGAAACTGAGCATGTGTGTGAGACTCAGCCTGGGAGTATCTTGCTGGTGGAGAGAGAGGGATTCAGGCAGGGAAGCCTTCCTGGAAGGGGCCTATTCGAAGTTGGGCTTCAAAGGGGACGAGCTAATTTGAATGAAATGTGTGCCCTTGACCTCATCAGGGCGCGTGGAGTCCAGCCCTCACCTGGAGCCCGGATCTGGGGAGCTGTCAGTGCTGGGTGCTTCTCGGGGTTTTTGCTGAGCAACATACATCAAAAAGGGCACCAAGAGAGGCCGGTAATATCTGTAAAAACCCATTAAAATCAGAATCTAAAAATTGTATGGTCTAGCTCTCGACAGTCCAGAACGTTCAGAAGTCGTGAGCTGTTCCTCCTTCCTCAGTGGAAGTGTGACATTGGTACTACGTAGGGAATTTCTGATAACGTTAACAAGGATGTCTCCTGAGACGTTAAAGAGATTTACAAGCACGGGATGTGAGTTACAGTCAGTGGAAAGTTTGGTGTTTTTTCAGGAAAAAGCGTATTCCTCTGTCCTCCTGTTGAAACTCCCACTGAGGTCCTCAGATTCAGGTTGATAGGATGGACCGTCTTTATGTTGGTGTCTGAAACGAAGTACTGATATGAGGGGGAAATTCTGGGCTGGGGCTCCTCAGTCCTGTCAGTTTCAGGCGAGATCCCCACTGCAGGGCCAGCTGTCAGCAGAGTCCCCATGGCTGGGGGCTTCCACTGTCCAGGGGCTGGAAGGTCCTGGCTGGGCACACTCTCTGCCTCTGTCTCCCCTCTGGCCTCCCCACAGTGGCCGTGACGGTGTTCTAATGAGAGAATTGGGATCAAGATGCTTCATCACTAATGTCCTGCTGCCACCAAAACCAATAAAAGTCATTTTCATGCACCGGAAACCACCTCTCCCTATAATGGTCCATGTCATACCATATGCAATTTCAGAGTGTTTTCCGACAATTTTTCGACTATTTCTTCTTTGTTCAATTTCTGCTTAGAAAACACTAGCAGTTTCATTAGAATCAGGATAAAGGGTCTTGGGGGGCGGGGGGGGGGAATTCTGTATAAAACCTGAGGTTTAGAAATGCCTTTTCCTTAGACCTTACTGGTAATCAAAGAATACAAGTTAAAACAAAATATTATTTTTAGCCTGTCACATTTGGCAGAGACTTTTGGAAATCGTAACATTCTGTGCAAGTAAAGGTGGGAGAAAATGGGCCCTTAAACACTGTTGCTGGAACTGAAAACTGTGTTAACATTTACAAAGCTGTTTGGCATTGCATACCAAAAACCGTAAAAAAATGTTTGTATCTTAATGTCTGGAGTAATGGTAGCCTAAAAACCATTGGCTTACAGACTCCTTTCCTCCCCCAGAATGAACCCAAAGGACTTTAAGATAAGGACAAAGGCCTCATTAGCACCAGAGTAGGAGCTTCCTGCTGCTGGCTGGGGCTAAAGTAAAGGAAGCCAGGAGCCACTGGACAGCTCCCCTCTCAGCAGGACGGAGAGCAGTGTTAAAGTTTCCGCTCAGTCCATCCCCATTAATTACCTTTAATATGGAGGAAGGGGGCCGGCGGCTTGGGCAAGACGACCACAGGTCAACGGCTTTCCAAGGCCCCGACCACAGACCAGAAGAAAAGTTTTTTGCCGTGTTCTAGTGTTTCCCGTGACCTGGTACCTAGTACAGAGAGTTTGCCTCAGTATCCAGCGGACCCCTTAATCTTCAGGCACCAGATGTGCCGGAAAGGACGGAAAGGGGAAGTGGGGAAATGTATAAAATTCTGTAGAAAATCTAAATGCATAAAATTACAAAATTCTGCTGAGCAACAGAAAATGTGAATACATAGGGAAACATTCGTCTCTCAATTATACTTACTTTACCAGTTTAATTAAAGTTTCATATAATCTGAATGACTTCAAATGAAATATGGGAGGAGGCGTGACCAAATGATTCTTAAGTTCATCCAGATGAAGAAGCATCAGAGAACAGCCAGAAAGCGTCTCAAAACAGGAGCAACAAATGAGGGCTAAGTGATGTGGAGCCTCTAAAGTTCTAGGGGAAATGATTTTCAACCTAGAGTTCTGTATCCAGCCAGATTATTAACCAAGTGAGATGGCAGAAAAGAGAAAATTTCGTATATGAATGCATCCAGAAAATGTATCTCTCCCACAGCCTTTCTTTAAGAGGGAAACTAAGAATGTGCTCTAGTAGAATGTGGTTCTCAGGGGAATTCCCTGGCAGTCCAGTGGTTAGGACTCTGAGCTTTCACTGCGGAGGGTGTGGGTTCCATCCCTGCTCGGAGAACTAATATCCCGCAAGCTGCAGGGCGCAGCCATAGATAGATAGATAGATAGATTTTAAAAATTTTAAAAAAGAACAGAGGTATTATCCAAAAACTGACATGAGGTTTGTGGACAAAAAGTGTCGCCTGCCATATCAGTAAACAAAGGACGTTGCGGCCATCAAGCCCTCAGCCACTGCCCCCGCCCCGACCACGTAACCTGCGAGGATCCAGGATGGAGGAAAAAAGCAGGATACGGGCCCTAGATAGTTAAGGTGCATTTCAGAGAAACGATTTCAGTGAGCCCAGACTCTTGCATCTTCCCATGCATAGAAAAGTGCTAAACTCATTAGCTTGAGAAGTTTGTTTTGTTCTTTAATTAGCAGAAATCTTTTGATATTCAACAACCTGGTTTGTTTTTGCAAAACTCCTGTGTATTCTGGCTTCTCCCTGACCTATTCGGAACAATCCCTTCAGAGCTATCTGAGAGCCTGTCTCCCAGGCTTAAGTCCTCAGTATGTCCACCAAGTAAAACATAATTCTCCACTTTTAGGTTGTGCTTTTTTTTTTTTGGGTCAGTCGACAGGTTCTGGAGGACTCCAGGGCTGAAGGGTTTCATAGAATAATGATACGATTAAGAGCTTGGGGGTCTAATAAAGGGGGGCAATGAGAGAACAGAACATATTAGAACAGAAAGTCAGTTTGGTACAAAGAGAATATCATGGATTGTAAGCCATAGTCAGAAAGATAAGAAACCAGAAGATGAGAGGAGGCACCGTTCTTTTCCCAGCAAGAAAAATCCCAACAAGTAGAACTGAAAACAAACGGACTTGAGGACAGTCAAGGTAATCTGTTAATCTTTTTTTCCCCCCCGTAAACTAATATCATTGGTTGCATATTTGACTTCAAAACTTAAGTGTTTTATAAACAGTAGGTAATCTTTATAGGAATGTCAGTTGGTGTTTTTTCCTAGCAAAAACTATATATTTTTAGTTGATAATTTCATTGTCTTTGTCTTTTTAACCTAGAAAAGAAATCTCTTGTTGGCATTTGAAGCAGCTGAAAGTGTAGGCATCAAACCCAGCCTGGTAAGTATCCTCCTTCGTGTCCTTGTGATACTTTGTTCTAATCATATGAGGAAGAACTTTATACCATCTACTAAATGATTTTTACACAACAGTGAAATCCATCTGCTGAAGATATGTTACTCAGGATTCCTAATGAAAATTATCCAGTGGGTCTGACCACATGTGATTTAGAGTGTTTTCAGTGAAGATTTCACTGTGGATAAATTTCAGTTCTAGACTGAAATATCATTAAAACCCTCTTGTTCAAGGCACCTAGAAATCTGAATAAAATGTAATTTTAAAAATATTAGGGGGCTTCCCTGGTGGCGCAGTGGTTGAGAGTCTGCCTGCCGATGCAGGGGACATGGGTTCGTGCCCCGGTCCGGGAAGATCCCACGTGCCGCGGAGCGGCTGGGCCCATGAGCCATGGCCGCTGAGCCTGCGTGGCCGGAGGCTGTGCTCCACAACGGGAGAGACCACAACAGTGAGAGGCCCGTGTACTGCAAAAAAAAAAAAAAAAATCAGTACATCGCTGATCTCTGAAGAAAGACGGGGAAATAACCAGATGCTGGAAATTAAAAGAGGCATGAAGACCAGAGCCCTGAGGCATGTGCTGGGACTCTGGCCACCCCCAGGGTTGGGGCTGGGGTGGTGGAGGGAGCTCGTAATGAGCGGGTATCTGATGGGTATAGGCTGTGGTTCTTGCCCATGCAGGGGCAAGAGACAAGGCCCTGAGCTCCTGTAAACAGTGCGTTAGTCCTGAGACCCCTGCACAAAACCAAGGCTCACAAATGCTACTCTTAGTGACGGGGAAATAAAAGTCTCCACCTTCCAGTCCAGGGAGGTGATAAGGAAGCTTGGTCTCCTCCTGGGATTTTTTGGTGGCCAAAAAAGGAAAATCTCCTGTAAGGAAAGAAAACTGGGCCAGATGAGGTTTGGAGTCCAAATTTATAATATCTACTGCAAGCATTCCCTGGTTTATACTGTCTCTGCTGTAGGAGGCTCCTGGGCCCGTAGCACAGAGGCTGCTGAAAATACACTCACAATCCAGAATTACAAAACGCTCAAGAAAATGATCTACTTGACAACAAGGACCTACTGTATAGCACAGGGAACTCTACTCAAGATTCTGTGATAACCTACGTGAGAAAAGAATCTGAAAAATAATGAATATATGTATATGTGTAACTGAATCACTTTGCTGTACACCTGAAAGTAACACAACACTGTAAATCAGCTATGCTCCAATAAAATTTTTAAAAAGAAAAGAAATCGATCTACTTGAGCTAGTCAGCAGGCACCACCAACAAGAGGATCATCTACCAGAACTTGAGATAATAAAACAGGAAGAAAGAGACCTCAAAAGACTGTGTTTAAACATATTAAAATCATAAGGAAAGAACACCGTACTATAAAAAAAAAAGACTTGGAGAAGAGTCAAGTAAAACTTGTAGAAATTAAAATTTGGAATTAAAAATACCAGTTACCAGTTGGGCTGAAAACTGATTGGATACAGCAGAAGAGAGAACTACTGAATTGGAAACTAGATCTAAGGAAATTACCCAGAACATAAAACAGGGACATTTAAAAATGGAAAATGTAGTAGAGGGGTTTTATTAGTTAATAGGTTTTTCAACTTCAAGAAATGGAAAACCCAACTAACAGTTCTTCAACCATAAAGATATATGTGTGTGTGTGTGTATATATATATATATATATATATATATATATATATATATATATATATATATATATATATTTTTTTTTTTTTTTTTTTTTTTTTTTTTTCTTGTTCATTTTTCTT